>NC_061510.1:235705513-235757112 GCF_022539505.1 Lolium rigidum | reverse complement strand
TTGATAATTTTGTCGATGAAGAAGGGGATGCCTTGGGCATCCCAAGCTTAGATGCTTGAGTCCTCTTGAAATATGCAGGGATGAACCACACGGGGCATCCCCAAGCTTAGACTCTTCACTCTTCTTGATCATAGTATATCATCCTCCTCTCTTGACCCTTGAAAACTTCCTCACCAAACTCGAAACAAAGTCATTAGAGGTAAGTGCCATAATAAAAATTTCACATGTTCAGAGGTGACACAATCCTTCTTAACACTTCTGGACATTGCTCAAAAGCTACTGAAAGGTAATGGAATAAAGAAATCCACCCAACACGAGCGAGAAAGCAATGCGAAGCCAAAGGCGAGAATCTAATAAAACGGAAACGGAATAAGTAAAGACGAATTTTAAAGGGCACCAGACTTGCTCAGATGAAAATGCCCAAATTGAATCGGGAGCTTCTATTCTTGTAGACGGTGTTGGGCCTCCAAGAGCGAGAGGTTTGTAGAACGGCGAGCAAGTTTCCCTTAAGTGGATCACCCAAGGTTTATCGATCTCGGGGAGGAAGAGGTCAAAGATATCCCTCTCATGCAACCCTGCAACCACAAAGCAAGAAGTCTCTTGTGTCCCCAACACACCTAATAGGTGCACTAGTTCGGCGAAGAGATAGTGAAATACAGATGGTATGAATGAATATGAGCAGTAGTAATGGCGCCAGAAAATAGCTTGCTGGCGTGTAGTTGATGGTGGTAATATGGTAGCGAGTAGTAACGCAATAAAACGATAAACAAGCAGCGATAGCGATATTTAGGAACAAGGCCTAGGGATTAGACTTTCACTAGTGGACACTCTCAACTTTGATCACATAACAGAATAGATAAATGCATACTCTACACTCTTTTGTTGGATGATGAACACATTGCGTAGAATTACACGAACCCTCAATGCCGGAGTTAACAAGCTCCACAATTCAATGTTCATATTTAAATAACCTTAGAGTGCATGAAAGATCAACACGACTAAACCAAGTACTAACACAGCATGCACACTGTCACCTTCACACTATATAGGAGGAATAGATCACATCAATACCATCATAGCAATAGTTAACTTCATAATCTACAAGAGATCACAATCATAGCCTACGCCAAGTACTAACACGGATGCACACACTGTCACCATTACACCGTGCAGGAGGAATAAAACTACTTTAATAACATCACTAGAGTAGCACATAGATAAATTGTGATACAAAACACATTGCAATCATAAAGAGATATAAATAAGCACTTCACTACGCCATTCATAACGGTGAATAAGTATTCGTGAAATATAGCCTAAGAGACCCACACGGTGCACACACTCTGTCACCTTTACACACGTGGGACAAGGAGTCTCCGGAGATCACATAAGTAAAATTCACTTGACTAGCATAACGACATCTAGATTACAAGCATCATCATATGAATCTCAATCATGTAAGGCAGCTCATGAGATTATTGTATTGAAGTACATAGGAGAGAGATGAACCACATAGCTACCGGTACAGCCCCGAGCCTCGATGGAGAACTACTCCCTCCTCATGGGAGACAGCAGCGTTGATGGAGATGGCGGTGGTGTCGATGGAGGAGCCTTCCGGGGCACTTCCCCGCCCGGCGGCGTGCCGGAACAGAGACTCCTGTCCCCCAGATCTTGGCTTCGCGATGGCGGCGGCTCTGGAAGGTTTCTCATACCGTGGCTTTTTCGTCTCGAGGTTTTAGGTCCAGGGGCTTCTTATAGGCGAAGAGGCGGCGTCAGAGGGTCAACGAGGCGGCGACACCATAGGGTGGCGCGAGCCACACCCAGGCCGCGCCGGCCTATGGTCTCGTGGGCCTGTGCCCCCTCTCTGGCGGTTCTCGGGTGTTCTGGATGCTTCCGGGCAAAATAGGATGTTGGGTCTTGATTTCGTCCGATTCCGAGAATATTTCCTTACTAGGATTTCGGAACCAAAAACGGCGAGAAAACAGGAACTGGCCCTTCGGCATCTCGTCAATAGGTTAGTTCCGGAAAACGCATAAATATGACATATAATGTGCATAAAACATGTAGATATCATCAATAATGTGGCATGGAACATAAGAAATTATCGATACGTCGGAGACGTATCAGCATCCCTAAGCTTAGTTCTGCTCGTCCCGAGCAGGTAAACGATAACAAAGATAATTTCTGGAGTGACATGCCATCATAAACTTGATCATACTATTGTAAGCATATGTAATGAATGCAGCGATCAAAACAATGGTAATGACATGAGTAAACAAAGGATTCATAAAGCAAAGACTTTTCATGAATAGCACTTCAAGACAGGCATCAATAAGTCTTGCATAAGAGTTAACTCATAAAGCAATAATTTAAAGTAAAGACATTGAAGCAACACAATGGAAGATTAAGTTTCAGCAGTTGCTTTCAACTTGTAACACGTATATCTCATGGATAGTTGTCAATGCAAAGCAATATAACAAGTGCAATAAGCAAGTATGTAAGAATCAATGCACAGTTAACACAAGTGTTTGCTTCTTGAGGTGGAAAGAGATAGGTGAAACTGACTCAACATAAAAGAATGGTCCTTCAAAGAGGAAAGCATCGATTGCTATATTTGTGCTAGAGCTTTTATTTTGAAAACATGAAACAATTTTGTCAACGGTAGTAATAAAGCATATGAGTTATGTAAATTATATCTTACAAGTTGCAAGCCTCATGCATAGTATACTAATAGTGCCCGCACCTTGTCCTAATTAGCTTGGACTACCGGATCATCGCAATACACATGTTTTAACCAAGTGTCACAATGGGGTACCTCCATGCCGCATGTACAAAGGTCTAAGGAGAAAGCTCGCATTTTGGATTTCTCGCTTTTGATTATTCTCAACTTAGACATCCATACCGGGACAACATGGACAACAGATAATGGACTCCTCTTTAAATGCATAAGCATGTGGCAACAATTATTATTCTCATATGAGATTGAGGATATATGTCCAAAACTGAAACTTCCACCATGAATCATGGCTTTAGTTAGCGGCCCAATGTTCTTCTCTAACAATATGTATGCTCCAACCATTAAGGTGGTAGATCTCTCTTACTTCAGACAAGACGGACATGCATAGCAACTCACATGATATTCAACAAAGAATAGTTGATGGCGTCCCCGAAGCATGGTTATCGCACAACAAGCAACTTAATAAGAGATAAAGTGCATAAGTACATATTCAATACCACAATAGTTTTTAAGCTATTTGTCCCATGAGCTATATATTGCAAAGGTGAATGATGGAATTTTAAAGGTAGCACTCGAGCAATTTACTTTGGAATGGCGGATAAATACCATGTAGTAGGTAGGTATGGTGGACACAAATGGCATAGTGGTTGGCTCAAGGATTTTGGATGCATGAGAAGTATTCCCTCTCGATACAAGGTTTAGGCTAGCAAGGTTATTTGAAACAAACACAAGCATAAACTAGTACATCAAAACTTACATAAAAGACATATTACAAACATTATAAGACTATACATTGTCTTCACTGTTGTTCAAACACCTCACTAGAAAATATCTAGACTCTAGAGAAACCACTCATGCAAACCAAATTTTAACAAGCTCTATGTATTTCTTCACTAATAGGTGCAAAGTATATGATGCAAGAGCTTAAACATGAGCACAACAGATTGCCAAGTATCAAGTTATTCAAGACATCATACCAGCTTACTACATGTAGCATTTTCCGTTTCCAACCATATAACAATTAACGAAGCAGTTTCATCCTTCGCCATGAAAATTAAAAGCTAAGAACACATGTGTTCATACGAACCAGCGGAGCGTGTCTCTCTCCCACACAAGCATTTATTCAAGCAAAAACAAAAACAAGAAACATACAGACGCTCCAAGTAAAGTACATAAGATGTGACCGAATAAAAATATAGTTTCAAGAGAAGGAACCTGATAAGTTGTCGATGAAGAAGGGGATGCCTTGGGCATCCCCAAGCTTAGATGCTTGAGTCTTCTTGAAATATGCAGGGATGAACCACCGGGGCATCCCCAAGCTTAGAGCTTTCACTCTTCTTGATCATATTATATCATCCTCCTCTCTTGACCCTTGAAAACTTCCTTCACACCAAACTCGAAACAAACTCATTAGAGGGTTAGTGCATAATCAAAAACTCACATGTTCAGAGGTGACACAATCATTCTTAACACTTCTGGACATTGCATAAAGCTACTGGACATTAATGTAACAAATAAATGCATCCACCATAGCAAAAGAGGCAATGTGAAATAAAAGGCAGAATCTGTCAAAACAGAACAGTCCGTAAAGATGGATTTTGTTAGGGCACCAGACTTGCTCAAATGAAAATGCCCAAATTTAATGAAAGTTGCGTACATATCTGAGGATCACTCACGTAAATTGGCATAATTTTCTGAGTTACCTACAGAGAATTAGACCCAGATTCGTGACAGCAAAGAAATCTGTTTCTGCGCAGTAATCCAAATCTAGTATCAACCTTGCTATCAACGACTTTACTTAGCACAACAATGAAATAAAAATAAGATAAGGAGATGTTGCTACAGTAGTAACAACTTCCAAAACACAAATATAAAACAAAGTACTGTAGCAAAATAACACATGGGTTATCTCCCAAGAAGTTCTTTCTTTATAGCCGTTAAGATGGGCTCAGCAGTTTTAATGATGCACTCGCAAAAAATAGTAGTTGAAGCAAAAGAGAGCATCAAGAAGCAAATTCAAAACACATTTAAGTCTAACATGCTTCCTATGCATAGGAACCTTGTAAATAAACAAGTTCATGAAGAGCAAAGTGACAAGCATAGGAAGATAAAACAAGTGTAGCTTCAAAAATTTCAGCACATAGAGAGGCATTTTAGTAACATGAAAATTTCTACAACCATATTTTCCTCTCTCATAATAACTTTCAGTAGCAACATGAGCAAACTCAACAATATAACTATCACATAAAGCATTCTTATCATGAGTCTCATGCATAAAATTATTACTACTCCCAACATAAGCATAATCAATTTTATTAGTAATAGTGGGAGCAAATTCAACAAAGTAGCTATCATTATTATTCTCATCAAGTGTAGGAGGCATAGTATAATCACAACAAAATTTACTCTCCATAGTAGGTGGCACCAAAAGACCACTATCATTATAATCATCATATATGGGAGGCAAAGTATCATCAAAGAAAATTTTCTCCTCAATGCTTGGGGGACTAAAAAGATCATGAAAACCAGCTTCCCCAAGCTTAGAACTTTCTATATCATTATCAACAATGGTGTTCAAAGCGTTCATACTAATATTACTACCAAGCATGCAAATAAGATTCCATAGGTTTTTTAATTTTCGCATCAAACAATCCATGTTTTAAATCAGGAAATAGAATAAGAAGCTCATTCTTGTCCATTATGCCAAACTAGTGTAAACAAGAAACAAAAAGATGCAATTGCATGATCTAAAGGAAATAGCTTCGAGTACTTACAACGGCGAAAATAGCTTAGTAGCCGAGATCCGGAGTGTGAGTACCTTTTACATTTCCTCCCCGGCAACGGCGCCAGAAAATAGCTTGATGTCTACGGGAGCTTCTATTCTTGTAGACAGTGTTGGGCCTCCAAGAGCAGAGGTTTGTAGAACAGCAGACAAGTTTCCCTTAAGTGGATCACCCAAGGTTTATCGATCTCGGGGAGGAAGAGGTCAAAGATATCCCTCTCATGCAACCCCGCAACCACAAAGCAAGAAGTCTCTTGTGTCCCCAACACACCTAATAGGTGCACTAGTTCGGCGAAGAGATAGTGAAATACGAGATGGTATGAATGAATATGAGCGAGTAGGAACGGCGCCGTGAAAATAGCTTGTCGGCGTGTAGTTGATGGTGATAATATGGTAGCAGTAGTAACGCAATGAAAACAAGTAAACAAGCGAGCGATAGCGATATTTAGGAACAAGGCCTAGGGATTAGACTTTCACTAGTGGACACTCTCAACTTTGATCACATAACGAGAATAGATAAATGCATACTCTACACTCTTTTGTTGGATGATGAACACATTGCGTAGGATTACACGAACCCTCAATGCCGGAGTTAACAAGCTCCACAATTCAATGTTCATATTTAAATAACCTTAGAGTGCATGAAAGATCAACACGACTAAACCAAGTACTAACACAGCATGCACACTCGTCACCTTCACACTATGTAGGAGGAATAGATCACATCAATACCATCATAGCAATAGTTAACTTCATAATCTACAAGAGATCACAATCATAGCCTACGCCAAGTACTAACACGGATGCACACACTCGTCACCATTACACCGTGCGGGAGGAATAAAACTACTTTAATAACATCACTAGAGTAGCACATAGATAAATTGTGATACAAAACACATTGCAATCATAAAGAGATATAAATAAGCACTTCACTACGCCATTCATAACGGTGAATAAGTATTCTGTGAAATATAGCCTAAGAGACCCACACGGTGCACACACTCGTCACCTTTACACACGTGGGACAAGGAGTCTCCGGAGATCACATAAGTAAAATTCACTTGACTAGCATAACGACATCTAGATTACAAGCATCATCATATGAATCTCAATCATGTAAGGCAGCTCATGAGATTATTGTATTGAAGTACATAGGAGAGAGATGAACCACATAGCTACCGGTACAGCCCCGAGCCTCGATGGAGAACTACTCCCTCCTCATGGGAGACAGCAGCGTTGATGGATATGGCGGTGGTGTCGATGGAGGAGCCTTCCGGGGCACTTCCCGCCCCGGCGGCGTGACGGAACAGAGACTCCTGTCCCCCAGATCTTGGCTTCGCGATGGCGGCGGCTCTGGAAGGTTTCTCGTACCGTGGCTTTTTCGTCTCGAGGTTTTAGGTCCAGGGGCTTCTTATAGGCGAAGAGGCGGCGTCAGAGGGTCAACGAGGCGGCAACACCATAGGGTGGCGCGGGCCACACCCAGGCCGCGCCGGCCTATGGTCTCTTGGGCCTGTGCCCCCTCTCTGGCGGTTCTCGGGTGTTCGGATGCTTCCGGGCAAAATAGGATGCCTGGGTCTTGATTTCGTCCGATTCCGAGAATATTTCCTTACTAGGATTTACGGAACCAAAAACAGCAGAAAACGAGAACCGGCCCTTCGGCATCTCGTCAATAGGTTAGTTCCGGAAAACGCATAAATATGACATATAATGTGCATAAAACATGTAGATATCATCAATAATGTGGCATGGAACATAAGAAATTATCGATACGTCGGAGACGTATCGGCGACCAAGGCAACGAGTGCTTTCAACGGCGACCTTCATATTTTCTCCGGCGCACCTTCAGCCCAAGATCTTCTGGCGGATTAAAGCACTTGGCAAGAGCAAGGAAAGTTGCGGGTTCCTCTTTCTTCGGGAAGAAGTAGGGGAAGAGTCGCGACAGCCCTGCTTTAGCTTGATCAATGTCCTCGCGTGCTTCTGTTCCATGAAACTCAAGGAACGAAAGGGCGTCAAGAAGAGGATCATTGTCGGGATCTTCAAGTTCAAATTCTTGAGATGTTTTACCTGTCAAGATAAAAACTTATTGATCAACAAACGAGTGAAGGAAAGAAAGTCCAAAGGATGTGAAGTGGTTCAGATACTTACTGACAAAGCGACGGTTTTGCGACCTTAGGCGTTTAATAATCGCTTCCTCGCGAGCAGATTGTGCGGCTATATGCTCGCTCGGCGAAGTCTCGGCATCGTGAAGTTTCTTCTTAAGATCTTCGACACCAGCAGCATCGGTCTTGGCCTTGTCAGCCTCTGCTCTAGCTTGAATAGCATCTGATTCGGCCTTCTTACGAGCCTCTTCACTTTGCTCTAATTTTTGAGCAAGTTTATTGGCACGCTCGTTGACCTCCGCCAGTTTTTCTGCCAAGAAAGTTAAATTTAGTTAAAAACATCGACAACAAAGGAGTAAGAAGGCAAGGGCAAAAAGAAGCAGCAAGGCATTACCTTCAGCTTTACTGGCATAGTCACGGTACCCAACAAATTGGGCACCGAAACGGATGAATTCCTTAATCAAAGGTTGTTAAAAGAAAGAGAGAGAAAGAAAGCGTCGGTACGGAATAAAGGGTGATAGCACAAAATAAAGTACACAGAGAAAACATCGGCAGCATCAGAAAGTATTCAAGAACTTACATCATCCAGAAGAGGAGTCGAGGAGCCACCCAAGTGTAGGGTAGGCTGTGTAATTGATTCAACTCTTGCCCTTTTTGGTGAAGGGACGAGAGGGCTTGCAGGAGGAGTAGGTGCGTCGGTGTTTTGTTGAGGAGGCGAAGATTCCTCTCCTTCAACTGGCGTCTCCGAAACAACTAGAGTATGTGACGTACTCGTTCGAGCAGCCACATCAAAAGCTGGTACTTCTCCCTCATCATCACTGCGATTAAATGTTGGCAGCGTAAAAAAACAAGATAGACAAAAATCTTCGAGTACAAGAAAAAATAAGGGTGACTTACGAACTGATGAGGGCCTCGAGGTATGGATCATAAGCTGCCTTCTGACGTGAAGGAACAGTTTCTTCGGCTTTGGAGGTGCCGGAATCTTCGACATCATTCCTTTTCCTTTTGTTCTTTGGAGAAACAGCAGGAGGAGGAGATTGTGCCGATGCAGTGCCTTCAGAGGCAGCCTCCTTTTCATAAGATCCCGCAGATTTTCGAGAATCTGCGGGTTCATTCACAAAAGAGGGGGCATCTTGGTTGTCGTCGGTGACAACGGCCCTTTCCTCGACTTCTCCACCTTCAGGAAGGGGAGACGAGACAAGATTTGGATGGTTCTATATAAAAACAGGGGAAGATGTCAAAAAAGGAGTTACAAAAAGATAGCAAGGCAATAACAAATCAATCGACAAAGTTTACCTTGGGAAGCGCATTGGTGGCGCTGTACGGTTTTACACGACAAGAAGAAGGGACAGAATCCTTTTTGCTGAGAGAGGAGATTTTTCGGACAAGCTTTTCTAAGTCCTTGACCTCCAAATCCGCTGACAACCGATCTACGTCCTGGTCGCCAGCATACTTCCAGAGAGGGTATTTGCGAGCCTGGAGAGGCTGCACTCTAGTTCTAAGAAAATACGCTGTGATTTGGATACCTGACAACTCTTTGCCGCGAGTATTTTGCAACTCATGGATGCGAGTCATTGATGGCGTGTATTTCACACGTTCGTTGGGGAACCCCAAGAGGAAGGTATGATGCGCACAGCAGCAAGTTTTCCCTCAGAAAGAAACCAAGGTTTATCGAACCAGGAGGAGCCAAGAAGCACGTTGAAGGTTGATGGCGGCGGGATGTAGTGCGGCGCAACACCGGGGATTCCGGCGCCAACGTGGAACCTGCACAACACAACCAAAGTACTTTGCCCCAACGAAACAGGTGAGGTTGTCAATCTCACCGGCTTGCTGTAACAAAGGATTAACCGAATTGTGTGGAAGATGATTGTTTGCGAGAGAAAACGGTAAAACAAGTATTGCAGCGAGTAGTAACGCGATAAAACAATGAAACAAGCAGCGATAGCGATATTTAGGAACAAGGCCTAGGGATTAGACTTTCACTAGTGGACACTCTCAACATTGATCACATAACGAGATAAATGCATACTCTACACTCTTGTTGGATGATGAACACATTGCGTAGGATTACACGAACCCTCAATGCCGGAGTTAACAAGCTCCACAATTCAATGTTCATATTTAAATAACCTTAGAGTGCATGAAAGATCAATAAGACTAAACCAAGTACTAACATAGCATGCACATTGTCACCTTCATGCTATGTAGGAGGAATAATACACATCAATACTATCATAGCAATAGTTAACTTCATAATCTACAAGAGATCATAATCATAGCATAAACCAAGTACTAACACGGATGCACACACTGTCACCATTACACCGTGTAGGAGGAATAGAACTACTTTAATAACATTGCTAGAGTAGCACATAGATAAATTGTGATACAAAATACATTGCAATCATAAAGAGATATAAATAAGCACTTCACTATGCCATTCATAACAGTGAATAAGTATTCTGTGAAATATAGCCTAAGAGACCCACACGGTGCACACACTGTCACCTTTACACACGTGGGACAAGGAGTCTCCGGAGATCACATCAGTAAAACTCACTTGACTAGCATAGTGACATCTAGATTACAAGCATCATCATATGAATCTCAATCATGTAAGGCAGCTCATCAGATTATTGTATTGAAGTACATAGGAGAGAGATGAACCACATAGCTACCGGTACAGCCCCGAGCCTCGATGGAGAACTACTCCCTCCTCATGGGAGCAGCAGCGGTGATGAAGATGGCGGTGGAGATGGCAGCGGTGTCGATGGAGAAGCCTTCCGGGGCACTTCCCCGTTCCGGCGGCGTGCCGGAACGGAGACTCTGTCCCCAGATCTTGGCTTCGCGATGGCGGCGGCTCTGGAAGGTTTTCCGTATCGTGGTTTTTCGCATCAGGGGTTTCGCGACGGAGGCTTTAAGTAGGCGGAAGGGCAGAGTCGGAGGGCTGACGAGGGGCCCACACCACAGGGTGGCGCGGGCCCCCCCTTGGCCGCGCCGCCTTGTGGTTTGGCCACCTCGTGGCCCCACTTCGTATGCTCTTCGGTCTTCTGGAAGGTTCGTGGCAAAATAGGCCCCTGGGTCTTGATTTCGTCCAATTCCGAGAATATTTCGTTACTAGGATTTCGAAACCAAAAACAGCAGTAAACGACGAACCGGCACTTCGGCATCTTGTTAATAGGTTAGTTCCAGAAAATGCACGAATATGACATAAAGTGTGCATAAAACATGTAGGTATCATCAATAATATGGCATAGAACATAAGAAATTATCGATACGTCGGAGACGTATCAGTCATCAAGGCCTCTGTCGATGTTTTTTCTTCCTCGGTAGCCTCTGCATCCCAGGAGCGGCGGCGAAGGATTTTCTCGGCACCATCGAAAGGAGGGATGTTGTCTTCAGCACATCCATGGTTTTCCTCCTGAATGTACAACCACTTCTTGCGCCACCCTTGAACTGAGTCAGGGAGTTTGACGTCGAAGTAATCGACTGTGGGGCGAACAGAAATAACAACACTGCCTATATTATAGGCAACATTGGGAGAGCCATTGTGGCGACAAAAGAAAATGCGCTTCCATAGCGCCCAGTTAGGCTGGACACCAAGGAAGGCCTCACAGAGGGTGATGAAAATGGAGATATGGAGGATAGAGTTGGGCGTGAGGTGGTGAAGTTGAAGACCATAAACAAAAAGCAATCCGCGGAGGAAAGGATGAATGGGGGCGGAAAGACCGCGGATGAGATGGTCGACGAAACTTACCCGATACCCCATTGGAGGGGTTGGGTAGCTTTCTTCACTAGGGAAGCACAGCGCCTTGGGCTTCTTATTAATCCCCAGCTTCTTCAAGAGATTGATGTCCTGGGTGGAAATTTTGGACCTTTCCCACTCCGCGCTTCCCAGATCTACGGCAGCCATTGACGAATCAGGCGTGCTGTGCTTGATCAACCGACGCGGTGGCATCAACAATGGCGCAGGAATGCAGCTTGGAGAAGATGAGCTTAGGGAATTGAGGGGCGCAGGAGGAGGTTTTGCAGAGGAGAGTAGGAGAACGGCGCGAGCGGAAGTGCTCGAGGAGGAAGAAGGAGATCTTATATAAAGGTGAGGCGAAGCGGCGGACCGTTGGATGGAAAAGGGGTGCGGCAGATGATAACCACGTAGAAACAAGGGTAAAAAAGTATTTTAACATTGGAGAAGTTACGGTACATGCGCCAGGAAAAGCGGAGGACGTGTGTCCCCCACTTACACGACGTGTCAACATAATGGATAATTTGGGCCCGCAAGGCAGCGGGAGAAAACTTCTCGCGATTTTCGGATTCGCAATCGTGGCTATCGTCAGCAATAACGTCACCTTGTCAGAGAGAAAAAATCGACTTAACAGCGGCATAAAAAGGCGACATGCAAAAATATTGGAGAGCCTTTGATCAAATACAAGTTTTTGATCAAATGCTCGGGGGCTACTTTGAAAAAATCAAGAAAGACAAAATAGAAATGGCATGAGCCTATGATCAAATACAAATATTTGTTCATAGCCTCGGAGACTACTCCCATCGGGAGCGCCGTTCGCGCACCCGAGAAATTATAAAACTTCGGGAGAGAAAGAAAATATAGCGGCATAAGGCGTGGAGCCTACAACCAAGAACAAGTCCTTGGCTGTAGCCTCGGGGGCTACTCCCATCGGGAACGCTGTTCGCGTGCCCGATGAAATTATAAAAAAAAAAAGAAAGAATGAAAAGAAGAAAGATAGAAGAGCAAAAGAGTATATTTCGAGTTATAAATAACTCTGCATATACTCCCATCGGGAGAGCAATATAAATCATCTTTGACTCAATAAAATGTGCCATTCCAACAGCCGAATAAGCACTCGACAATATATTCTCAGAACACCAAAGTTGCGATCAATTTCTGAATGCCGCAAAACTTTGCGAAGGTAAGACCCCAGATCCGTTCTGTGAGGCGTGGCGCCATCTCTCACGTCGGTTTGCTACTTTTATCCGTATCAACAGATACGAAGAAAAATCCTAACGGACGCGTTAGGTACCCGATAAATATAACTGGGACTCGACAGAATGGTAAGACCTTAAGCGGCACTCGTCGAAGTTTACACCGAGTATCCCGGGATCATGTCCGGGGACGTGATTTTGAAGTAGGTTTTTGCGGATTGCCACTAGAGCGAGTTAACTAGTACCCGATCCGTCGGATGAACTAGCCCCAACTACCATTATCCCTGTACAATATAGAAATTTATGTGAAGAAATATAGAAAAGTTTTAAGTTGTCAAGTAAAAATAAACAGTGGAGATTTTCCCTGACTCTACGACTCAAGCAAAATCTCGGGGGCTACTGACATAGGCATCCCCAATGGGCCTGCCAAAGATAGTACCCGGGGTTTACTGAAGGCCCACTACCCGAAGAATAAGAAGATTCGGAAGCCCAAGATATTGTTAAGGAAAGCTAGAGTTGTAATAGGAAGCATTATTTGTAATCTTGCGGGAGGAGTTAGAAACCTTTTCGGACTCTGTAACTTGTACAATATGAATCCCTCGGCTCCGCCTCCTATATAAGGGGGAGTCGAGGGACAAAGAAATCATCGAATCTACTGTCAACACAACCTTAGTTTTATATTCGTCGAGTACTTTTCGGCTGAAACCTTCAAGATCTACTTGCCCTCTACATCCAACTAAACCCTAGTCTACGATCCGTAGGCATTGACAAGTTGATACCTTGTCAGCAGGGGATCGAAAGCAAAAGGCAAGTGACCAAATATCAGGAGCCAAAAATAATTCTAGAAAAGAAAGTTTTGTAGTACATAGAGGATGACATGCGGGTCCCATTTAGCAGCAGCGGTATCACCGTTTGAGAGCCGGCAGGGGATCGAAAGAAAAAGGCCAGTGACCAAATTTGAGGTGCCAAAAACAAACTCCAAGAAAAGAAAGTTGATTGCTCATAGAGGATGACATGCGGGTCCCAATTAGCAGCAGCGGTCTCAACGTTTCCAAGGCGGCAAGGGATCAAAAGAAAAAGGAAGTAGCCAGAAATCAGGGGGTCAAAAAATCCAAGAATAGAAAGAATTTTGGTTCATAGAGGATGACATGCGGGACCCATGATCCTGCATCGTAAACGGCTCGATCGGAGAGCGTTGAACGAGATGGCGCGATCGAGAAAAAAACAATGCCAGAGAGGCTGCCATCTGGGCCCTACATCCCTGGGCGGTGCGGATTTGCGTTGACTTGGCCGGCGAACCCGAGATTTCGAGATGCACCACGTCCCGGGCCACCATACGCGACGTTTTGGCCGTTTTCGTCGGGCTAGGTGGCCTCAAAAACGAGAAAAAAAACGTTTTGACATGCACAACGGAGAGACCAAAACTTGTCGGCCATGGTACACCAGCAACCACGGCGCGACTTCAACTTCGTCGGCCACGGAAACTTTTCTTGTAGTGTCATCCCGCAATAGTTACAAGTCAATATTCCTAATACAACTCTATCTTTCCAAACTATCCCTTGACTGGGCTTCCGGGCTTCATAAACTTCGGGTCTTGGGTCTTCAGTAAACCCCGGGTACCATCTTCGGCAGGCCCATTGGGGATGCCTATGTCAGTAGCCCCCGAGATTTTGCTTGAATCGAAAAATCAAGGGAAATATCCATCTTTACAATTACCAAATGACTTCGTCGAGTTAATAAACAATCTTTATAAAGCAATTCTATGTTGTACAGGGATAACGGTAATTGGGCTGGTTCATCTGACGGATCAGGTACCCGTTAACTGCTCTTGTGGCAATCCGCAAAAACCTACTTCAAAATCATGTCCCTGGACATGATCTCGGGATACTGGCGTAATTCGACATGTGCCGCTTAAGGTCTTACCAGATGCCGAATTCCAGTCATGTTTTATCGGGTACCTAACGCGTCTGTTAGGATTTTTCTTCGTATCTGTTGATACGGAAAAAATAGCAAAGCGCCGTCAGAGACGGTGCTGCGCCGCACAGGACGGATCCTGGGGACTTACCTTCGCAAAGTTTTGCGGCATTCAGAGATTAATTCGCGACTGAGGCGCTCTGAGAATATATTGTCGAGTGCCTTTTTCGGCTGCTGGAATAGCACATTTATTCGAGTCAACATATGACTTGTATATTTTTATCTTGTCCTCCCGATGGGAGTATATGAAGAGTTATTTGTATAACTCAAAATATGCTCACCATGCCTTTTATAAATTCATCGGGCATGCGAACAGCGTTCCCGATGGGAGTAGCCCCCGAGGCTACAGCCAAGTGCTTGTACTTGGTTGTAGGCTCACCGCTTTAACATCTTTGTCGCTATATTGTCACCTTTTCGAGTTATCCCATCTTTATTGGGTGCGCGACCAGCGCTCCCGATGGGAGTAGCCCCGAGGCTATAGTAGAGTTTTATACATGGTTGTAGGCTCAACTTGCTTTACTAATGAAGAACTCTATCTTTACCTTCCGCGTTTACCTCGTATCCGAAGTATAAACAATACTTCTGATAAGAGTAGCCCCCGAGCATATGAACAAATGCTTGTATTTGATCATAAGGCTCTCGAAATTATCATTATTCCTTTTCTGTCACCAATCCTTATAACACCGCAGTCGAAATTTTTCCTTCAGAGTGACATCAGTGCTAACGATAGCCACGACCATTGTATCGGGAAAACGCGAGTTCTGTCCTGTCACCGACCCGTGGACCCGAAACTCTGCGGTACTTGACACGTTACGCAAGTGGGGGACACAAGTCCTCCGCTTTTTCTGGCACGCGCGTTGTAGCGCCTGTCCAGTTCCGTCGCAGTAAAGAGACCTTTTTACCCACGGAGACACGTGTAGGGAATCAAGCCCATTCCTACTGCATCCAACGACACGTCGATTCGTAGGTTTGCTATAAAAGATCTTCTTCTTCCTCCATCAATCCCTTCGCTGCGCCGCACCTTTGCTCTGTCTCTCTCCAAAATCCCCCATTGTCACAACAAAGCTCCTGCGCCTTTGCTTTCTCCCCCATCACAATCAACCCAGTTAATGTCACCGAATTTTCGATAGCATTAGCAATAATGGTGTTCAAAAAATTCATACTAATAACATTGCTACCAGCACGCAAGTAAATTCCTATAGGTTTATTCATTTTATCTTCAAACACCTCATGTCCTAACTCAAGATAAATACTATAAAGCTCTCTAATTTTGTTGTTCTTTTCCATTAAGTCTAACTAGTGAAAATAATAACAAGAAACAAAAAGATATAATTGCAGAATCTAAAGGAAATAACTTCGAGCACTCACCAGCAACTAAAAGACTTAGTAGCCAAAGGATGTGAGTACCTTTTACCTTACCTCCACGACAACGGCGCCAGAAAAGAGCTTGATATCTACACACGCTTCTATTATTGTAGACAGTCTTGGGCCTCCAAGTGCAGAGGTTTGTAGAACAGCAGCAAGTTTCCCTTAAGTGAATCACCCAAAGTTTATCGAACTCAGGGAGGTAGAGGTCAAAGATATCCCTCTCAAACAACCCTGCAATTACGATACAATAAGTTTCTTGTGTCCCCAACACACCCAATACACTTGTCAGATGTATAGGTGCACTAGTTCGGCGAAGAGATAGTAAAATGCAAGTGATATGGGTGAATATGAGTGGTAATAACAATCTGAAATAAATATGGCAGCAAGTAAACATGCAGTAAAACAGTAAATAAACGGTGATTCGGTGTTTGCAAACAAGGCCTAGGGATCATACTTTCACTAGTTGTCACTCTCAACAATGATATCATAAAAGAATATAAATATAAGCACTTCACTATGCTACTCTGAAAGGCTCTTCGGCTGGATAACGAACACTAATCCACTGCATAGGTCTGCAAAAGCAAACCTTAAAAGTGTATTTGCAAGTACTAATGAACACCCCGCGCTGCACTTTGAGCATTCATAGGCGGTACTAACACACCACAATTTCATAGAGACATCCAACTTAAATCATAATTCAGTGAACAAGTATTCTGTGAAATATAGCCTAAGAGACCCACACGGTGCACACACTCTGTCTTTACACATGTGGGACAAGGAGTCTCCGGAGATCACATAAGTAAAATCCACTTGAATAACATAATGACATCTAGATTACAAAGCTCATGGTCACATAAAGATCACACCATGGGAGAGAGATAGACCACATAGCTACCAGTAGAACCCTCAGCCTTGGGGGAGAACTACTTCCTCCTCATCATGGGAGTTAGCAATGGCGATGGAGATGGCGGTGGAGTCGATGGAGATGGCTCCAGGGGCAATTCCCCGTCCCGACAGGGTCCAAAACAGAGACTTCTATCCCCCGGATCTTGTCTACGACAGCGGCGGAGCTACGGAACTTTTCGTGGATGGAGGCTTGTATATTCAGGGTTTTCTCGTCGAAGGCTTTATATAGCCGGATGATTTAGGTCGGTAGGGCGCCTGGTGGCCCCACACCATGCCTAGGCGCGGGCTAGGGCCAGGCCACGCCTAGGGTAGGTGTGGCCACCCTATGGCCCTCCTCCGTCTCGGCTCTGGACTCCGTCTTCGCTCCGACAAAAATAGGAACTTTGGCTTTTGTTTCCTCCAATTCCAAGAAATTTCCAGTACAAAATTTCTGAAATACAAAAACAGCAGAAAACAGGGAACTGGGTTAGTTCCGGAAAATGCATAAAAGTGCCACGAAGTGTAAACAAAACATATAGCAATTGGTGTAAAACAAGCATGGAGCATAAAAAATTATAGATACGTTTGAGACGTATCAGACGTCGTCCGCTTCTCTCTCAACAAGGACGGCACTGGAGAAGATGGGCCAGTTGCAGCCGCCGCTGCCTCCGTCGGGGCCTAGTTGGCAACAGGAAGACCAAGGCTGGAAGGAATGCGGCGCTGGGATTGGCGCCATGGACGCCTCCATCGAGAAGATGATGGCCTACTTCTCCATGGAGAACAAGGAGGGGGTGGATAGGTTTGCCTCCATGTGGAAAGCAATAATGGATAAGCAAGATGTGAAGATTGAGTTGGAGAGTGAGAAGGTGGAGGCGGCGAAGATGGCAGCTCACGCCGCGGCCATGAAAGCCACGAATGAAGCGACGCAGCTTTCGTTGGCCAAGATGACTCAAGAATCCAAGATCTTGGTGGAGGACATGGCAGACATGGCATCCATGGACCCATTGGTGAGGGCGTGGCACGAGATGTACCGCGAGGGCATTGGCAAGGAGGTGCTGGCGGCGCAAGCTTGTAAGGGTATATTGCCCCTATGTGTGGTTTTGGTAATTAATGACAACCCCTATGGACTAATGTTTTCATTGAGTTTATGTGAAGGAATAATCCATAGGTACTACTTGTATTCTATGTGTTGGATTCAAGTATGGATGTCATTAAGATAAAGATAAACTTTGTGTATTGGCATCAAGATCATCGATTTGAAGATATATATGTGATATGATCAAGAAGAAGAAATGAAGATAGAGTCTTATGTGGAACTCAATATTAGCCATGCTCTAGCTTATGTGATAAGCAATGAATGATCAAGATCTTGAGAGCTTGATTCCAAGTGAAGAATTCAAGTTATGACTCTAAGTCGGTGTCATGGTAGTCTAATAAGTTGAGCTATGATTGACTAAGATTTAGAGAATGCAAACAAATGAAGAATTGTTTATACACCTCAAGATAGTATGATAGAGTATGATAAGATACAAGGTTGACCAATACAAAGAGTGAAGAATAGATTCAAGTTTGGTCAACACATGAAGCATGAAGAATGTGCCACGTGAAGTCACGTGGTATGGTAAGGTCAATTATGCTTCATGAACTAACCCATCATATATGTGCCCTTGTGTTGTCTATGTGGGTTAGGTATCTTTCCATGGGCATGCATCAAAAGTGAGATCTCATATAGCCCATGAGAGGATGACGGCAAGTGGTGATCATCATCAAGATTTGAGTTGGGAAAGTTCAAGATGAGCATCTCAAGTGGATCACATGCTTGAAGCTTGTCGTCCATTTGGTGATAATGGACATGTGAAGATGTGCATCAATGGAGCTTTCCCATCATAGTGTATGGGGGAGCATTTGTGAGTCTTCACGAAGCAACAATGATCAAGTGAGGCATTCCAGCTTAAGTGGAGCTTGAAGAGTTATCATCAAGATCAAGCGGGATGCGCAAGGCAAAGGTATGGCCCTGATAGGTTTTCCTTTTACCGGTCTCAAGGTGGTTGTTGGGAGACCGGGTTATAGGATACATAGCCGCACTATCAAGAGGGGCTTTCGGTTGGGTAACTTGCTAACGTCGTCTTAGGGAGCTCAACCCTTTGCATGCTTTTAATTCCATAAATCTTGTTGCTTCATGGTGTTTCTCTCTGTGAGGTTCTTGAGCTTGTTTCTAGCTTTACAACAAGCCCAAGTTCATCGAAAACAGAATCCATATGCATCTTCTATTGCGGTTTCGAGCTTGGAGGTTTTAGCGTGTCTCTTTTATAGATAGGTAAAATCATTCATCTTGTGGTTTTTACTCCGTGGGTGGACAATGATTTTTATATGCATAAAGTTGTAGGGCTTGTTGTTCTGATTCCAACAAGCTCAATATCATCAAAATCGGAGTCCGGACGCAAAAGTTATCATGGTTTTCGTAAAACATGTTTTCATGATTGGCCCGGTGCCTCGCCCGGCGTGACCGGCCGTCCCACCGGATGGCCCAGTTTCAACCGGCTCCTGGACTGGTGCCAACCGGGGCATGTCCAGTATGTCAACAGAACGAACCCGGTCGTGGTCCGGTCTCAGGCCCGGTCTGGAACGGCCTGGTCCGGTCATACGCCCGGTCGGACCGGCTCTCACGCCAGGCTCCCGGTGCCTGGCCCGGTCGGACCAGCTCTCATGCTAGGCGTCCCGGTGCCTGGCCCGGTCGACCAGCTCTCATGCTAGGCGTGACCAGGCTGCACGAAAAACTCCCAGATCTGCCCCAAACGGTCATATTTCGTTTGCCTATAAAAGAGGTTTCTTCCCCAACAGTTTTCTAGGGTTCTTGAGCACGTTTTTTACCAGCATTGTTGAACCTCTTGAGCTTGCTTCCTCTCCCTTCCCTCCCATGATTCTTGCTCATTCTTGAGGGATCTAACAGAGGAGATCTAGATCTACAACCTCCACCAATCCATTTCTCCTCTAAGTGAGGGGAACTCTTGGGATCTAGATCTTGGAGTCTTTTGTTGATTTCCTCCATTGTTCTTCCTCTCTAATCTCATCCTAGCATTTGTTGCTTGGGTCGGATTTGAGTGTGAAGGATTTGAACACCTCTAGTGTTCTTGCTTTGCATCATTGCATAGCGTTGAGCTCTCCACCACGATTAGTTCGAGTGAGAGACCGTGAGCTTGTTACTCTTGGAGGGAGACCTCCTAGTTGGCTTGGCGGTTGGTACTCCGGTGATCTCTTCAAGGAAGATTGTGAAGAGGCCCGGTCTTCTCCTTCGTGGAGCTTGTGAAGTGGTTGTGGAGCTTGCCATCTCCGGGGTGGAGGAAAAGCTAACCAAAAGGAAAGGGCCATTATCCTTCGTGGGTGTGGCTCGGAGAATAGGGTGAGCTTTCGTGGCGTTGGGGAATCCTTCGTGGGACCTCCACTTGTGAACACCCGGATTTTTAAGTCCAGATGCCTATTATGTCATACATCGCAATCCAAGAATATTGTTTTTGCGAGACATAATAGATTGATATCACAGAACATCATTCATTACAAACCATCATAGTCTTACATCAAAAGGATCACATGATCCAGTCTTACAACATAGGGTGATCTAATGATCAATTACAAAACATGCAGCGGAAGAAACGTAGTAGCGGTCGCGGTCCATCTGTTCCACATGCAACTTTTGACGTCAGGAGGTAGTCCTAGTTATCATAGACGTCCTGCTGTCCATCTCCTGGGTACTGGTGCTCCTCTTCATAGTCTGGCCATTTGAATAGCCAGGGATAAAGCCATGAGTACTTTAAAGTACTCGAAAACTAATACTAGTGTAAGCACTATCAACTATAGTAAAGGGGGTTCTAAGCTCTAGGTTTATTTGCATAAAGCCAGTTTTATTTCATAAGCACTTAGTAATAAAAGACTCTTTATTTGCCTAACTAACTCAAGTGGGAACATTAGTGTCATTCCCACAACTCTGTTGTGATCAATTCAAATTCACCTTTCAAGTTCAAGTCACCAATCACCAGTCATATGTCACATTTTGAAAATGGTCTGATGACGGAACAGTATGGCCTTTCCAACTGTCCATAACCGTGGACACGGCTATTCGAATAGTTTTACACTCTGCAGAGGTTGTACACTTGTGCCACAACTTTTGATTACATCCGTCAAGGATAGCCCTGAATAATCATACTCAGTATGCGGATCATCAACCATAACCTTTCACTTACATACCCTAGTATAGGCACCTCTCCCCATGAGCTTGGCCTCCCAGCCATGGCAAACCGCCATCCTAGGAACTGCACAGGGCTTGGGTAGGATAGTCACCTCATTTTCACGTCATTTCACATTCAACGGAGGCAGCCTCGGCATAACCCCTATGACACTTGTTTAGAGGGAACCCATACTAAAGCACATAAATTTCCAGTTAAGCCCTACCCATGATCAGGTATTGTGGGGGTACTCTAAAATTGGAATGGTATCACATCCGAACCCAACCATCAGTTTTAGTCAAATCACCATGTCATTCAAGTCATATTCACCTTCAAAATCTTTCAATAGAATGACTCATCATTCCAAGGTTTTCAAAGTCATATGATTCACATGTTCCCATCTAGAGTAGTCACTTTTAGTTTTAGCACTAGCAACTAGTCATGAGGGGTGCTAACTAGCTTGTATCTCTCTAGGATAATTTTGATGTTCTTGTAACACTCTATACTTAGACCAAAGTTAACTATAAAGGTAAGCTTTGATAAGTAAAGTAAAAGCTTGCAAGAATAAAACTTGGGATTGGATTCTTAAACATAAAATAGAAGTGTAAAGGTGCCTTGCTCTAGTAGAGCTTTGCATTTGGGTAGCTCGCAAGAGTATAGCTTGTAATAATATAGCTTGCCTTGGTTGTTGTAGTGATCAAGGTTTTCTTCTTCTTCGTAGACTTCTTCTTCCTCGTAGTACTCGGTACTAGCGTCTATAAATGAATATGAGGTACACAATCACCAAACAAATACTTAGGTAGACTAATAACCATAATGGTTCACACAAGATGACCTATTATCATCACAAGAATCCATATACTATGGTTTTACTTTTATTTCCTTTGAAAAGTAATTAATTTCCTCTCATTGAAATATTTATTAGAGTTTCTATTTATATCCTTTGAGGAATAATTTCCTCTCATTGAATATTACTAAGATTTAATCTCCTCAAATAATAAGTATGAGCTCATGTTGACCAAAGTCAATACTTCATATTTACCATTTGGGAAAATGATTTAAATGAGATAAAATATCTCATGCCATTTAATCATTACTATTTTAGAAAAGGATGTAATATTCTCAAGTAATAACATATGGAGTCATGAAGACTAATGTCATCACCTCACATTGAATTACTTAGAAAAAAAATGAATTAAATGAGATGCTACATCTCATAGAATTTAAATACTATTTTTGGAATAATTTAAATGAGCTAGAAATGACTACATAGACATTATTTGAATCTAGCCCATGATCACTTGAAACAACTATGTCATATTTTTACATATTCAGATAGACAATATGAAATGTGATTTTTGAGAGTTGGAAACAACTCAAAACAATTTATGGTTGATTTTTAATAAATCATTGAAGTTTGAAAAGTTACTGCCTTGTATTTTTACTACATGAGTTCTACAATGAATCTAAAGTTGAGGCCAGTGGGGTTTGATAGAGAATTTCATAAGGTTTCCAACAATATTTAATTCATGAAATTTGGCTCAGTAGATTTTGTTTTATTGCATTTTTAATCAAGCACCAGTATTACAACTTTGGTTAAATCAATTTAAACGAATTCAAATTCGTGGGCTGTGCGGGAAAAGGAATTGGGCCGGCCCAGCTACGTGCCAGTGCGCAGTGGGCTGCCTGACAGGGAGGGCCCCACCTGTTAGCGGGGTTTAAAACCCGAAACGGTACGCGTGCGAGAGGAGCGTTGGATTAGAACGCAATCCAACGGCGCACTGGCATCGTCATCTCCGGCGAGAGCCAGGGTTACTGGCGGCAAGCCTAGGGGGTCGGCGAGCTCACCGGTGGCCGGCGATCGTCGGTGTTGACGCAGGGCGACGTTGCGGAGGATGAGGAAGCTCCAGGTACTGGCGGCATCGCCTGAGGTGGCTCCAATCGACGGCTTCGTCTGCGGCGGCTCCGTGGACTCCGGCGAGCGATTGGCGAGCTATGGGTGACAATGTGGAGGGGGAGAGGGTCGAGGAGAGTCAGTGATGAGAGGGAAGCGAGCTGGTGTGCTGAGATAGCTCGGGGGAGGCCCCCTTTTATAGCGGCGAGAGGGTGCTGCGGAGTGGGCTCGGGTCGTCCATGGCGACGTCGTTCTGGGCGGTGAAGGGGCAAGGTAAGGGCGCAGGACTGTTCCTGAGGTCAGGGCGGGCACGACGCGCGTGATGGCGTTGAAAATGGTGGACGAGGGAGTGCGGGCGACGTCAGTCTCTGCCACGGGTACCGCGGAGGTCGTCGACGATGGCATCATCTACAGGGCTTGCGCGAGACGTTGGGCTCGTCTGGGAGCTTCCTGGAGTCGTGGCGGGGCCACGGGCGAGAGGAGAGGGCGAGGGGTGGATGGAGTCAGCGGGGCGAGACGACGCTCTGGCGCGCTCTGCGTCGCCACCATGCGCGTGCTGGCGTCACAGGGCGTGTCTGGGCGCTTACGGGGCTGACCAGTGGCTTGCTCTCCTTGGCCAGTGATGATGTCTAGCTGGTTCAGCAGAGTGTGGAGAAGCTCCAGGACAAGGTGACATGGGTTGGATGGGAGTGGAGAGGAGAATGGCATGGTGATGCCATGATCACCACGGCATGGCCAAGTTTGGTCAATTTCACCAAGGTACAAGTGGTACCAAGGCCTGGCATTATCCAAGGGTTTATCCAGGAAGGTAAAGCTGACCTAAGTTTGATGGTTGAGGCAAAAATCTGCTGGGGAGTTGGCAGATTGGTGCTCATAAGGTGTTCGATGAAATGGCCGAAAGAACAAAGTTTTTTGAATTTTGCCAAACTTTTGCATGGTTGTGATTCAAATATTGTTTGGTTTCTGTTGGTGGTGGTGGTGTGCAAAATGAAGCTGGTTTGAGAAAATCCAAAATTGACATGATCTAGAATCTGATTTCATGTTGCATCTTGGCTTGCTTAAATTAAGCAATAGAAAAGGAACCAGTCAAAGTGGTCAACATCAAAAGTGTTCAACTTGATGAGATCTTGGATGAGGTGCAAAGTGTTAAGAGGGTTTGGTTTAAGAATTGCTTAATACAAAGGCTCAAAATGGGTATCATGTTAATAATGGCAGATTTGACCATTATCACATGTAACTTAAATTTGATTTTTCTTTTGATTTGATTTGTGTTTCTTTGAGTCAAAAGTGAGTATTATGAGTTTATTGATGTTTCCCAACCATCTCCACAAAGTAGAAATGTCTTAGGCCAAGATTTGAAAAATGGCTTCTTGCTCTCATATGTCTTTTTATTTTATTTCCCTCTTCTTCTTTTTTGTTTCTTTTTGACCTCAAAGAGCAAGGTTCAGGGTTTAGTTAGTGTTAGGTTGGGTTTAACAATGGTTCAAAACCATTTGGTAAGGTAAAAAGGGCATAGCCCAAGATTTGTAAATATGGCCATATGCCCACATATGCTTTTCCCTTTTCTTTTGTTTTCTTTTTATTTGTTCCTCTTTGGTGTTGCAAAGGGTAGGGTTTAGGGGGTAAAAACATGTTCAATACATCAAAAAAACTATCATGGCAAAAATCACAACATTTAGGTATGAGCATTATGCACCTTATAGAACTCAAATAATGTTTTTGTTGGTTCCAAAATTTGGAAAAAGAAAATTTCATTTTCTTCTTTGTTTTCAAATTTGGGATGTTACACCACTCCTCCAAACGTGACGTACCTTCTTGCAAAGGAAGGAAACACGGGAATACATCCTCGTCTTCGCGTGCCTCGGTTATTTCTATACCCGAGCTTACTTTCCTTGTGATAGCCATCGTGCTTGAAGTACATATATCTTGCTATCACTTGTGCTTCATATATCTTGTGCCTATGTTGCTTAGCTCTAGTTGTTATTGTTGCACTTAGTTGAACCTAGCATATTTAGGAGTTGTGCTTGTAAACTAAACATTAGTTTAATTCCGTAATCTTACAAGCCAAATCCGCAAGAGTTTTTAAACGCCTATTCACCATCCCCCCTCTAGGCGACATCTCGTCCTTTCAAAGCTGCTGCAACGGCGTCTGTGACAGCATCGGCGCTAGCTACGTTCATGCCTCCGTCGATACTCGTGGAGCCCGTGCCGGTGATGGAGGTGCTGCAGGAGATCGCCAATGAGGAGGAGGACGTCGAAGTTGAGCCACCGATGATGTCGTTACTGTGATCATTTGGCCTCGAAGCCCAACTTGTCTTTTTTCGGCAGTCAAACTATGTGTGACTGCAATTTGGTGACCGGATGTTGGCCTGTACTTCATATTCGAAAACCTGAATTTGAATTTCTATCCATATTTCTAACTTTTTATTAAAAAAATCTATTGGGGCCGCCGGTTTGGAGGACGTCGGTGTGGGAGCTCGTTCCCCAAACGAAGGAAGTTGTGCCGGCGCCCCCGATAGGGCTATGCCGAGGCGCCGGTGGAGATTCTCTTACCGTTACTTTGGGCCCAGACCCTTTGATGGGCTGACTTGTTCTAGCTGCACACTTACATAAATATATGCGTGAATAAAATGCACCACATTTCCTTAAACTAATTGAGGGGTAACATGTTAGTCCTAACTTTATGAAAATGCACATCTGAGAAGTGTCTTAAGTGAGTGCGATATTAGTATGGTCATGTTGGTTCTTTTGTTTTCTTAAGTGAGTGCATCAATGGTTAACAGTACTCTATGATACTAGAGTGTTTAACGTTAATATTTGTTACGTGCTGTAATAATGGTTCTGAGATGGTTCGAGGCTTGAGTATGTGGCAATTCCCATGAGTTCGTCATGAACTTATGCCTTGGATTTTTTTTCATGTATTCAAATTATAGGAATCAATCGAGCATAACGATCACACAGACAAGGAGGCTTCATCTGTTTGTTTCTTGTATTTCTACATAAGAATAGAATGACAACGACAGATGAAAACGAAGAATAAATTAATGCGGTACGGCCCAACATCACACGCTACAATGGAATACACCATTCCATTTTGTTTTCCATGGTTTGCTCCCTCTATATGCGCTAAGCTAAGAGGCGATCATCGACAACTTATGACTAGAAAGGAAGAAGAAGCATGGCTGTCAGACACGAGTATAGAAGAATGTGGCGCAAGCCAGGCAGTATCAACAGTCCACCGTCGTTACCGCTGACGCGGCTCCGAGCTGGAGCTAGTAGTGGGCTCGAGGCTGGCGCCCTTGCCCTCGCACTGCCGTGGCTTGCTGCGTACCGTCAGGAGACGTACTTGCAACTCCCGTAACCTGCCACCACAACAAGAAGGCCATCATCACTCATCGATCAGTCCTAGCAAAAATCACCAACTGACGCAACCAAGTTCAGAAACATGGCAAATTGCAACTAAGGCTTACTGGGATCGCTGGAGGTGACGATGCCTGTGCCCTTGAAGTCGCAGGCGGAGGCGCTGTCACTGTTGGCCTGGTAGTAGGCGTTCATCGCGAACGAGGCATGAGACTGCAAGTTATTTGGATCGAAGCACGCGCCGCCGCTCTGTATCGCCTTGCAGTCCACATAGCTGCAGGCGTAGTTGATGTTATTCTGCAGGTCGGTCCCGTTGGCGCCAGTCTTGGCGACGCACCACTTCCCGCCTCCTGAAGGCGAGGGCTTAGGGCTCGGGTTCGGCGATGGGTTTGGTGCAGGGTTCGGAGCCACAGACTGCAAATGAGGCAGAACAATGCACCAAGTCAGGGATTAGTACTGAATCTAAGCATCATATTGCCAGAATAAAGACACAGTTTTACATATGACTAATAGAGTGAAGCAACAAGCATTTCTCCAATAAAAACATTTACTATGTACGAGTTTTCAGACTCTGAATTGAGTTGTGTGCATATTACTGATGCTTGCTAATGAGAAAATATGGTGTCTGGAATAGCGCCGTTAGAAAGAGGGCCAGTTCAAATTGGTTTCCCTCCTAGGATCTTAGACACCTTAGCTGGTAGGTCATGCCAAAAAATATTAATGCAGACAGACCCCATCTCCACATGGTTACTTTCCCTAAGCATCAGGGAAAGCAACCAGCTAATGGCTGCTTCCTTCCTTTGATAGGAGAGCCTAACCCACATGCACACCATAACACTGATGCGTTCGAAACATAACAGAGTACAACAAGGCTAAGGAAATGGCCAGGACAGATAGATGCGTAAGAATATACGTTGCTGGTGGAAGGAGATGACACCGACCGAAGCAAAGCATTGCTCCAACTGTAATCTGAACTTGCTGGCCCTACTCCGTTACTTAGATCATAGGCAGGCATATCAGTGAACCATATGGCAAGCCCAAGGGTTCAATTTTTACTTTAAACTTGACACAACAGAATCTTAAGCCCTGTCTCCATTGCTCTAACGAAACTTCTGGTAGAAACAACAACTCCTTTGAAAAATAAAGTTAGCGCAAAGATGTCTTTAACATGATGCCTCAAAATTTCAGATATGGCCTTATCTAAAACAACCACCCGAGTGTTGGCAACCAGTTGATCTAAGCCACCAAACCCTTTATTCTGCTATTATTCGTTTTAATTCCAATACCAGGTCCTACTGCCTTTTGTAGCATGTACTTATTTGCTAACTGGGAATCGTCGTGTGCCAACCCAACGGCACATTTGCAGCAGCGACGAATGGCCAGCCAACATGTGAGCATGTGGATCTTGATCAGAAATTTCCGCTGTGGTCCCACCGAAGCGCGTCTAGGAATGCAGACGTGTCCAAGGCCCTCACCGCATGTCCACATGGGCTGCGGTTACTGGATCTCAGTCAAGAAAAGCAGCAGTTTGCGGCAGAATACTCTGCTTTGGACCAACTAGATCATGCAGGGAATACGAGGAAAAGTCGGAGACGCAAGCAGCTGGACCTTTCCGGTCCAGTCCATACATCATCTTCTTTGATGACGATGTAACGTGTGAACGGAGGACATGGCTTCGATCAGCATTCAGCAACCGTGCACAAGTAGTGTACCGCGTGCAGCTTTGGATCATCTATGACAGAGTTGCTGCGGCCCACGGTTTCTAAATTTGGACATTTATTAGGATCAACCTAATGATTCTTCTAGGTTACTCTTTCTGCAAATTGCATAACACAAACTTGAATGTAGGAACACTGAATTTTGAAACATATGAAACCGTATTTTCCTAGAAAGATATCGTGAGGGTCAGGCAATTTGGGGAGGTGACGAATCGATTGTCGACCAATCGCCATCCTAAAAGCTAAAGGCTGAAGCAATTTGATAAGACTGTGGATTAAAATACAGGCAAGTTAAGGTTCATTTCTCAGTCGAGGATAATAATAATTGAAGAGAGAAGGCAGTACTCACCGAGCCATCCCGGAGTAATCCGAGGTCGTAGACGGGCGTGAAGTCTGGATTGAACAAGCCAAAGTGCCTCTCGGCGATTGGCCCTGGCTTCTGGTTTTCGTCGAAGAGGGAGAAGAGGTAGGTCTCGAATTTCTTGCCGGGCATTAGCGGCGTGCCCTTGCCGCTGCTGCAGACCCTTATCATGCCCTCGTTGAAATCCCTGGCCTCCTTCACCCCGACGCCGATCTGGCCCGCCTCGGCCTGCGTGGGCCAGCCGGCCTCCCCGATGGCGATGTCGACGTCGCCGTAGCCGAGCTTCTTCATGGCGGTGTAGATGGCGTCCACCTGCGCGTCCAGCATGCTGGTGTAGTTGAGCTTGGTGGCCGGGTCGTAGATGCCGGCGTTGGGGCGGAAGAGCGCGTAGTTGAGCGTCTGCGCGTTGTAGCTGAAGTAGGGGTACGGGTTCACCATGAAGGGCGACCCCGTGTCGCGGTGGAACTGGAGCATCGCCGGGAACAGCTTCTCGTTGTAGCCGGCGCGGAAGGTGGCGTTGGAGGGGATGCCGTCGGAGGGGGCGAGGATGCCGAGGTAGTGCGGGGTGGTGACGCGGACGCCCGTCAGGCCCTCCGCCTTGAGCGCCTGCGCGAGGCGGCGCATGGCCGGGAGGAGGGAGAGGATGAGGTTGGTGTCCGTGGAGAGGAGGATCTCGTTGCCGGCGAGGAGGAGGGTGACGTTCGTGGCCGGGACGAACGGGGAGAGGTTGGCCCGGATCCAGGAGCGGGCGGCGTCCAGGCCGGTGGACTTGTCGGCGAGGGCCGGGAGGGCGGAGTTGGGGAGGGAGACGGCGAGCGAGATGGGCGTACCGGCGAAGGCGGAGATGAAGGCCGGGTTGGCGTCGAAGAGCTTCACGCGGTCGATGGTGGTCTTGCTGGCGAGGAAGGCGGCCACGGAGGTCGGGGTCGGGAGGTTGTCGGCGTTGGCGCCGTAGTTGACGCCGATGGGCAGCGACGGGGTCGCCGCCTCCACCGCCGCCGCCGCGCCGGCGGCGAGCAGCATGAGGAGGAGGAGCGGCATGGTGGGGACGATTGATTGCGGAAGGATTGGGTTTGATTTGCTAAACCAGCAGCGGGGGTTTGGTTCAAATACTAGGAAGAGCGGACAAAAGGTCGCGTGGTGGTTGCCATTACACTATTCTTATTCCACTGGTTTAATGATTATTTATTTCTAGCTTTGCTGCGGGCGCCATGTGTCCAAACCAGCTAAAAGTGGCTGTGCATTTTCTTTTTCATTTTATTTCTCAGATTAATACGTTGGTGGGAAAGTATCCAGTGATACCATCTTTCACGTAATATAATAATACGTACCATTTTTCAAAAATCAATACACAAGTTGTTTCATGGAAACCCGGTATTTTTAACGTCGTTTGTGAAAAGATAAATTTAGTGCTAAGAAAACTCTTTGCGAAACCTTTTCGTATATTTCTTACACAGGACTCAATAAATGGTGGTTTCCAGTTTCCACGATACTTGGTGTACGCACATAGAATGTCAAGAACCGTGAAATGTTTGTTTAGAATTTTTTACATTTTATAATTTTTTTTCAACAGCAGGAGTATATGCATTCAAGATCAAAAGTGGATTTCTAGGTGCTAGTCAATTTATTAGTTTCCATGAAATGCAACCTTATATTTCCTTTTGCGTTGTTGCTAAAAGGTGCAAGTACTCCACAGCAATGAACATCGGAGAAGAGTATACTAGCAACTTAACCATGTGTTGGAAATAGAAAGTGTCATTCTTTTCTAAAAGTAGAAAAGGAGAGAGAAAAAAAAGAGTAATACTACAAAAATGTCAGCTTCTCATGAAACTTGGCGTGCGAACATAGACTGTCGAGATGTACATGCGAAATTTTTGGTCATAATTTTGTTGGTGTTTTTCAATGTTTTCTATAGTGGCAGGAGCATATGCACCGAAGATCAAAAATGGATTTTTAGGTAAGAGAACTTTACTTATAATCTAATTTACTACTTTTCATGAAATGTATTTCCACAATCTTTTTTCTTTCCTTTTGCACCGTTGGTGAAAGGCGCAAGTACTCCACAGCGAGGAACAGCGGAGAAGAGTATACTAGTAACTGAACCGTGTGTTGGAAATAAACAAGTGTCAAAGTGTCACTCTTTTCAAAAGGAAAAAAAAAAAAAGAACAGATGCGATACTACAACGCGAAAATGCAAGTGGCTGGTCGTGTATTTCTCTGGTGAGTTGGTTCGACATGAATACTTTCCAGCCGGTGCGCGTCCCGAGGGAAAGGAAAGTGCAAGGAAGAAAAAGAAGACGACGGCGAGCAGTTTCAGGAGAAAAGATGACAGCTTCTACTCGAAGGAAGGAAACTGAACACAGAAAAGGAGGGGACGCGCCGATTGAATAAAATATACATGGATCCACTGTCTAATCACTGCACAGGTGTTAGAGCATCTCCACTCGTCCCCCGACGAGGCCCCCGAGGGACGTTTTTTCCATCCGGACGGTGAAATTCGGTCCAGTCGCGCCCTCGGTTCCTCGTTTTCGTCCGGATTTGGCCCTTCATCCATCCGGCGAGCCCACGCCATCTCCGGCCCCCCGGGGCGCGCTCGGGGATTCCGGACGAAAGATTTTGGCGCGAAACATCGTGTGGACCCGCGTAGTCGGCGACTGGAAAACCAAATCCTGTCGATTTTCCCTCCAATTTGCTTGCATATCCCCATTCTCTCCCGCCGAAATTCCCCAATCTTCTCGTCTTCCAGCTCCAGTTCCGGCGGCGTCTTCTCGTCCACCGCCACTCTCCTCCTCGTCTTCTCGTCCACCACAATGCCGCCGAAGGCGCCGGCGAGGAAGATGCGGGCGAAGAAGACGAAGCCGCCGGGCATGTCGAACGCCGAGTGGGCGGCGGACGAGAAACGGCGCGAGGTGGAAACAAGCGGCAGGGCGGAGAGGGTGAAAAGAGCCGCCGCCAAGAGGGCGGCGGCGGCGGCCCGGGACGAACAAGCGAGGATGATCGAGCATGGCCATGAGCGGCGGCGGCATGTTCCCCGGCCAATGGCCGACGCAAGGTACAACCGGTTCCCCGTCGTCCTTCCTCCCTTGTTGTACTCGCCGGTCGCCGACCGCCGTGTTCCAAGAGGCGCCTACGTCCAACCGTCCGAGGTCCACGACGTCGCCGCCCGAGCTTGACGTCGGCGGCGGCGGCCTGTTCGAGGCACCTCGCCGGCCCTGCGACGAGGGCCGCTCCCGTTCGGTGCGATGGCGGCGCCGAACGAAGAGGAGATCCACGAGATGATCACCTCCGGCTCCATGGCCGCCGCTGCGAGCCCGGGGTTCTTCATGGCCGCCGCCGCTGCGTGCCCGGGGTTCTTCACGCAAGAGGAGACGAGGGCGACGGCAGCTGTGGCGGCGCGCGGCGAGCATCGGGAGGATGTTGCCGACGGAAGCCAAGCCGTCGAAGAAGAAGACGAGGAAGAAGAGGAGCCAACTCAAGCCGCCGCCAACCTGTCGAAGGGGAAGAAGAAGAGGAAGAAGGACTCGCCGCCTCGCCGAACCGCGTATCAAATGGACGCCGAAGGAAGAGGAGTGCCTCGCCGAAGCTTGGATGACCGTGTCCACGAACGGCATAATCGGAGCCAATCGGTCGTTCGACACATGCGGCTTCGAGTGAGGCGAGCGTACGAGGAACGCAAACTCGTCGATCCCTACTTCAACAAGACGAACATGAATGTGTACCGGGGAGACAAGGCAATGGCCACCCATTGGGGGATCATGCGAGACGGCGTGCGGCAAATGGCACGGCATACGAGGAGGAGGTCGACAAACGGCCGATCGGCGGCCACGACTTGGAGCAAAAGGTATGCTCCGCCGACCTCGCATCACCGAGGTACATCGTCGTTAGGCTGACCCGTATCGCCGTGCTCTTTTTTCCCGCAGCTGCGCCGAGCTTTGGACATGTACACGGACGACACCGGCCTGCGGTTCAAGTTCCTCAACGTCTACGCCCGCCTCGAGAATTGCGAGAAGTGGAAGGAAACTCGCACGACCCTCTCGAAGAGCAAGACCGAGCGAGTACAACCCCGACGCTCCGGTGGCTTGCGCGGCGGAAGGGCGCCACGAACTCGGACGAAGAAGGCCGAAAGAGCTCAAACGGACGGACAATCCCGCCGACGGGATGCGGGCGTCGATCGACAAGTGCTCGGGCCGACTTGAGGTCGCACGCCGACGGGAGGAACGACAAGTTCGACGGCAGGTGGCGGGAGATGCTCGCCAACCAAGGCGTCCGGATCGCCTCGCCGAAGACGACGGCGGCGGCGAAGAAGAGGAACACGGACTTGGCGTTCCTCATGGGCGGCGGCGACATGGAGGCCGATGGACGAGGAGACGAGGATTGGTACCGGGGCCACCGCGGCGACATCCTCCGAGCCACTCCGGCCGGTCCTTCGTCGTCTCCGCCGGCTCCTACCTCGTCTACCTCGCCATCTACCTCGTCGACTGCGGGCCGCTTCGACGTCCACTGCCGCTGCTTCCTCGTCGCCCGCCGCGGCCGCTTCGGCCACGGCGTGTGAGGAAGCTGGTCCGTCGGACACCGCCGTGCCGGCCGGGACTAGCCGACGAGCTCGTCTCCGTGTAATTTCCCTCCGATCGCCGATCTGTGGTCGATCCTTTTGCTCCTTTTGCCGATCAACTGGCGGTACTTGTAGCGCGGGACGGTGATTTGTTTGAATTTAAACTCTATCCGCCGAACTCCGAGTGGACGACTGGAAATACGGTACTCCCCACGACTTAATTTCGTCTAATCCAGCGGTTGTTTCGTTCGGATTTGGGCGTGGGGAGCGCCAACGAGTACCGTTGGTTGGCGCGTTCGTGCGCCGACTGCATTTTTGGAAGGATTGGGTAATCAGAGAGGTTAAGGTGGGCACTTACCGTTGGTTACCGCGTAAAGTACGAGTATAGGTGGGGTTGACCATAATTTGAGTCGGCGCCGTGGTCGGTCCGCCACTAGGCGCAGAATCATGTCACGTTGATGGAGATGGGGATCGTTGTGGCAGAGAGAGAGACCACACGCGCACGAACCGCGTCGTCCCACTCGCACCCACCCACGCGTGCGCTGCCTGTGTCAGCACCGCAGGCCATGCCACGCAACCTGCTCTCTCTAGGCTTCATCCACTCGTTCAATGCTGGCCCAGATAGATATCTCTAGCTCGCCAGGCCGCGGAAGGTTTCCTGGGCTGCCCGCTAGGGTCGGGGATCAAAAGAAGCGGTTGGCCATGTCGACCACGGAATCGACAACACATTCCCCACTCCCCAGAGCTTTGCCACGGATTGGTATCTCCCGGCGATCCATTCCTTCCTTTCCTTGCTTGCACACCTCGACTACACCTGCTTGATGCGTGCTACGGATTGTGATACCACAACCTCATTTTATTGCTACCACGCAATGCTTGTTTACCACTTTACCTTTCACTAGTATATTAACTGAACTTCTATATGCCCCCATCCAATTAAACTCTGGTTCAGGTTCCTCTCAAACATTTTGGTGGCATGGTGGCCACAACAGACTTCTACAGCATTACGGATCCCACATGCATGAGAATGTAGTGGGGTACAACTAATATGTGCAATTCTGGCTTGGTGCCGCAGCCAACCACATGATAGCACCATTGCAGCGAAAGAGGTTCGGTTCTTCTCACTGCCTAGCTCATCCATGATTCTCTGCTCTGCAAAGAGGGTAGGTACAGCAACACTCAGCGTTGCACACACAGGGACTGAATGCGCAGATACCTACACTTCCATGGTTCCATCAGTCGCTATGGCGAGAACGAGTCCTGTCCGAGCGTGATCCAGAAGATGGGCGCGGTGACCTCCTGCGGGGACTCGAGCGGGAACCCTTACTGTCATGTGTTGACAGCTTCCTGTCAAATCACACGGCCATCAGAATTCTAGTTTGAACATCATTTTTCGCCAAATAAGACTAGACGATATGCATCAACTGTAGACAGACATAGGTCCTAGACTAATTGCTGAACTCTGATACAAGGTTCTGGTACATAATATCATTGTCACAATACAGTACACTCAAGAATCATCTACTCAATGTAACAGTGCTGAAAATGGAAAAATACAAAAAATTTTCTAAGATTTAGGCAAAGTATACACTGGTATAGGTTACACAATTCAGGTTGAGCATTCCCAGCACCTACATAATATAGGTCCGGTAGACTATAAAAAAACTATAGGTGAGGAAATGTTAAGTTGGTGTATGCCCAGACACAATTTGTTACCCAATACAAATGATCATCTATTGTGTGGACAAGATCAATGCTTAATAATTGATATGCGGCAAAAAAAAACTAAATAAGATCAAGTAGTAACCAAAACAGACTGCAGTAACGCTTGAAAAGGATGAAGTTTGGGGCCCTAATATGATTATTTCTTTTTCTTAGTTCAATAAAAATATCATATCTACATTATGCAATGCACATTGAGCAGTACTCAAGGAGCAGAACTTACTCACTGCGATCTCTATCAAGATCATGGCGGTCCTTTCTATCATCAGGCGCATATGATCCCCTCTTCTTATTCTCGTCATGTTCTTTTGACCGTCTCGGTGACTTTCCCCGGCACTCTTCCTTTCTCTTTCTGGAAGATACATAGTCATCTCGCCTTCTTGGCACGGTGGAGTATGAACAACATTAGTTCTAGAATAGCATAGCAAGATCACACTTGTCACATTTAAAATGGCTTACCCTCTGGAACCATTAGCAGCATCACTGTGATCCTTACTATCATCACGAGTATATGATCCCCTCTTATCGTTCTCATATTCTTTTGACTGTCTGGGTGATTTTGCACGGCGGTCCTCTATTCTCTTTCGGGAAGCTGAGTTGTCATCTCGCCTCCTTGGGACACTGGGGCAAAAAGAACATTAGTTTTTGTGTAGCATAGCAAGATTACACCTATCACATTTTGCAGCAGTGGAGGAACATGGCTTACTCTCTGGAACCATTATCAGCATCACAGCGGTCCTTTCTATCGTCATGGATATCCCTATTCTTATCATTCTCATGTCCTTTTGATTGTCTTGGTGATTTTGCACGGTGGTCTTCCATTCTCTTTCGGGATGCTGAGTTCTCATCTCGCCTTCCAGGGACAGTGGGGTATAAACAACATTAGTTCTGGTGTAGCATAACAGGATTATACCTGTCACCAGCTAAAATGAAAGATTACAACTGACACATTTGGTACCAGTGAAGCAACAGAACTTACTTTTTTGAACCATTATCAGTATCATGGTGGTCACTTCTATCATCAGGAGTAAATGATCCCCTCTTCTTATTATCATCATGTTCCTTCAACTGTCTTGGTGATTTTGCCCGGTGCTCCTCCTTTCTATTTCTGGAAGCTGAGTAGTCATCTCGCCTTATTGGGACAGTAGAGTATGAAAACCATTAGTTCTAGAAAAGCATAACAAGCTTACAGCAGTCACATTTAGCACACTGAAGGAACAGAGCTTACTCTCTGGAACCGTTATCAGCATCACAGTGGTCCTTTCTACCGTCATGAGTATAGGATCCCCTCTTATCGTTCTCATGTTCTTTTGATTGTCTTGGTGATTTTGCACGGTGGTCCTCCATTCTCTTTCGGGAAGCTGAGTTGTCATCACGCCTTCTTGGGACAGGGGGCATAAACAACCTTAGCTCTGGTATATCATAACAAGATTGCACCTGTCACATTTAGCACAGTGAAGCAAGAGAACTTACTCTTTTGAACCATTATCAGTATCATGGTGGTCATCTCTATCATCAGGAGTAAATGATCCCCTCTTCTTATGCTCATCATGTTCCTTCGACTGTCTTGGGAAATTTGCCCCGTGCTCCTCTTTATTTCCAGAGGCAGAGTAGTCATTTCGCCTTCTTAGTCAGTTAGAGTATGAAAACCATTAGTTTTGCTATAGCATAACAAGCTTACACCAGTCATGTTTAGCATCAGTGAAGGAACTGAGCTTACTCTTTGGAGTCATTATCAGCATTACAGCGGTCCTTTCTATAGTCGTGAGTATAGGATCTCTGCTTCTTATCGGTATCATATTCGTTTGACTGGCTATGTGGTTTTTCTTGGCAAGGCTCTTCTGTTCTCTTTGGTGGACCATTGTCAGGTGATGGATGCTTCCTATCAACAATACAAAGTTGTTACAGAGGTATAAATGACTGGAAGGGATTAGCATTAACATATAATCAAAATAGATATAATTCTAAACTACGCAGACAACTCATGAAACCATTTAATATCTACTAAACATAACACAGTTTAACAATAGAAACAACAAGTACTACGGTGATATTAAAATAAGAATCATAAATGCAACCACAACTGTTTCAGAGCTCCAGTTAAAACAGCATGTTTTTCTCGCCAAGAGAGTATATACGCTGATGCCAATAAATTACACAACTCCCAAAGAAGGTTCTGCTACATGATAACAGTGTCAGTATAGCATATACTCAGAATGAACCAGTTTAGTAGGATCCTCAATCTAGGAATATGATGTACAGACTTGCGAGCTGTGTCTGATAGCCACCAGTGAGGGTTAAGAAGATGAAGTTTGGCACCGTGATAAGCATAGCAACATAAGTTCTCGGAGTAGCAGATAACCAGAGTAAAATTTAGGAGCAGTGAAGGAACTGAACTTACTCATTGTAACCATTGTCAGCTTCATGACGGACAATTCTATCATCAGGAGTATAGGATCTCCTCGTAACCTCAGGATCTTTTGTTTGTCGTGGTGATTTCACCTGGCACTCTTCCTTTCTCTTTGGGGAAGCAGAGTAGTCAGCTTGCTTTCTTGGGTCATTAGAGTATGAAAAATGAAAACCGTTAAATATGTAAAATAATAACTAGATCATGTCAATAACATTTAGCTGTGAGGGAATAGAGCTTACTTCTTGTTACAATTATCAGCATCACGTCGGTCATTTCTTTCATCAGGAGTATATGAGCTCCTCTTTTCATCCTCATGTTCATTTGATTGTTTTGGTGATTTTGCGCAGAGCTCTTCCTTTCTCTTTGCAGAAGCAGAATAGTCATCTTGCCTTCTTGAGGACAATGTAGAATATGGTCCAGGTGACCTCCGGCCAGCATGGGATCTGTCAGCATCCACTGTTGCCAGCTTCCTGTCAACATGCACATTGGTACTGCAAAGATACCCAACACAAAGAATGTAATATCATTTACTCAAATATGACCGGACCGGTACGAAGACAAATCTGAAATATGCACACAAGTCATGTAACCAATTCTAAAGTAGCACACAATTTAGTAATACAGTGAGTTGTATAATGGCACAAAAAAAAAATCAAAGATGCAACCACAATCTTGTCAGAAGTTAGAACTACAGTGAAATAAGAACTTTCCTGGCCAAAAGATTATATTTATGTACGCCGAGGCCAATATAATAATGCTTGAGAAAGGAATAGTAGACATTTTCGTATATTTTGGCAGATAATACAGTGGTACAAACTATGGATACACAAGAAGGAAAAAATATATCACCCACAAAAAAAAATTAATATAGGTTCAGTAGACCATAATATAGTCTGGTTGAGGAAAATTTATGTTTGTATGCCAAGGGTTGCATGACAAACTATATGTTATCTTACAAAGATGATCAGCTATTGCACACACAAGTTTGAAGCTGTATACAGCATGTCCGGTAGCCGGTAAAAACTCCGAAAAGGAGAAATAATAACTATCGATCTATTGCAAGCCGCAACTGATATACTGCAGTAAGGGGTTAAAAGGATGAATTCAATACAGCAGTAATTATAACACCAGTAGTTCTGGAATACTAGATTATTTTGGTGACATTTAGCACAGTGAAGGACCAGACTTACTCTTTGGAACCATTATCAGCATCAAGGCGGTCATTACTATCATGAGGGGCATAGGATCTCCGCTTTGTATCCTTATCATATTCTTTTGATTGTCCTGATGATTTTGACTGGTGCTCTTCCTTAATCTTTGGTGATGTAGGGTGGTCATCTTGCATGCTTGGGTCAGGAGAAAATGAACATAAGTTCTGGAATAGTCTACGTAGATTATGACAGTAACACTGGGTAGCAGTTTAGGAACAGAACTCACTCATTGTGGCTATGATCAGCATCACGGCGGTTGTTTCTATCATCAGGAGAATCGGACCTCCGCTTTTTACACTTACCATATTCTTTTGAGTGTCTTGGTGATTGTTCCTGATGTTCTTCTTTTCCCTTTGGGGAATTAGAGTAGTCATCTCGTCTTCTTGAGTGTGATCCTGATGATGGTCTGGGTGACCTCTGGCGGGGACAGGACCCCACACCACCAGTTGTTGCCCGCCTCCTATCAGCATGCACATTGTTACTATAATGGTAGATATGCACAAACATAATCTTTGGTGATGTAGGGTGGTCATCTTGCATGCTTGGGCCAGGAGAGTATGAACATAAGTTCTGGAATAGTCAGTCTAAGTAGATTATGCCAGTAACACTGGGTAGCAGTTTAGGAACAGAACTCACTCATTGTGTCTATGATCAGCATCACGGCGGTCATTTCTATTATCAATATCAGAAGTACTGGACCTCCGCTTTTTACACTTATCATTTTCCTTTGAGTGCCTTGGTGATTGCTCTTGATGTTTTTCTTTTCCTTTTGGGGAAGCAGAGTAGTCATCTCGCCTTCTTGAGTGTGATCTTGATGAAGGTCTGGGTGACCTCTGGTGGGGACAGGATCCCTCACCACCAGTTGTAACCTGCCTCCTATCAACATGCACATTGTTCCTATAATGGAGATATGCACAGAAGGAATCAGTTAACCATCTACTCATTGGACAACCTTGGCAATATATCTGGACTATGTGCACAAAATATGTAACAATCCTAAATAGAACGATCTTCAGTAATACAAATAGCATGCAACACAATGGTAATAAAAAATTCACAGATCCAACCACAGCCACGTCAGTTAAATACGGTATTTTTTTCTCGCCAATAGGTTGTTTACACTGATGCCAATGAACTGTGCACATTTTATGTCCTGGAGATAATTGCTAAACTCTACAAATAAGGTTCTGGAGCATGATATCAGTCACCATATTTATAATGTATACTCACTGAGTACTAACCTGTTTCTAGTAGGATATGTAGCCGTATCAACATGTAAGGACTTCCAAGGTAGTGAAGAAAGGCACGGTGCAAACTTCAAAAAGTATGACAGATACTGTGGTATAGGTTACTGTCTAAGGGTTCACAAGAAGGCCAAAATGTCATACATAAAATTGTAATGGCAGATACGGTGTTATAGATTACGGCCTATGGGTTCGTGAGAAGGCCAAAATGTCACACACAAAATCATAGTATAGGTTCAGTACACTATTGGTCAAGCATAAATTAAGTTTGAGTATGCCCAGGGTTACATCACAAACTATCTTATCCTACAAATGATTAGCTATTGTACACAAGATTGATGCTGCGCCCAGCATGTGTTGTACAATAACCTCTAAATAAGATAAAGCAACTACATCAATTTATTGTGAGATGTGACCAGCATACTGTTTTTTTTTTTTACGAAAGTGACCAGCATACTGTGATAAGGGTCAAAAAGGATGAAGTATGGGACCCTAATGGAGTAAGTAATAATAGCAGCATTAGTTCCGTATTGGCTAACTAGATTCTTCCTGACACTTTTAGCAGCAATGAAGGAAGAAGACTTACACTTTTAAACCAATATCAGCATCACAACAGTTGTTCCCATCATCACAACTGTTGTTCCCATCATCACGACTACAGGATCTCCGCTTCTTATCCTTATCATGTTCGTTTGACAGTCTTGGTGATTTCGCCAGGCACTCTTCCTTTCTTTTTGGTGAAGTAGAGTAGTCATCTCGCCTTGGAAAGATAGTACGAACAACATTAGTTCAGGAATAGTATAACTGAATTACGGCAGCCACGCTTAGCAGCACAGTAGGAACAGAACCTAAGAGAAAACAAAACCTACTCATCGTGATCATCGCTGGCTTCCCGGCGGTCATTTCTGTCAGTGGGAGTATAAGATCTCTGCCTCTTATCCTCATCATGTTTTGTTGCCTGCCTCGGTGATTTTATCTGGTACTCTTCCGTCCTCTTTGGTGAGGCAGAGTAGTCAGGTGTTGCCCGCCTCCTGGCCATATACACAACTGTTAAAGAGGTACAAACACCGACAAACTAGCATCACCAAATTGGACTCCACAGAGTGTGCTCATGGTTTTCATAATAATACATTAGCTGCAGTGAAGGAACAGAACTTACCCGCTGGAACCATTATCAGCATCATGGCGGTCACTTCTGTCACGGGGAGTACAGAGTCCCTGCTTCTTACCCTTGTCATGTTCTTTTGACTGTCCTGATGATTTTGTCTGGCACTCTTCCTTTCTCTTTGGTGAAGCAGAGTAGTTGCCATGCCTTCTTCGGGCAGGAGAATGTGACCTAAAGTGTAGGTTAGATCACTTGAACAAATATTTCACACACTACATCATGGTGAAGCATTATTAGACAAGATTCACTGTAATACCGTGATCTATGACGACCACCGTGGTGAGGAGAGCGGGAGTGTGAACGAGAGCGGGACCGTCCTGCAGGGAAGATAGCAGCTTGTCAATTTTGCAATTTGTAGCACATGGCATACAGACAACTCTTATTATCGTATCAGTTTTGAACAAGAAATTTTTCTACCAGATATCAGCAGGTGTGGTCCTCACAGGAAAAGTAGAAAACTACTGCCGGGTCAAGATAGAGCAAGTTAAAAGGAATTGTAATTACATATCAGACATAAAACTAAATTGATAATTGCTCTACCTTTTGTGTTTATATTTACTTTGAATTCATCAAACATCAAAAGATAAAAATGGGCAGTTTATAGTTACAATCAGTAAAGAAGGTCATCTAAAGTCCGCTGCATTCATCAAAGCATCATGAAGAAAAGGGCAAGGAACAAGTATAGCAGATGGAAATAAATCAGATTACCATGGCGAGAAACATGGCGACCTTTATAATCAGAATGACCTCTGCAGAAAAGTGACACAAGTTAGCTAAAATGAAACACAAAAGAAATTTCAACATAGTTAATGAACATTGAATACCTGAATCCAGTTTCTCTAGGCGTGCCGTCTGGATGTTTCCGTTTCCCCTCAGCACGAACAACGATAATCTCACGTCCACAAACCATCTTATGGTTCATGCGACGTTGTGCCTCAGAAGCGTCACGGGAGTCCCAAAACTCGATAAAAGCAAACCCTCTTGGCTCCCTAGATGGCACATATATCGATATAATTACATAATGTTATATAAATAATACTCATGTCATGCTATACACAGACAGACACATTGATCATAACTAGTAAGTGCCTGATGAATTTGCACCACAGTTTCAAATTTCAGCGAATCCTCTATGATTCTTCATAAAGCACATCAATTAACTTACTAGCATTTTCACCAAAAGGGTAGGAAGTTTCCCCAAAACCAACTGAGAGCCACTGCTCATCTAGTAGACAACTGTTTTTTTCTCTAATCACATCTTCATAAAACAACTCACTCAAAATCCTCAAATGTTATTTATCAAAGTACTTGAGACCAACTTCTCTTTAATATATCTTCCCATGGACGATCCAGTAAAACTATCTTCTCTATGGTAAATTAATTTTGCCAACAAATCAAATTTTGTCTTCACAGAACTCATCAAGAAAAGGAATAGCCAGGAGTGTTAAAGCACTCTTCAACAAGTCCAGGTAATACCATTCTGGGGATCATTTCAGAGAGTGATTCATAGCAGAAGAAAACATATCCTGATCCTTGATAGGTTGTTACTATATCCTGATCCTCTATAGGTTGTTAAAATTATCAGGTTGGAAACTTCAATGAGTTACTAGGCTTACATCCAAAAACATATCCTAAATCCACTCTGCGACATTTATAGAGTTTGTAACAAATACAAAAAAAGGAAAAAAAATGATACATCTGAGTTTTATGTAAATTAGATAAACTAGTACATCTCCCTATCGCTGGTCTGGTTCCTCCATGCAGTATGTCTGGGCTGTGAGTTTGGGGCCAGTAACAATCATATTTCCATATGAGAAGAAGAAAACCACCCCAAAAGGTTCTTGAAGCACATCAGTAAAGAAGACACAAAGCTTCCAGAAGCCATTGAATCTTAAGCGGTTGAATATGCCTACATGTCTAATGAGAGAAAATTAGTTGGTGGTGCGTCGAAACTTACCCGCTGTAATAGTCTTTTGGAATGTAAAAATCCCGGATACGACCAAATTTTTGGAAAGCAGCTAGAAGATCATAGCTGCATGAGGTTGTGAATAGGAGAGCCTAGTTAATAGCCACAGACATGAAAAAAGGCCAAGTATAAATAGCAGGTGGTGGGTTCGACTTTATGTACCTGCAGTCATAGGAGATGTTACGCACCAACAGGCTTATAGAACCTTGTTCCTTCTTTCCTCCTTGCTCACCAGAACTTCTCCTAGAAGTGCTTCGTCCCCTGCTGTCATCTCCTCTCCTGGGAGAACATCTCCTCCCCATTGCTCGCGGTACCTGAACACATGTGTGTCGCCACCAATCATAACTACGTGCCCACATATTTCATTCACCATGTCCATGCATATGGCTCATGGTATCGATAGTAAGAAAATTCAAAGCGGGTTCTGACATTTCATCATAATTGTAAGAAGACTGGATCAGCATTCACAGTGAGTCATCTGAATAACTAATAATTACTGGCGCTAGTTACAATGTAGATATACAAATAATTTTATCCATGGGAAGATCAGGACTAACTGATTGAGGGGATAAAAATGTGCAAGGACATCAGGATAAGCTCTCGAGTGTATTTTTTATCTCTGCACTGCAGAAAACTAACCTGATCAAGAAAGAATTGGAGATCCACACAAGGCTGTGAAAGTTAAAAAGCATAGCGCCTCGACAATTTCAAAGATGGGGATAATTTTGTGGTCAGAAGGGAAGCCGCATTGCCGAAACATTAAAAATAACCGTACAAATAATCCATCTAGGCTTCGTTCAGTAATTCACTAATCAGATGAACTGACGCGGGGCTTAAAAACAAGGCGGAATAATCAAACGCTAGCCCATGCCTCTGGCGCAGAAGCCTGGTGCGGGGTGGGCGCTGGACTCCAGCACGACACGGACCCTATCTAGACTTAGGGCATAATACTTGCTCCCGTTCTACTTCCCAGAACCCAAATACTTCGGGCCCCGAAGAGAGGGAGGGGTGGAATTACCGGGCTGATACGGCGTCACCGCCGCCGCCGGCGCGGCCTATGCCGGAGTGGTCGGGGTAGCTAGGGCAGGGCGTAGAGGGACCGGGGCGGACCGCACGCACGCGAGGAAGGAGGAAGAGGGCAACAGAGAAATCAGGAATGGTGGCAGTGGCAGCCGACTCGAGGTTGGCTGGGGTTTCTCTATTGTTGGTTGGGCCTTTAGGGGGCAAGATTGTTTGCTTGTGGGCTCTTCATTTCATACCTGGCCTTATAATATTAGACCACGTTCGTGTTTTTTTTTTTTTTTTTTTTTTTGCGGAGGAAATAGGGAGCTCTTTATTGAACAACGTTTCCAGTACAATCAGCACGCAGGCTGTTTACAAGAAAATATGGGCTAACATCTAGCCAGCAACTAATGACTTCCAAGGTGCAAGCAAGCTTAGCACACAAGTGAGCCGAATTATTAGCAGTCCTTCTAACATGACAAATGGAAAAAGAAACAAAACTAGAAACAAGCTCCCCAGTTTCATCTAAAATTAGCGCCACGATCGAACGATCAATATGACGCGAAGACCAGAGGTTCACCACCTCTAAACAGTCTGTTTCCATCACCACATGAGAGAAACCGCGCAGCTTCGCGAAGATAACACCATCACGCAGTGCTAGAACCTCAGCGATGAGCGGGTCAGTCACTCCCATATAGGGCTTACTCCAAGCCCCTAGAAAAGAAAGATGAGAGCGAGCAACTTCTCCTCCACCTCCCTTCAACTCCTGTCCATGAGTGGCTCCATCTGTGTTGATTTTGATCCACCCTGGATCAGGAGGCCTCCAAAGTTGTCCAGGTGGAGATTTTGAAATCTTTCCCTGAAATTCAAGCATATATAGCTCTTCCTTGACCTTCTTCAAAGTCTGAACCGGATCAAAGTCCTCTTTATCATGTGTAATCCTGTTTCTTGAGGTCCATATTGAGTACATAATGCTGATACTAGCACACTAATGCTCATCAGTAAACATCTGATCAGAAACAATATCTCTCGACCAAGTACTGGGATGCAACCGTGGAAGTTTAAGGTCAAAATCCTTCCTAGCTTCCATCCAAAACCTCTCAGCATGTGAACGATAAATCAACGCATGCATTAGGTCCTCATCAGCCCCTAAGCAAACCTCACACCTTCCAATTTCTTTGATGTGTCGGCGTTTAAGTGTAACTGAATCTGGCAAGATACCACGTATGACTCGCCACCAGAACACTCTAACTTTAGGCAAAACTTTAAGTTTCCAGAGAGATTTCCACAACTGTTCATCTGCTGCTGAAGTTCCCATAGCCGTCCCTTCTTCCAGAGCATAACGTTCTTTTTGAATCACTAAGGCGGTATGCTGATTTTACAGTGTAGATTCCGGTTCTCTCAAAGTTCCAAGCATAAAAATCCTCGTCTCCATTCCGCCGTAGAGGGATGTTCAAAATCGCCTTAGCGTCCGGCGCAAGGAAATTGTTCCTAATCACAGAAACATTCCATAAACCCGTTTCTTGATCAATCAGGTCTGAAACTTTTTCAAGTGGCAAAGGGTCCTCCACATCCAATCTTCCCATCGGTTTAAGTGTATGTGTTCCTGGAATTCAGTTGTCGGTCCAGGTTGAGATAGATGAACCCTCCCCACTCTCTTGATCAGCCCAATATTCAGAGCTTCTCTTCCAGCAACCATAGCTCTCCATATGGCCGAGGCACGCCGTGGCACAGGAGCACTCATGAACTCAGTATCTGGAAAGTACTTCCCTTTTAACACCTTGGCACATAAGGAATTAGGATGAGTGATAAATCTACATCCATGTTTACCTAGTAGAGCCAAATTGAATAACTCAAAATCCCTGAATCCCATTCCTCCTTTGATTTTCGGTGAAGCAAGATTCTCCCATGATAGCTAGTGCATGCCACTTTTATCCAGAGAACTATTCCACCAGAAACTCGGCATACCTGAGGTTACCTTTTTATAAACCTTCTTTGTAAGCTTGAAACAACTCATACCATACGTCAGCATTGCTTGGATTACAGATTTCAGCAACATTTCCTTTGCTGCACACGACATGAGCTTTTCTGACCATCCATTCATCTTCCCTCTAGAACGATCAACAATGTGATCAAAAGTTCCACTTGTAATTCTTCCTACTACCGTGGGAATCCCCAAATACCACTCATTAAAGGCCTCCACCGTAATTCCTAGAGAAGTTTTGATACTCTCTCTAAGTGGCTGCAAAGCATTAGGGCTAAAATAGATAGAGCTCTTCTCCTTATTTATCTTCTGCCCCGAGCATTCAGCATATATATACAGAATCTCATTGATCCGTTCGGCACTAGGTAAACTTGCATTCATCAACTTGCATTCATAGATATACTAAATCATTTTGGCGCATTTTTAGACTGAGGTATTCGTGTAAGTGTTCGGTCACCATGGGTAAACCATCTACTGTTCGCTGATGATAGTGTTTGTTTTGTTACCAAACACTTGGAAGGCGTGATAACTTTGATCGATACCTACGGGCTACGGTTTGCGTATATCAACACCACGCATACAGTAAACCTGCATACAGTACATAAACAATATGATCTCGCGGCAAACAAATGTACGGTTGTTACCCATGTGCCTTGTGGAGTCCGGACCTGTCTAAATCTGTCTTTCATGAAATAACCCATCAGATACGTCACTCATGTTATGTACTGCAGGTAAAAATTACCTACAAGTCTTACTATAATGGGGTAATTTGGAAATATATGAGGGAACATGATGGAGGACTTTTAGTATAACCGGTTTGAACAGCGGTGCCATCGGCTTTGGCCTCTGTTGTGAGGGTTGCAATTTAGTGGTTTTCAACGTCGAGCCTCGTAGAACTTTAAAGTGGTATGGTCATGATGAGCTCAGTGCTACCAAAAATGGCCATTTCTTACAGTTAGGGAAAATTAGTTTTAAAGGTTGCTCTAAGCGTTATGCATGTGAAATTGGTTTGACCAGTTTCTAAGTCATCGATGCTTCCGATAATCGTTGTGTTGTAGATATGGCTAGGTTGCAGATATTCAGTTTGGTAAAATGGGAATCACTGCAATGATATATGTTTGCTCTCTAGAATTGCACAATTCTTTGAGTGTATGTTTATTTTGTTGTGCTCGGTATGACTGGTTTGTAAATCTGATGTAACCGTCTTTTGCTCATGTTATTGGCCAAAAAACACGCATTTTGCGCTAAAATCTTGGTTCCACAGAGTCTCACCTACATATCACTAGAATTTTTTTCTTATGGCTGTATTCAGCATATCATTATTTCCGACGTGAACAAACTTCTAAGCAGAGTCACTGGTTTGAGCAGAGCATCTATCTGTTGTGACATCAGAGGCGTCAAGATTTAACCGCTGGAGGATCTCGATATGAGTGGTTTGTGGAATAAATGTAACCGGAAATACATATGACGTACGTCGTTCCTATTTAAGGAACCGATCTTGATACTTTGCAAATGTATCCATATTATACTTCATGCTTATTTTACACCAATTTATATATGTTTTGCTTACACTTAGTTGCATTTTGTACATTTTCCGGCACTAACCTATTTACAAGATGCCATAGTGTCAGTTCTGTTTCAGAAAAGTTGTACAGGAAATATTCTCGGAACTGGACGAAAAAAAGGCGAAGTCAATATTTTTCCGTAACGAAGACAGAGTCCAGAGGGGGACGAAGAAGAGGCGCAGGGCGGCTAGACCATGCCTTGGCGGCCTGGTCTGGGCCCGCGCTAAGGGGTGGTGTGGGCCACCCTGGCCTCCACCGACCTCGCCCTTCTGCCTATTTATTCACGATCTCAGGAAAAACCTACCCAAGCCTCCATCCACGAAAAGTTTCATCGCGGCCTCCATCGCAGACCCTAGCTCGGGAGGGTTTTGAAACTCTTCCCGCCACCCTGCCGGAGGGGGAGATTATCGCCGGAGGCATCTACATCGGCATGCCCGCCTCTGAAGTGATGCGTGAGTAGTTCATCCCTGAACTATGGGTCCATAGCAGTAGCTAGAAGGTTGTCTTCTCCAATTTATGCCTCATGTTTAGATCTTGTGAGCCGCCCTACATGATCAAGATCATTCTTATGTAATACTACATGTTGTGCTTGCGGGGATCCGATGAATATTGAATACTATGTTGAGATCTTTTATATATACTTGTCATATGTTATTTGTGATTTTGCCTGCTCTTCGTTGCTAGTAGATACTCTAGCCAAGTAAATACTTGTGACTCCAAGAGGGAGTATTTATGCTCGATAGTAGGTCCATGCCTCTAGTTTTATGCAAGAGTGACAATAACTTCTAAGATTGTAGATGTGTTGTTTCTACTAGGGAGAAAATAATAATTTTTTATCCGAGGGTAATTCTATTTTTTTACTTTACACACATTGCTTAATGCGATAACCTGTTTTTGCAACTTAATAGTGGAAGGGGTTCAAACGATAATCGGAAGGTGGATTATTAGTCATAGACGCAGTTGAATTACGGTCTATGTATTATGTTGTAATGCCCAAACAAATCTCATAGTAATCATCTTGCCATGTATGGTCGGTATTCTGTCAATTACCCAACTCTAATTTGTTCACACAACATGTTATTTATCTTTATGGAGAGACACCTCTAGTGAACTGTGGACCCCGTTTCTTTCCTTTACACTGATAAATTCATCTATTGCAATCATGTTCTGTTTACTTTCTGCAAGCATTATTCTCTTTAATTCCTGCAAACATTTCTTTCCACTCGATATGTTTAATCCTTTGTGTTCAGCAAAACCGATGAGATTGACAACCTCACTGTAAGTTGGGGCAAAGTATTTTGGTTGTGTTGTGTGCAGGTTCCACGTTGTTGCCGATGCCGGTAGTGCGTCCTGCCAATAGTCAGCTAGCAACACCTTCAGAAGTTACGCCTTTCTTCTACTGGTCGATTAAAGCTTGGTTTCTTACTAAGGGAAACTTCGTTGTTGTGCTCATCACACCTGTCTCTTGTGGTTCCCCAACGAGATTCCCAACTTCCATGGCAACACCATCAAGATTTTCTGGCACCGTTGCCGGGGAGAAAGAGGATTTCTGCAAGGGGAGTCTCTCATCTCCAATCTCTTTCTTTGTTATAGTTTTTCTTAGTTTATTTTACTTTGTCTTGTTTGTTTCAATATATCAAAAACACAAAAAAAAATTAGTTTCTATTATAGCTTTTATTTATATTGCTTTGTTTTAATTTTGCTAAAATGGGTTCTGCTGAAAACACTAAGTTGTGTGACTTTACTAGCACAAACAACAATGTTTTTATTTGTACACTATTGCTCCACCTGCTCCTGAAGCAGCCTTTTATGAAATTAAACCTGCTTTGTTAAATCTTGTTATGAAAGGGTAATTTTCTGGTGTTAGTACTGATGATGTTGCTTATCACCTTAATAATATTGTTGGAGGTACCTTTATGTCCATTACTTTGGGGGCTGCAACAAAACTACTTGATGATATCATGATAAATTATTCTGAATGGCACACCGAGAGAGCTCCACAAGGTAAGAAGGTAAATTCTGTCGAAGAAACCTCCTCCTTGAGTGATAAGATTGATACTATTATGTATATGCTTGTTAATGGTAAAGCTCATGTTGATCCAAATAATATTCCGGTAGCTTCTTTGGTTGCTCAAGAAGAGCATGTTGATGTGAACTTCATTAAAAATAACAATTTCAACAACAATGCTTATAGGAATAATTTTGGTAGCAACAATTATAGGCCATATCCTTCTAGTAACGGTAATACTTATGGAAATTCTTATGGTAATTCCGACAGTAACAATAAAAGTGCACCCTCTGATCTTGAAGTGATTCTTAAGGATTTTATTAGTAAATAAACTACTTTTAATAAAACTGTAGATGAAAAGCTTGGTAAAATTGATGTTCTTGCTTCTAAAGTTGATAGCCTTGCTCATGATGTTAAGTTTCTTAAATTAAAAATTATGTCTCATGATGTTAAAGAAAGTAAAACTTTGAATTCCATTCAAGTTAGAATTGATAAAAATGTTAGGATGTTGACGGAATTGCATGCTAGGTGGGAAAGAGAAGATGAAATTGTTAGAAATAATAAGTTGACTAAAGTTTGTACCATCACCACCACCAGTAGTAATGAAGTCTCAAATGCTAGCCACCCTCCTACTATTAATGGTAAAATAATTGGTGTAGGAAAAATCCCCGCTCCTTCTACAAAATTGCCTAAAACCACTAAAACTGTTCCTGATAAGTGTGCTCAAATTTTTCGGAGTATGGGAGACAATAGTCCTCTTAACTTTGATAATAATAACTTTGATTTTGATGACTGCAATATCTCTAAAGTAATTAAGTTTTCACAAAATCTTGCTAGAAGTCCTAATGCTAGTGCTATAAATATGGCTTTCACGAAGCATATTACAAATGCTCTCATGCAAATCAGACAAGATAAATTAAAACATGAAACTTCTATTACTAAAAAGTTATAAGATGGTTGGGAGCCCATCATTAAGATGAAAGTAGATGGCTTTGATTACAATGCTTTATGTGATCTTGGTGCAAGTATTTCTATTATGCCTCGAACAAATCCATGATATGCTTGATTTGCCACCGTTGGAACAATGATATTTGGATTTCATCTTGTTGATGTTGCTACAAAGAAACCTTTGGAGTGAGCTAATAATATTATTATTATGGTTAATAATAACCTTGACCCCGTTTATTTTGTTGTTTTGGATATTAAATGCAATACTTCTTGTCCAATTTTTTTGGGAACACCGTTTTTTAGAACAGTTGGTGCTTCTATTGATATGAGAGATGAGATTATTAAATATCAGTTTCCACTCAAGAAAGGTATGGAAAACTTCCCTCGGAAAAGAAAGAAGTCACCTTATGATTCCATTATTAGAACAAATTATGATATTGATGCTTCTTCACTTTTTTTTGACAATCAATACCATATATATTCATAATAATAAATAGTACATGGTAGAGATACACGAGCTGTCTCCAGCGATTACAAAATAAAGTCTAAAAGATACTAGCAAATCTTCGAGGTCTTCAAACTCTTTCTTCTTCCAAGACATAATCTTGTACTTTTCTGAATGCAGCCAAAGATAGATAACAAACCATAGACCTGTAAATACCAACGAAGGTTCTCCCATAATTTTAATTTGAGCCGCAATGCCAAGGCTGATACTTGATGATATCTCTTTTTCTGCACCTAGCTGAAAGGCGTTAAAGAAAAGCACTCTTGGGAAATAACCCATGTTTTATTTCTGTAATTTTTCTTTTATTGAGTATTTGAAGTTATTACCTCTGTAATACCTCTAATAGAAAGAAAGTAAGATTTGGGGAAGTTGTTGTCCTGAAAACAGATTTTGTGTTGTCGCCATAAATATTCGTATTCATAGCCAGAGCAGAATTTTAAGCTGCCAATTTTTTTGCATATGCCCCAGGTTATTATCTAACTTTCGTTAGTTTACAACTTTTCTATTTGAGCAACATAATATTTTTGAAAAAAATTATATTTACCTGTTGTTCTGTTTTGACAAAGTTCTACCACTATTTGCATTTGCCTATTAATCTCTTTCTTTTTTAGTTCTTTTTATGAAAGAGCTTTTTGAAGAGGTTGCTACAGTATATAATGCTTTAATAAATATTTGATGTATGTTAGAACTAAATTCAAGTGGATTTATTATTTTGATTGCACTAATGCTGCTAATAAAGAATTATGTGGATTTTTGTATGAAGGAAGTTTTCAAGTGTAGGAAGAGAAGAATGATGTAATGAGATTAAGTATGGACAAAACCTCAAGCTTGGGATGCTCATGTAACCCCAAGAAATATCCAAGATGTACAAGCGTCAAAGTTTGGGGATGCCCAAGGCATCCCCTTGATAAGGTATCAACTTGTCAATGCCTACGGGTTATAGGCTAGGGTTTAGTTAGAAGTAGAGGGCAAGTAGAT
>NC_061510.1:235656976-235705413 GCF_022539505.1 Lolium rigidum | reverse complement strand
TCTTCATCAACAAAGTATCAGGTCATCTTTCTATGAGCTATATTTTTATTGCTTCATACGCATGTGTTGTTCTTGGAGCGTCTTTATTTTTGTTTTTAGTTTTTTGTTTTGTTTTGTTTGCTGTAGCATATGGTTGGATCCTAGCATATTTGTTTTGAAGAAAGACACGCTTCATTTTAATTGCATAGAATGCTCTAGTTTTCGCTCTTATTGTTCTGCAAGTGTTCTAGTTTGCTAGTACCGCGTTTAGCTGTTGCTCTTTCACTCGACTTATGTTCAGAACTCGTTAGTATTCTTTATTTATGTATGATTATCTCTCAGGTCCATATTGATATTCATCTATGAGAGTTATTTCAAATAAGTTGATTGGTGTTGGAGACGAGTAAAATGTGTCATGCCTATAGTGATACAAAAGGAAGCAAGTCTAGACTGTGGCATAGACTTTGGCATGACATGTTGGATGTTATTCTTGTCATATGCTTAGTATTTATTGTTGTAGCATGAATTGTCTCAAATAGTTGAGAGTGCATAATGTGCTATTGAAAGAATCATGTGTTGTTTCCATCATACAAAGCATAAGAGCATCTCCAACAGGCGCACTAAAATTCGGCGCGCTATATGTCGCTGCAACCGCGCTGTAAACGCTTATCGCGCGCTGCGCTTAATTTTCCCCCGTCGGACGCTCTATTATGCAGTGCGTGCTCGGGTGCTAAGAAAGTTCCTTTGTCGGGTGCTCCATTATGCAGCGCGCAACGCAGTGCAAACAACATTTTGATCATATCTTGCGTACGGAATAGATCGAACGAAACATGAAAACTTAATTGGAAATACAAAATATATTGCAAACTTCGACGCTACAACCACTTATTTCGAAACTATCCTAAATTACTCAGAATCCCAGTCGAAATCCATCGAGCCCGGAGTCATCGACGACACCGGAGTGGATGTCCACTCGAAGGAGGAGAAGGAGGAGGAGGAGGAGGAGAGGACGATCGTCGACGGGCCGGCACCGTTTTTCTTCTCCTCCGCCTTCCTCGCGGCCTTCTCCTCCATCTCCTTATTCCTCGCCATCGACTTCGCTCTCCGCTCCTCGCGTTCCCCCTCTTTTCCGCCTTCTCCGCCGCCTTCTCCTCTTCCTTCTTCACGTACAAGGCCTCCATCGCGGCGACATCCTCCGGGAACTGGCGCACCCACTCGAGGCGGAGGCGCTCTTCGCGCTCTGCAATGACGAGCCGCTGCTCGAGCTCGCGCTGGCGCTGCTGCTGCTCGCACGTGACGGCCGGAGGCGGCGGTGCTCCCGCGTCCGCCTGCTCCCGCGTCCACATATCGTGGAAGTTCATCGTTCGGCGGGAGCGGCCGAGGCGCCAGGCGACCGCGCCGTAGGCGCGTGCCACCTCGTTCGTTGTCTCGAACATCCCGAGCCCGATGCGCTCATCGCAGATGCGGATCTCGGCGTAGAACGTGCCGCTCGGCCGCGCGCGGATGCCGCGGTAGCCGGAGGTCGAGCGACGGGGGGGGGGCAGCATCTCGTCGCGAGGCGGGGCGGCGCCGCGGAAGCGAGGTGGGAGGCAGAGCGAGGCGGGAGCGGGGGAACAACGCGAGGGGGAATGTGAATCTTCCGGACAGTTGGGTGCACGGGCGTGGCGTCTTATAGTGCGTGCGGCAGTCGACGCGGCAAGTTTGGCGCGCAGGATGGTGCGACGGCAAAACTTTTAGCGCGCGCGGCATTTTCGCGCGCCCGTTGGAGGTTCACGCGGGCTCCCGCACACGCTAAATCGGCAGTTTATTTAGCGCGCGCGCCTTTTGCCGTGCATGTTGGAGATGCTCTAATATTGTGGTATTCTCCTTTGATATCTTATTGGGTTGACTTGACACATGTTTATACCATGTTATGACTATAACCAATCAAATAAAGCCTCTATAATCATTTAGTTTTTGACTTGTAATATCACTTTATGCTTTGATTAATAATGTTTTGTCGCTATGCATGATTATGGTCATTATTGCTCTCTTAGTTGTTGCTCCCAGACTGTTTGCTAGCCCTCGCCTGTACTGAGTATGAACTCTACTCGTGCATCCAACTACTAATAACCAAAGTTTGCCAATCGTGTCCACCATATCTACCTACTAGTATTATTGCTATTCCAAGTATATTCATCATGTTTCTATTTATCTTCCAAATTAAATTTTAGCATGAGAAAAATAGTTAATAAAGCTCTCACGAACTTGATGGCGCATTTACTTTGTTGCATTTAATAAACTTGAGCCATTGTGACTATCTTATGAAGTTTATATGTTTGCAAATTGCGAGTTGGGAGTTAGCACAACCATGCTTTCATGGGGATTTCAACATTGCACTTATTCCTATTTAGTTGATGTCATGTTCTTTTGTTTATAGATGCCTAACGGTGCGAAATAAAATGGAAACTTGTAAGTCCATGGAGTTTGTATATGTGTTAGAGAAACGTCTGGGCCGCCAATTTAAGCCATGAATCATTCATGGTGGAAATTTACAGCGAACCACAGTGAGCATTCTATGAAGCATCTTCAATAAAAAAGCTATACCCATAGTTAATAAAAAGATTGCTGAGATGCTCATTGTTTGTTTGTCTTGTCATTTTGGCATGGGATTGCTCCTATGCAGGAGTACTTCCATATCATGGGACAGGAGGTGACATAGGCATCCCTGATGGGCCTGCCGAATAACGTACCTGGGGATAATTGAAGGACCACGACCCGAAGTATTTGAAGCTCGGAAGCCCAATAAGTATTGATATAGAAAATAGATGTATTAGGAAGTCTTGATGTAATACGATGAGGACTCGTGTAAACCTTCCAAACATTGTAAACTTGTACGATACGAAACCCTTGGCTCCACCACCTATGTAAAGGGGAGCCGAGGGAGAAAGAGAGGATCGAATCATTGTTAACACCAACCCTAGTTTTTAGCAGTCGAGCACCTTTTCGGCTGAAACCTTCGAGATCTACTTGCCCTCTACTTTCTGCGAAACCCTAGTCTACAACTTGTAGGCATTGAAAAGTTAATACCTTGTCAGGAGGTACCCTGTTGGCATTCTCGATGATACATGTATACTTACAATGACAAGAACTGATTTGGGACCTAAGTTGAGTAGCATGAGGTTTAGGTACTCGCATTCAAGGGGCAGGGGATTTTCAACTTGTGATTTGTCAAGCATATAACTCATATTTGCCCTCACATTAACTTTAACCATTCAAAATTCTCATGATAGGGGTAATGAGAGCTCACAGTTAATGAGTACCATACTTTTTAGAAGGTATATAAACTTGTTAATCTTGCTTTCTCTGCAAAGAGTCTTTCTTTTAATTTTATGTTGAGTCTCCATCTTCTACTTATGAACCAATTAAGAGAGCATAGTTGTCATTCTTAGTGCAATGTGCATAGTCCCAAAATTATTATTGATTGATTCATGATTATGCTATTGCTTGTTCTTAAATTACTTGTATCTAGTCACCCTTTAAACTTTAAAGGTGTCCTAGCATTTATGTTTTGCTACTTCATAAAGGACATGTTGTGTACCACTTTGCTATGTTTTCTCTATGCACATAAATAAATAGTTGCTTTCAATGCATAAATATTCATGATCCTTTGTTTGAGTTACTTCTCATGTTATAACATAGTTGCTAAGTTCTATAGTTAGAATTGTTTCTAGCATGCCTATGTTTAGAGTACTTTGATCCCAGCTTACAATGCTTTACAATAACTTGATCAAGATTATGTTGGCTTCATGTCAGCTCAAAAAATATTTTGTTATCACTTACCTACTCGAGGACGAGCAGAAGTTAAGTTTGGGGATGCTGATACGTTGCAAACGTATCCATAATTTTTGATGCTCCATGCTTGTTTTACACCAATTTATATATGTTTTGCTTACACTTCGTTACACTTTTGTACATTCTCTGGCACTAACCTATTAACAAGATGCCACAGTGCCAGTTCCCTGTTTTCTGTTGTTTTGTATTTCATAAAAGTTGTATAGGAAATATTCTCGGAATTGGATGAAACAAAAGCCGAAATCAATATTTTTCCGTAACGAAGACATAGTCCAGAGGGGGGACGAAGAAGAGGCGCAGGGCGGCCAGACCATGCCTTGGCACGGCCTGGCCTGGGCCCGCGCCAAGGGGTGGTGTGGGCCACCCTGGCCTCCACCGACCTCGCCCTTCCACCTATTTATTCACGATCTCGGGAAAAGCCTAAACACATGAGCCTCCATCGACGAAAAGTTCCGTCGTGGCCGCCATCGCAGACCCTAGCTCGGGAGGGTTCTGAAGCTCTTCCCGGCACCCTGCCGGAGGGGGAGATCATCGCCGGAGGTATCTACATCGCCATGCCCGCCTCCGAAGTGATGCGTGAGTAGTTCATCCCTGGATTATGGGTCCATAGCAATAGCTAGATGGTTGTCTTCTCTAATTTGTGCCTCATGTTTAGATATTGTGAGCTGCCCTATGCTTGTGACGGTAAAGCACACGTCCGTTGGGAACCCCAAGAGGAAGGTATGATGAGTACAACAGCGAGTTTTCCCTCAGTAAGAAACCAAGGTTATCGAACCAGTAGGAGATGAAGGCCACGTGAAGGTTGTTGGTGAAGGAGTGTAATGCGGCGCAACACCAGGGATTCCGGCGCCAACGTGGAACCTGCACAACACAATAAAAATACTTTGCCCCAACTTAACAGTGAGGTTGTCAATCTCACCGGCTTGCTGAAAACAAAGGATTAAACGTATGGTGTGGAGAATTATGTTTGCTTGCAGAAAACAAAATAGAACAATGATTGCAGTAGGTTGTATTTCAGATGTAAAAGAATGGACCGGGGTCCACAGTTCACTAGTGGTGTCTCTCCAATAAGATAAACTAGCAGGGTGGCCCGCGCATCCGCGCGGCTAGATTCTTTTGCAAAGTGATATGTGCGAAGTTAATTGCCACTATTGTAGAAATCTTTACAATCAATATTTTTTCTACACAACGGGGACTATTACATGAATCTGAAATGTGACATGTGCTAAGTTAATTGCCACTGTTGTGTCAGCTCCTGTAATGTTCTATTATAGTGTTCTATGATGGTGACGAAAATTGTCTAACGCTGGAGTTATTTCTTAAAAACATCCTATTAAATATGTTTCCAATATAACCATTCCTTTTGCATGAGCATAACAATTAAAAAATAGTGCTTTTTCCTGCAACCAAGTGAAATCAATAGTCTTTGATTTTTTTATCAACAACTATAGCTCTTATTTTTTGCAAAAAAACTAACCATATGAATATGTTGGTCCATCCCTATTTCAGCCTGGATGGTGTACAAAGGATAAGGCCTTTGACTGGGAATAATCTTTATGAAGAAAATACATGGTACTAATATAACATTCCCCTGAAGCCGATGAATGGTCTATTTGTCTAAGATGCATACTAAAATTTCGAGTAGATCCACACATCTACACCAGCTCAAGATACACTTTTTTATTTTAACCAGTGCAAACTTTGAAGATATTTCATTTATTCATCAAACGATTTGGCAGTGTCATCGGAGATAATTAACTTCAGTAGATGGTGCTGAATTGTCCGCAAATATGAACCAATGTTCGAATATGAGATATATGAAGGTCATAGAAGAAACGTACTATGTTGAAAAAACATGTAGGTTCTCGTGCAAGCTGCAGCTTTGTGAGATGGTCGAAATCTGCAACTGGTATCTGAGTGGAGCATCGACATAACCTGCATAAATCAGCTCATCCCTATGCACGGGTGATGCATTCTGCGAGCATTGACGGTTAGAACTTGCATGTCGGTATCGGCCGACGTGACGAACCGTCATGACCACATGCAACATAGGCCGATCTCATCCTTAGCATGACTGGTAGTATATGATGATAGTTGGAGTCGACAAACCTATACTGGAGCACTTGAATTCATCCACGTTTAGATTAGCCATGCTCAGCAACAACTACTGAAGATGCCATGCAGGATTGGGCACAGTTGCCCAGAAACATCATCAAAATTAGTAATCCTAATCGTATTTAGATAACACAACCCGGACTACCTGTTTAAAAAGAGATAAAATCAAAAGTACTGATACTTAGGCAACAATGCATATATTTTAGATGGCATCTTGATAAAATATAATAAAGGAAATTAGGGAGGTTGCGAAGTGGAGCATATGAGAGGTTTATGGGTCGCAGCTGAAAAAATGAATACATACCACCCAAAGGAGTATTGTGTTATGCACTATAGTTAGCAAGGGCCAAAGGAGCCTTAATGGATTAGAAATAACTTACATTCAGCTACTGTCTCAATAACGTATATAAATAGGATTAATCTTTTTTTCTTGTATGGAGATCAATCTTCATGTCCTGGATTCCACATACCTGGAATCGAACTCCTCCTCCCAGAATATTTTGATCATTCACTCTTCTGTGTCGTAGGCATAATGTTGTGAACTCTAATGACAACCCTTCTATAAATGCAGATACTTGTGTCTCAATAAATCATGGCTATGGCAAGCAATGTATGCACAACTCTCATTCTGCACGAAAAATATATATCATGAATTCTTCTGAGCGTTTGGGAAGCATTTAGCATCTGTCAACGAATTCAGACTCGGCCGCTGCTGGTTAACTTGAAGGAATCCTTATATCTCCTAGAAACATAACTGATCAGCAACGGATTCGGATCTTTCACTTGTAGGCAACACCATCATATATGCAATCTGTTCATAGCATATATGCACACGTTGTTGCTGAACACCCAATTAAGTTTCATGTTAATCTACCAAAAAATAAGATAATTTTGCAAATCAATTGTATGTAGTCTGTACTCATATTGTAATCAGAGGAACAATTTCTCGCCCTAGATCGACAAACTTTAGCAAACTGAAAACCTGAAGGAAAGAGCAAATATGAAAGCAGATGGCAGAGATACTACTAACCAATCCACTTGATTCACTTCATGTTTTTTCAGTGCGTGGTGATCATCATGAAACAATAGATGTTTCACCTGCAAGAGAAATAGGTCTCAGGAAAAGGAAAGGCAATCTTCGTTAATTTGAAACCCGTAGCGCTGTATAAAGGACGATAAGGGCCTGGCGACCGGCGACTGGTCGTGCTATCGAGGCCGATGGTCGGCAGAATCTTGAGATGTGCATAGATCATCTATGATAGATGGAGAAGAAACGGCGGCTCCTGGAGAACCAACGGCCCGGCCACCAGTGGTGTCCCCTAAGGACGAAGGCTGCTGGATCGCTGGAGAACCACTCGCCCGGCCACCGGCCGCCTGCAGTATCCGATAAAGACAACGGCCGCTCCTGTTTCGAGGAAAGAGGACGTTTTCCCGTCTTTCTAATCTGCACCTAATGTGAGATGCATATATGGTACGTATCTTTTTTTTGCTGTGATCGTCTTTCTAATCTGCACCTAATGTGAGATGCATATATGGTACGTATCTTTTTTTTTGCTGTGATATGGTACGTATCTTAGAAGGAGTCTAGTACTACTACTTTTTTTTTTTTTGAGTCTATCTAGTACTACTACTTCTCATTGTGTATCGGGTCGTGTCGACTATGGGCTTTTGTTTATAGCGTTCTTTTTTGACCTCTTTGGTTTATAGCGTTCGGTCCTGGACTTCCATGCACATGGTTTCCATCCGTTCCATATATTCCTCCTCCCGTAACCACAACTCCAAAACGTTTTTTTAAAATCTAAGACGTTCATTTTTTATGCTGATATCTGAGCCATTTATTGTTTGTTGTTTTAATAATATAATAAATAACATGTTGGGTGAACAAATTACAGTTGGGCAATTGACAAATAGAGAGGGCATAACAATGCACATACATATCATGATGATTACTATGAGATTTACTTAGGGCATTACGACAAAGAACATAGACCGCCATCCAGCATGCATCTATGCCTAAAAAGTCCACCTTCGGGTTAGCATCCGCACCCCTTCCAGTATTAAGTTGCAAACAACAGACAATTGCATTAAGTATTGTACGTAATGTAAACAATACAAATATCTTTAGACAAAGCATTGATGTTTTATCTCTAGTGGCAACAGCACATCTACAACCTTAGAACTTTCTGTCACTGTCCCAGATTCAATGGAGGCATGAACCCACTATCTAGCATAAATACCCCCTCTTTGAGTTACAAGTATCAACTTGGCCAGAGCCTCTACTAGCAACAGAGAGCATGCAAGATCATAAACAACACATATATGATAGATCGATAATCAACTTGACATAGTATTCCATATTCATCGGATCCCAACAAACACAACATGTAGCATTACAAATAGATGATCTTGATCATGATAGGCAGCTCACAAGATCTAAACATGATGGCATAATAGGAGAAGACAACCATCTAGCTACTGCTATGGACCCATAGTCCAAGGATGAACTACTCACGCATCAGTCCGGAGGCGGGCATGGTGATGTAGAGCCCTCCGCTGATGATTCTCCTCTCCGGCAGGGTGCCGGAGGTGATCTTCAGAACCCCCGAGATGGGGTTGACGGCGGCGGCGTCTCTTGAACTTTTCTCGTATTTTGGCTCTCGGTGCTAGGGTTTTCCGATACGAAGGAATATATAGGCGAAGAGGCAGCGTCGGGGGAGTCCCGAGGTGGGCTCCCCACACCTCGGCGCGCCTGGAGGTGGGGCCGCGCCGCCCTATGGGGTTGCCCCCCTGCTGGCCTTCCTCGACTCTTCTTCGGACTTCTGGAACACTCTGTGGAAAATAGGGTCGTGGGCTTTTGTTTCGTCCAATTCCGAGAATATTTCTTGTGTAGAATTTCTGAAACCAAAAACAGCAGAAAACAGGAACTGGCGCTTCGGCATCTTGTTAATAGGTTAGTCCCGGAAAATGCATAAAAACATTATAAAGTAGGGATTTCTATTTTCGTGCCCTCGGGTCCTTAGTTGTGCTCAGTTTTCCCCAGCTCCTTAGTTTTTCCTCAGTTTTCCCCAAGACCTTGTCCGAAACCCGCAGAAGGAGCTCGGACGGAAGGAATCCGTTAAGTTGGCCGTTCCGTGCTGACGAGTGGGGTCGTGTCGTTTGTGGGGCCGCGTCGTGTGGGGCTGGTAGGAAAGAACCGCGTGGGACCGGACGAGACCATGTTTGTGTGGCCGTAGCGTGTGGGGCCGTAGCGTGTGGAGCCGTAGCGTGTGGAGCCGTGTGGGTCCGGGACGTGGGCACGAGTGGTTTCTGTCTCTTTCGCCCAGATTAGCAGTTTTCAATGTACCTTTTTCCTCTCTCTCGCTCGATCTCATTCATATTTGATATCCCAAATTGGTAGCAAATTTAGAGCAGCTTCTCCTTCTGTTTTTTAACGATATTCATTTCTTTATGCCTTCGTTTTTACCCAATCAGGTAGGAAATCTAGGGCAAAAATCCAGAAAAAATATAGGATAAGCTGCATACAGCAGCCAACATAGCATAGATATATTCACGACAGATCCAACGAGTAGTACCGATAGAACCCTACAACATAAGCTACATTTTACATGAATTTAAGCTGCTCTACGGATAGAGCGAGTCACATACGAGAGTGCGATGAGGCATGTTCAACGCCTCCGGGTTGCGCCCGTGACTCGCCTGGAGGTTGCGCAAGTGAATCCCAAGTGCTTTGTGTTTGGCCATGAACGCATGCACGTTCACCGTCGTTCCAACTCTAGCGCCGCATCTGCCAATGGATTCAGCATGGTTCACCAGGCAGTTGAAGTCGGTGGCGCGGAGCTTCCTGTTGCAGAAGGGGCACTTGTAAATGCCTCGAGCAAAGGGGCCATCGTAATGGCCTGACTGGAGCCTCCTGAGGACGTGACGAGTCTTGGTGTGGAAGGACTCGTCGTCGCTGTCGATGTCGCTGCTCTGCACCTGTCACGTAGCACCAAAGATCGTGCAAAAAACACGGAGTCAATTGCAACGATGATGGAACAGAGTGAACAAAGATCATGCATGATAATATGGGCTCGAAAAAAGAGGTAGCCTCGGTTACATTGGACACACTTATATCCGGGATTTGAGTGAGTAAACCAAAGATCATGCACAACAAATTTGAACACACCAATTGTTTACTTGACCAAACCTCGAATCAATTTGTGCCCAAATATTCATCATCATTGGCACAAATCTTAAACAAAAGCAAATCACAAGCACTAATAACGCAAGATCTAACACAAAAGGATTGAACTAGGAACAGACGCACCCTAATAACGCTAGATCTAACACAAATGGATTGAACTAGGAACAGACGAACCCTAATAACGCTAGATCTAACACAAAAGGATTGAAATGGGATAAGAACAAGGGAGCAAAGGGTTAACTCCGGCTCGTCGTCGACGATGCTGGTGTCGTAGGGGTTCTCCGGCGCGTCGTACGGCACTGGTTCGTACGGGTCTCAAGCGATGGGGGCCTGGACGGTGGCGGCGGCCGATGCGCCGGCGGCTGATGCGCCGGCTGCTACGTTGGAAGCAGCGACAGGGGCCTGGATGGGGGCAGCGGCCGATGCGCCGGCGGCTGATGCGCCGGCTGCTATGTTGGAAGCAGCGACAGGGGCCTGGACGGGGGCAGCGGCCGATGCGCCGGCGGCTGATGCGCCGACAATGGGCATCTCATTCTTCTCCATCGCCGGCGGTTTTCTTCGGGGTTTTTCTTCGGTTGTGGAGAAGATGATGGAACAGGAGAGGCGGTTGCAGTGAGAACGTGCGTCGAGGGAGAGGAAAAGGGCTCTATAAAGACGAAGGTGGCGTGTACCGCAACACGCGTCCGCTATGCACGGCTGCAGCGTGCACCGCGACACGAGTCTAACCCTGGGACGTTTGGTGTACTCAGTTATAACCTCGGGCCTTATACAGAAATTTTATGTGTACTCAGTTTTCCCCTCGAGTACTTAGACTGGCAAGTGCAATATACTCAGTTTTACCCTCAAGTAGCTAGTCAACAGAGAGTCAACAAATGAGATCAACATATCTAATTGAGGCATTTCATGCGCAAAAAAATTCAAAAAAATAAAAACATAGTGGCACCTACTCATGGAGTCTTCCTACGCAACCTTGCCACCAAGAAAACCTTAACAAACATATATAAATCAAGTTTTACCACAAATTGCCACTTCTCGGAATCACTAGTGTAGCTATGAAGATGCATGGTTTTCCACTCAAACCCCTTTGCAAAACATCTTCCCCAAAAACATAGTTTGTCTAAATGATGCCATAATTGTCACACTCATGTATATTTGAATTGCAAATAATTTGATGTAGCCCAATATGAATTATATTGTACAAAACACGCATTTTTCATTTTGTAATTCTTTTTGTTTGAATCCCTTAGTCTATTTACTATTTATGTGCCCTTGGATTGTTAGTACTACTTAGTTTTGCCCTCAAGTTCTGTCACAAATGCTCTCAGAAGCCCAAACTTATCCTGATTGGTTGAGTCGTTGTCACACGGATCGACTCCACGAACCGTTGATCAACTGATCTAACGTGCAGTATACCCCTCCCCGTGTCTTCGTGGCCACCCCTCTCTCTCTCTCTTCGTGGCCACCCCTCTCTCTCTCTCTGTCGGTGGATGCATTATTGTCACCCCTCTAACAATTATCAACTATCTTTCGCTTTCCTTTTTCTTTTAGGGGATATAGTTTTGGCATATAGTTTCGGTAATTTGAAACGGCCCAAAAGTGGTATAATTTCGGTATAAACATGAGGCATACATATTTGCGGATTTCGGTGAATGCATTATTGTCACCGCTCTAACAATTATCAACCATCTTTTGCTTTCCTTTTTCTTTTAGGGGATATAGTTTTGGCATATAGTTTCGGTAATTTGAAACGGCCCAAAAGTGGTATAATTTCGGTATAAACATGAGGCATACATATTTGCGGATTTCGGTGAATGCATTATTGTCACCGCTCTAACAATTATCAACCATCTTTCGCTTTCCTTTTTCTTTTAGGGGATATAGTTTTGGCATATAGTTTCGGTAATTTGAAACGGCCCAAAAGTGGTATAATTTCGGTATAAACATGAGGCATACATATTTGCGGATTTCGGTGAATGCATTATTGTCACCCCTCTAACAATTATCAACTATCTTTCGCTTTCCTTTTTCTTTTAGGGGATCCCATATAGTTTTGGCGTTTTAGTAATTTGAAACGGCCCAAAAGTGGTATAATTATCAACTTTTTTTAGCATTCCAATATAGTTGGTAATTTCGGTGAATGCACACACTAACTATGAAAACAACTACAAGTACATGTAACTGAATAATGAATTTGTAACAAGGTATCCCTTGTAACAACTTCTAGCGCCCGGTGAGCAATGATAAGAATCCGATCGCAATTATACAACAGAAAAAACAACCAGCCATCAGATTAGCTTGCTTCTTCAACTCGATCAGCTGCCTTAACTGCTTGTTCATTTTCTTCAGTTGTCCCTTCACTTCCTCCAGTCCTACATTGGGAGCATTAGGCATAATCGGAACGGCTCCTCTCTCCGCCGCCTTCTCTACAGCAAGTCCCCCCTCCCAAATTGCGCTCCCCAATAGCGCCAATTGATTCCTGCAATTGAAGCCTCCGAACGTACACATCGATCCACTCGAAATGCCTGCATTTCTTCGGGATCTGAAAACAACAACGGGAACCCTAAATCCCAAATTCGAGGGAATAGCAAGAAAATAGAGAGAAAACGAGAGAAATTGGAGCGAGATCTAACCTTATCCCCCTCTCTATATGGCAAGCTCTCGCATGCAAGGAACTCACGTCCACGGTTGCCATTGTCGTCCGTCTTACGGATTGACCGCTTCGGAGGCTCTCGGCGTGGGCGGTCGGGGCATCTTGTCAAAGGCACGGGTCCATACTGCGGCCATGAAGAACGGGAGGTCGAAGAGAAACTAGACATCACCCGCCTGCCGGAGAAGGGCTGCCGCTGGCGGAGAAGAAGAACAATGGGGTGCGGGGAAAGAAAGGGGAAGCAATGGCACGGGCACGGGCTGGCTCGGGCTCCCATTTTGCAACGGTCACCTGGGTAAGCTGTGGGTCCGGCGCACTAACGTGGACAAGTTGTGGGTCCCACGATGATCTGGATAAGTGAAGACGTGTCCACTGCGGGGCACCAACAGCGGCCCCACTTGCCAGCACCAACCAACGTCAACTAAACGGGATTTCTTCCGTCCGAGCTCCTTCTGCGGGTTTCAGACAAGGTCTTGGGGAAAACTGAGGAAAAACTAAGGGGCTGGGGAAAACTGAGCACAACTAAGGACCCGAGGGCACGAAAATAGAAATCCCTATAAAGTATGAGTAAAACATGTAGGTATTGTCATAAAACTAGCATGGAACATAAGAAATTATAGATACGTTGGAGACGTATCACCCTACATGATCAAGATCATCCTACATGTTGCGTTTGCTGGGATCCGATGAATATTGAATACTATGTTGAGATCAATTATATATACTTGTCATATGTTATTTGTGATCTTGCATGCTCTCCATTGCTAGTAGATACTCTGGCCAAGTAAATGATTGTGACTCCAAGAGGGAGTATTTATGCTCGATAGTAGGTTCATGTCTCTAGTTTTCTGGAAGAGTGACACTAACTTCTAAGATTGTAGATATGTTGTACTACTAGGGAGAAACAACAATGTTTTATCCGAGGGTAATTCTATTGTTTACTTTACACACATTGCTTAATGCGATAATCTGTTCCTTGCAACTTAATACTGGAAGGGGTTCAGACGATAACCGGAAGGTGGATTATTAGTCATAGAAGCAGTTGGATTACGGTCTATGTATCATGTTGTAATGCCCAAACAAATCTCACAGTAATCATCTTGCCATGTCATGTATGGTCGGTATTCAGTCAATTGTCCAGTGATACGTCTCCGACGTATCGATAATTTCTTATGTTCCATGCCACATTATTGATGATATCTACATGTTTTATGCATACTTATGTCATATTTATGCGTTTTCCGGAACTAACCTATTGACGAGATGCCGAAGGGCCAGTTGTTGTTTTCTGCTATTTTTGGTTTCAGAAATCCTAGTAAGGAAATATTCTCGGAATCGGACGAAATCAACGCCCAGCATCCTATTTTTCCACGAAGCTTCCAGAACACCCGAGAGTCGCCAGAGGGGGGCCACAGGCCCACCATATGACACCCTGGCGCGGCCAAGGGGGGCCCGCGCCCCCCTGTTGTGTCGTCGCCTCGTTGACCTTCCGACTCCGCCTCTTCGCCTATATAAAGGTCCCTGACCTAAAACTTCGATACGAAAAAGCCACGGTACGAGAAACCTTCCAGAGCCGCCGCCATCGCGAAGCCAAGATCTGGGGGACAGGAGTCTCTGTTCCGGCACGCCGCCGGACGGGGAAGTGCCCCGGAAGGCTTCTCCATCGACACCACCGCCATCTTCATCAACGCTGCTTGTCTCCCATGAGGAGGGAGTAGTTCTCCATCGAGGCTCGGGGCTGTACCGGTAGCTATGTGGTTAATCTCTCTCCTATGTACTTCAATACAATAATCTCATGAGCTGCCTTACATGATTGAGATTCATATGATGATGCTTGTAATCTAGATGTCATTATGCTAGTCAAGTGGGTTTTACTTATGTGATCTCCGGAGACTCCTTGTCCCACGTGTGTAAAGGTGACGAGTGTGTGCACCGTGTGGGTCTCTTAGGCTATATTTCACAGAATACTTATTCACTGTTATGAATGGCATAGTGAAGTGCTTATTTATATCCCTTTATGATTGCAATGTGTTTTGTATCACAATATATCTATGTGCTACTCTAGTGATGTTATTAAAGTAGTTTATTCCTCCTGCACGGTGTAATGATGACAGTGTGTGCATCGTGTAGTACTTGGCGTAGGCTATGATTGTGATCTCTTGTAGATTATGAAGTTAACTATTGCTATGATGGTATTGATGTGATCTATGCCTCCTTTCGTAGTGTGAAGGTGATAGTGTGCATGCTATGTTAGTACTTGGTTTGGTTATGTTGATCTGTTATGCACTCTAAGGTTATTTAAATATGAACATTGAATATTTTGGAGCTTGTTAACTCCGACATTGAGGGTTCGTGTAATCCTACACGATTAGTGGTGTTCATCATCCAACAAGAGGGTGTAGAGTCTAGCATCTATCTATTTATTCTGTTATGTGATCAATGTTGAGAGTGTCCACTAGTGAAAGTATGATCCCTAGGCCTTGTTCCTAAATACTGCTATCGCTGTTTGTTTACTGTTTTACTGCATTTGTACTTTCTGCAATATCACCACCATCAACCACACGCCAGTCCTGGACAACAAAGCACTTTTCTGGCGCTGTTACTACTGCTCATACTTATTCATACCACCTGTATTTCACTATCTCTTCGCCGAACTAGTGCACCTATTAGGTGTGTTGGGGACACAAGAGACTTCTTGCTTTGTGGTTGCGGGGTTGCATGAGAGGGATATCTTTGACCTCTTCCTCCCCGAGTTCGATAAACATTGGGTGATCCACTTAAGGGAAACTTGCTCGCTGTTCTACAAACCTCTCGCTCTTGGAGGCCCAACACTGTCTACAAGAATAGAAGCACCCGTAGACATCAAGCACTTTTCCGGCGCCGTTGCCGGGAGGAAAGGTAAAAGGCACTCATACTCCGGTCCCGGGTAAAAGTACTTTTCTCGGCGCCATTGTGTGAGTGTTCGAAGCTATTTCCTTTAGATCCTGCAATTGCATCTTTTTGTTTCTTGTTTACACTAGTTAGGCATAATGGAAAACAACAAAAATATGAGAGATCTTTATGAACTTTATCTTGAATTAGGACATGATGTGTTTGAAGAGAGAATTAAAAAACCCATGGAACTTTATATGCATGCTAATGGGAATATTATTAATATGAATGCTTTGAACACTATTGTTGCTAATGCTATGGAAAATTCTAAGCTTGGGGAAGCTGGTTTTCATGATCTTTTTAGCCCCCCAAGCATTGAGGAGAAAATTTTCTTTGATGATACTTTGCCTCCTATTTATAATGATTATAATGATAGTGGTCTTTTGGTGCCGCCTACTATGGAGAGTAAATTTAATTATGATTATACTATGCCTCCTACACTTGATGAGAATAATAATGATAGCTACTTTGTTGAATTTGCTCCCACTACAATTAATAAGAATGACTATGCTTATGTTGGGAGTAGTAATTATTTTATGCATGAGACTCATGATAAGAATGCTTTATGTGATAGTTATTTTGTTGAGTTTGCTCATGATGCTACTGAAAGTTGTTATGAGAGAGGAAAATATGGTTGTAGAAATTTTCATGTTACTAAAATGCCTCTCTATGTGCTGAAATTTTTGAAGCTACACTTGTTCTATCTTCCTATGCTTGTTACTTTGCTGCTCATGAACTTGTTTATTTACAAGATTCCTTTTCATAGGAAGCATGTTAGGCTTAAATGTGTTTTGAATTTGCCTCTTGATGCTCTCTTTTGCTTCAACTCTTATTTCTTGCGAGTGCATCATTAAAACTGCTGAGCCCATCTTAATGGCTATAAAGAAAGCACTTCTTGGGAGATAACCCATGTGTTTATTTTGCTACAGTAACTTTATTTTATATTTGTGTCTTGGAAGTTGTTACTACTGTAGCAACCTCTCCTTATCTTAGTTTTGTGCCTAGTTGTGCCAAGTAAAGTCGTTGATAGTAAGGTTCATACTAGATTTGGATTACTGCGCGGAAACAGATTTCTTGCTGTCACGAATCTGGGCCTAATTCTCTGTAGGTAACTCAGAAAATTATGCCAATTTACGTGAGTGATCCTCAGATATGTACGCAACTTTCATTCAATTTGGGCATTTTCATCTGAGCAAGTCTGGTGCCTCAATAAAATTCGTCTTTACGGACTGTTCAGGTTTGACAGATTCTGCCTTTTATTTCGCATTGCCTCTTTCATCTGTGTTGGATGGATTTCTTTGTTCCATTACCTTCCAGTAGCTTTGAGCAATGTCCAGAAGTGTTAGGAATGATTGTGTCACCTCTGAACATGTGAATTTTTAATTATGCACTAACCCTCTAATGAGTTTGTTTCGAGTTTGGTGTGGAGGAAGTTTTCAAGGGTCAAGAGAGGAGGATGATACAATATGATCAAGAAGAGTGAAAAGTCTAAGCTTGGGGATGCCCCGGTGGTTCATCCCTGCATATTTCAAGAAGACTCAAGCATCTAAGCTTGGGGATGCCCAAGGCATCCCCTTCTTCATCGACAAATTATCAGGTTTCTTCTCTTGAAACTATATTTTTATTCGGTCACATCTTATGTACTTTACTTGGAGCGTCTGTTTGTTTTTGTTTTTGTTTCAATAAATGCTTGTGTGGGAGAGAGACACGCTCCGCTGGTTCATATGAACACATGTGTTCTTAGCTTTTAATGTTCATGGCGAAGGTTGAAACTGCTTCGTTAATTGTTATATGGTTGGAAACGGGAAATGCTACATGTGGTAATTGGTTTAATGTCTTGAATAATGTGGTACTTGGCAATTGTTGTGCTCATATAGATCATGTTTAAGCTCTTGCATCATTTACCTTGTACCCATTAATGAATAACTACATAGAGCTTGTTAAAATTTGTTTTGCATGATTAGTTTCTCTAGAGTCTAGATATTTTCTGGTTAAGGTGTTTGAACAACAAGGAGACAATGTAAAGTCTTATAATAATTACAATATGTTCATATGTAAGCTTTGCTGCACCATTTTATACTTGAGTTTGCTTCAAACAACCTTGCTAGCCTAGCCTTGTATTGAGAGGAATTCTTCTCGTGCATCCAAAATCCTTGAGCCAAATACTATGCCATTTGTGTCCACCATACCTACCTACTACATGGTATTTCTCTGCCATTCCAAAGTAAATTACTTCATGTGCTATCTTTAAACAATTCAAAACTTTATTACTTCTTATTTGTGTCAATGTTGTATAGCTCATGAGGAAGTATGTGGTGTTTTATCTTTCAATCTTGTTGGGCAGCTTTCACCTATGGACTAGTGGCTTCATCCGCTTATCCAATAATTTTGCAAAAAGAGCTGGCGCGGGGTTCCCAGCCCCCAATTAATCAACCTTCATTAATAATTCTCTTCACATGTTTTGCTCTGATTCATCAGTAAGCAACTTAATTTTGCAAATAGACACTCCTTCATGGTATGTGAATGTTGGAAGGCACCCGAGGATTCGGTTAGCCATGGCTTGTGTAAGCAAAAGGTTGGGAGGAGTGTCATCCATAAATAAAAACTAAAATACATGTGTAAACAAAAGAGAAGAGGGATGATCTACCTTGCTGGTAGAGATAACGTATTTCATGGGAGCTGCTCTTTGAAAGTCTGTTTGGCAAGGGGGTTAGAGTGCCCACTACCATTCGTTGACAACAACAAACACCTCTCAAAACTTTACTTTTATGCTCTCTATATGATTTCAAAACTTAAAATGCTCTAGCACATGATTTAATCCCTGCTTCCCTCTGCGAAGGGCCATTCTTTTACTTTAATGTTGAGTCAGTTTACCTACTTCTTTCTATCTTAGAAGCAAACACTTGTATCAACTGTGTGCATTGATTCTTACATGTTTACCTATTGCACTTGTTATATTACTTTGTGTTGACAATTATCCATGAGATAAATATGTTGAAGTTGAAAGCAACCGCTGAAACTTATATCTTCCTTTGTGTTGCTTCAATGCCTTTACTTTGAATCTATTGCTTTATGAGTAACTCTTATGCAAGTCTTATTGATGCTTGTCTTGAAAGTATTATTCATGAAAAGTCTTTGTTATATGGTTCAATTGTTTACTCATTGTCTTTACCATTGCTTCGAATCGCTGCATTCATCTCATATGCTTTCCAATAGTATGATTAAGATTATGATAGCATGTCACTTCAGAAATTATCTTTGTTATCGTTTACCTACTCGAGGACGAGTAGGAACTAAGCTTGGGGATGCTGATACGTCTCTGACGTATCGACAATTTCTTATGTTCCATGCCACATTATTGATGATATCTACATGTTTTATGCATACTTATGTCATATTTATGCGTTTTCCGGAACTAACCTATTGACGAGATGCCGAAGGGCCGTTCTGTCGTTTTCTGCTGTTTTTGGTTTCAGAAATCCTAGTAAGGAAATATTCTCGGAATCGGACGAAATCAACGCCCAGCATCCTATTTTTCCACGAAGCTTCCAGAACACCCGAGAGTCGCCAGAGGGGGGCCACAGGCCCACCAGATGACACCCTGGCGCGGCCAAGGGGGGGCCCGCGCCCCCCTTTTGTGTCGTCGCCTCGTTGACCTTCCGACTCCGCCTCTTCGCCTATATAAAGGTCCCTGACCTAAAACTTCGATACGAAAAAGCCACGGTACGAGAAACCTTCCAGAGCCGCCGCCATCGCGAAGCCAAGATCTGGGGGACATGAGTCTCTCGTTCCGGCACGCCGCCGGACGGGGAAGTGCCCCGGAAGGCTTCTCCATCGACACCACCGCCATCTTCATCAACGCTGCTTGTCTCCCATGAGGAGGGAGTAGTTCTCCATCGAGGCTCGGGGCTGTACCGGTAGCTATGTGGTTAATCTCTCTCCTATGTACTTCAATACAATAATCTCATGAGCTGCCTTACATGATTGAGATTCATATGATGATGCTTGTAATCTAGATGTCATTATGCTAGTCAAGTGGGTTTTACTTATGTGATCTCCGGAGACTCCTTGTCCCACGTGTGTAAAGGTGACGAGTGTGTGCACCGTGTGGGTCTCTTAGGCTATATTTCACGAGAATACTTATTCATCGTTATGAATGGCATAGTGAAGTGCTTATTTATATCCCTTTATGATTGCAATGTGTTTTGTATCACAATATATCCGTGTGCTACTCTAGTGATGTTATTAAAGTAGTTTATTCCTCCCGCACGGTGTAATGGTGACAGTGTGTGCATCGTGTAGTACTTGGCGTAGGCTATGATTGTGATCTCTTGTAGATTATGAAGTTAACTATTGCTATGATGGTATTGATGTGATCTATGCCTCCTTTCGTAGTGTGAAGGTGACGAGTGTGCATGCTATGTTAGTACTTGGTTTGGTTATGTTGATCCGTTATGCACTCTAAGGTTATTTAAATATGAACATTGAATATTGTGGAGCTTGTTAACTCCGGCATTGAGGGTTCGTGTAATCCTACACGGTTAGTGGTGTTCATCATCCAACAAGAGGGTGTAGAGTCTAGCATCTATCTATTTATTCTGTTATGTGATCAATGTTGAGAGTGTCCACTAGTGAAAATATGATCCCTAGGCCTTGTTCCTAAATACTGCTATCGCTGTTTGTTTACTGTTTTACTGCATTTGTACTTCCTGCAATATCACCACCATCAACCACACGCCAGTCCTGGACAGCAAAGCACTTTTCTGGCGCTGTTACTACTGCTCATACTTATTCATACCACCTGTATTTCATTATCTCTTCGCCGAACTAGTGCACCTATTAGGTGTGTTGGGGACACAAGAGACTTCTTGCTTTGTGGTTGCAGGGTTGCATGAGAGGGATATCTTTGACCTCTTCCTCCCTGAGTTCGATAAACCTTGGGTGATCCACTTAAGTGAAACTTGCTGCTGTTCTACAAACCTCTGCTCTTGGAGGCCCAACACTGTCTACAAGAATAGAAGCACCCGTAGACATCATCCAGCTGCAATTTGTTCACCCAGCAAGTTATTTACCTTTATGGAGAGACAGCTCTAGTGAACCGTGGACCCCGGTCCTTTCCTTTACACTAATAAATTCATCTACTCCAATCTTGTTGTGTTTACTTTCTGTAAGCACTGTTCTCTTTAATTACTGTAAACATCTATTTCCACTCGATACGTTTAATCCTTTGTGTTCAGCAAAACCGGTGAGATTGACAATCTCACTGTAAGTTGGGGCAAAGTATTTTGGTTATGTTGTGTGCAGGTTCCACGTTGTTGCTGGCGGCTGTAGTGCGCCCTGCCAATAGTCAGGTAGCAACACCTTCAGAAGTCACGTCTTGGTCGATTAAACCTTGGTTTCTTACTGAGGGAAAACTTGCTGCTATGCTCATCACACCTTCCTCTTGGGGTTCCCCAACGAGATTGCCAACTTCCACGGCAGCTCCATCAGCCCTCTGTGGGTTAGGGTTACAACTTTCACATTTGAGATCAATTTCCATTCTCTGTGAAAATTCTCTTCCTTCACCATTGAGCATATCTCAAGAGAGGAAACAAAAAGTTCAGCTTAATTGAGCATCAAGCAAGAGCACCATCTAGCCTAGAGATCTTCACTTGCTACCTTTGGACATTTCACATATTCGAGCCGGATAGGGTTATTTCAGAACTTTTGATCTATGGAATAAGCATCAAGCAAAGTTTGTGAAGGGTTTAGGGGTATCTCAAGATCCACCATGAATAGTCGAACAGGTTTCGAGAAACTTTACTTGACCTCCAGAAGGAGAAGGTGAAGTCTCGAGTACTTCAGGCATGTGTGCCTAGCATATCCAACGAAGATGTACCAACAACTTAAACTTTGATATATACATTGGATGTCTTCGTCTAGCTTCTACTTATTGCATTTACTTTATTACGTATTGTTGCTAGATCTACTTTACTTTTTTGTTGCTTCAACTCAAAGTAATTTTTATAATCTCCCATTCACCCCTTTCTAGTCGATAAACCTCGATCTTTTGGGGGATGCAAAATCAAGCAAACCGCAAATAGACCCAATGAAGATGCTCACTGTGGAGTTTTTCCTAATACAAGGCTGACTTCTACGTCTTGGTTTGCCCGTCAAGTTTAATTTTGTTGCCTGATTTTGCTAATTCTCACTCAGTTGAGAACTGTGTAGTTCTTGGTTGAAACTAAGACCCACCGATTGGGCGTTAATATCGGTGGAAAATTTTCTGATATTCTTCTTTAAAATCCGATAACACTTGCATATTTAAGGTTTGTGTAAAAAAAGAAGTCGGTTGAGAAATACTACCTTCGTTTTAAAATAGTACTCCCTCCGTTACTAAAAAAGCTTCCAAACTTTTTCTATATACGAGTGAATCTATAGGTAAAACATGTTTATATATCTCCGTATCTAGACAAAGTTGAGAAGGTTTTTAAGGAACGGATGGAGTATAAGGATTTGCCTAAAGTCAAGTTTCATAAAATTTGATCAAATCTGCGGGACAAATTATCAACACCTATAATACAAAATGAATACCGTGTGTCCGTGTGGACATGTATTTCTTGATGAAACTAATGATATTGATTTATATTGTAAATGTTCATATTTTTCTTTCTAATTATTTTCAAGCATAGATAATTTTACTTAAGACAAAATGTATATGTCTTATATTTTGTAAAGGACGAGTAGGATTTTTTTCCATCCGGCAGAGGCAACACTACATGCTTTTACACTAAATCAACAAAATATTTCAACGGGTAGTTTCTTAGATGTAATGATCGAATTTGATAAATTGACTGAAATTACTTAATTCTCACTTGGCTAAGACATAATATTTTTTTGTTCTTCTATCCTATTCTTTGCTGGCTCAAATTTTGCTTTTTGCTATTTTATCCTATCAGTTATTGGCGCATATTTTGCGGGACTTCTGCCGCGAGCTGTCACCGCTGATGTGAATGCCAACGAAATAACAATTCAACTCATTTTCAGAGGACCAATTATTTTCGAAATTATGTAAACCATCACTGCCTGTCATTTGTAAATGAAAGACCCCTGCTTTGTAAATGAAAGTCCCCTGCAACTCGATGCTTCATCAGTGAGAGTCACTGTGATGCGGAGACACCGTGCATGCCTGTGTAATCAAGGTTATCGTAACCTTGTAGTTGTAGAACCCTTCCAGTTTTCGTCCATCTGGAGTCGGAACAACACTTGGTGGCTTCTCAACATAGTAATCACAAGTAACCTAATAAGTCACTGCATAAAATGAACTATATCTCTTGTTAAGTAATCTTCTATTCTCTGTCTCCTTAAACGATGCATGTTTTTCATGTACACAAAGAATAAAGAAAATGTAGCAAGCTAGGAGACCTAAGGGAATCCGATTCCTCTTCTGCTAACTGCAAAGCTGCTGGCAGAACTGGTCGATCTTATCTTGTGGAGCTTCAGCTACAATGTAGCTCCGGTGTATGCCTGTGCCTTCGCACGTCAAGTTCAAGGTATTCCCCTGCAGTATTGCCTGCAAAGGAAATGGAATTTAGAATTACGCATTGATTTACTTTACTTTTTCTTTTTCTTCATATTTTTGTTAGAGCAAGTGCATTTGGTTTTCATACTGACCCCAAAGCATAATTTAGTTCATCAGCCAGTGGATTTTGCTTGCTTCTTAACTTATGCGAGGTGCCAAAAAAAGACGTTTTCTACTATGCTGGTAATTTTTCGGGTTGTTGTGTTTCAATTTGTTAGCAGTGGCAGTAGTATTTGGAAAGATGCAAAGGGAGACACTCCGGATTATCTTACATTGCAAGTTGTTGGTGACGAGTTGCACTTCCATTTTTGAGTAGGAACACAGCTCATATAGTGACACCAAGAGCAGTGATCATTTGCATTATATCCTCGGAAAAGCAGAACTATAGCCACCGTGAACCTGAAAATTAATTCAAAATGACAGGTATCATCACTGGGAAAACATGTGAAAGATATAAATTCAATGGCTCATGGCCACTTTGAAATGAAAATTCAGGTGGGGAAAATTCAGGTTTTAGTTGTGACCATTCAAAAAAAAAAAGGATCATGTAGACTCACCCGACAATCAGCATAACAACAGCAACTATCCACAATACATATTGATATGTCTTATGCTTCCGTTCAGCAGGAGCAGTTTGTTGTCCAGGTGCTACTCTGTTCTGGTTAAGCCATGCAAACTGTGGTCGAATGAAGACCACAAATCCAAGAAAGAACCCAGATATAAGGCCCCCAATATGAGCAAAGTTATCCACTCTGGGGAGTATCCCAAGAGCCAAGTTCACCACGATTACAAATACCAGGGTTAATAATGCTGCCACCTGAAAGTAAGAGGGAATATCGCACCATTTAAATGAACAAGTCATTCATGGTGGAGAAAACTGAATCAGTTTCGCTGCAAGAAATATTGTTACTATTAAAAGAAGGATATATTGGAAAAGAAACCTTATTTGCATAGAGTGTCCAATTTGTAATGAGTTCAGAAAGCATAGACCCAATCAGTCCAAACAGAGCACCAGAGGCACCAACGGAAATACTTGATCGGATGAAGAGAGCGGACATCAAGCTCCCACCAAAACCAGAAATGAGATAAACAATGCCGATCCTCACTGTACCATGAGCACACAAAATTCGTCAGTACTCTAAGGCTTAGAAGCAATGAAATTGTATGCATATATATTTACATTCATTCATATAGCACTTGGAAGAACTTTATGCATGTTACGTGAGGGTTTCATAAATAAATCAGTGACATGGACAGGATAATTTGAGGCATTCGTGCATTTCAGGAGTTGTAGTAATACTAGTATGGTGTCTACTGGTTCAGTCTAAGTAGCTTACCTGCATGTTTACAAAATCCTGATATTTTTTATTCCACTATAACAATCCAACTTACAGAACATATGATGTTACTCATGAATTGTCTGAAGCTTTATTAATAACAGAACTAGAACCTCAGGAGAACAGTTATTAAGATGATAGGATTTAACTCTTCTCTTTGTTTTTGTTGAATTCAAGAAGGCTCAGTTAGAAAATGCAAGCAATGCTTTCACTTACCAAACCCAAATTCCTGTTCCAGTCGAATACCAATAAAAATAAGGCAAAGCACATTGATGAGCAAATGAACAACCCCTGCATGGAGCCACATACACGTGATTAAACGCCATCCTTGGCGACCATGGACAACTTTAGACACATCTAAAGCTCCCATCTTCAGCAACCTGGCATGGAAAATGTTTAGTTTAGTTCTGAAATTGTAAATATGCATATCAAATATACTATTGTTTGTTTTCATTTCCTTCCATATCCTTTTTTGTTGTATGTAGTGATGCAACAAAGTCGGAAAGACAAAATTCACTGTAACTCTTAGAAGATATCAGTCAGATGACTAGGAGTCAACATGAAACAGTTTGAGGTTCATGCAAACACAGAGCGAGGGCCAAGTTTCTGCAGATCTGAGCAAAGTAGATCTGATTGTAATCACACTGAAGAATGCATCCAGGTTACAGTTTAATAGTATTAGTGGCAGAAACCTCATCACTTGTTAGATGTAAACATAGCATGCACCTACTGCTCTTCATTGACTTTACATTTGGAAATTAACATAAACCGTCCGATGAAAAGTCCAATGGCAGGGCAACATCATAAAAGTCCATCTATGCAGTATAACATCATTAAAGTCAAATTGTGCTGTAAGATCCACACCTAGACAGTTGGGATGATTAGAAACTTCCATGAGTCATCACCAACTCCACCCATGAGCCCAGAATAGACTAAATCAACTATTGCAAAATGAAGTATGAAAGCTAGGTAAGCCAATAACAAGTCTGAAGACGTTTTACAATTGACTTGGCAAGCCAATTGATCACTCATGATCACTTCTACATTTTTTACAATTGACTTGGCAAGCGAATTGAGCGGCAGCTCTGCCCGTTCATTAGAGAGTAGAGCTTACGAGTATAACACCTGTCCCAGATGGAAGTGAAAACTACTTGATTAAATTTAGAGGAAGGCCAAGACTGTTTCACATACATGAACAAGGTATGGTAGGGCAAGTGCAGGGCCGATTTCACATAATGAGTTAGAGCCTGCACCCACGCTCATAGGAGCTCAGACGCTTCAAGATCAGGTTGAGGTTCAGGAACAAATTAGATGGTAGGAATGTTTTCATCGAAAAAATGATGTTTTTATAGCTTCTACAAGTTTCCCCTCAAAGAGTTGTGGGTTTCTAGCTTAAAAAATTCCCTAATCAGGAGGTGAGCAGCAGAGAACACTTTGTACCCATTGTCTGTCCTATCAGTCTGGGAATGAATGAACAGAAGGGAAAGGGGGGAAATTAAGTCTTGCACTTCAATTAGCCCCATTAATTAGTCTTGCACTTCAATTAGTCGGAAGCTGCAAGCCCAAGTAATTAGGAGGGGGATGGGGAGGAGAAGCTAGGTGACGTACGCGGTGGAGGATGGTCCGAGGAGCGGGTTCTCCTTGAGCGGCTGGAAGGAGAAGCGGCCGAGGAAGGATGCGAAGCAGTTCCCGAGGCCGCGGTCGGGGCAGTCGTTGACGAACATGGTGACGAGGAAGACGACGACGCAGGCGACGGAGGCGGCCGGGACGAGCCAGGACGTCCAGCGGCGGTAGTAGGGGCGCGCCCTGAGCCGGACCGGGTTCAGGTGCACCGGCGGAGGCTGCGGCCGCTCGACGCGGACCTCGAGGGCGCCGGCGCCGGGGCCGGCGGGCTTCATCGCGGCTCGGCGGCCGGTTCCTTGAGGCGGAGGCTTGACGGAGGAAGCGAGGGAAGGAAGGGATGAGAAAAAGTTCGGGGTTTTGGTGGTCGGCTGTCGACCTGAGCCGCTGCAGGCGGGGAAGAGAAGAGAAGAGGAGGCCGCGTTGTGCTGCTTTGCGTTTGCTTGGGTTGTTGGTGAAGCTTCGTTTCTGGCTTGTTTGCGTTGCTGCAACTGTCAGAACCTGCAATTTATACTGTATATTTTTTCAAGGGAAGAACTCAGGACATGGGAAGAGATCGCGCGGGGAGATTGCTTGCGTCGCGTTGCGTGCAGAGGGACGGATGCAGAAACTAAAAGTAGGAATTAAAGGAATTTTTCCGCACTGGTAATTTGCCCGAAGGTATAAATGATACAGTTATTGTTCTTATTCCAAAAAAGAAGAATCCCGTGTGCCTGCGAGACTTCAGACCAATTAGCTTGTGTAGTGTCATTTACAAGGTTGTATCAAAATGTATGGTTAACAGATTAAGGCCTATGCTGCAAGATATAATTGCGCCTAATCAGAGCGCTTTCATACCAGGAAGAATGATCACTGATAACGCTCTAATTGCGTTTGAATGTATCCATTTCCTACAGAACAGCAATGATAGAAAAGGAAAATTTTGTGCTTACAAGCTTGACTTAGCCAAAGCATATGACAGAGTGGATTGGACTTTTCTAGAAGGAGTGTTGAACAAACTTGGTTTTGCAAGCCAGTGGATTAAATGGATTATGGCATGTGTAAAAACTGTGACCTATTCAGTCCGCTTTAATGGGGAGCTCCTGGAAAAGTTTACTCCCTCTAGAGGCCTTAGACAGGGAGATCCGCTTTCTCCTTATCTATTTTTATTTGTGGCTGATGGTCTATCTCATTTACTTCAAAGAGAGATTAATGCAGGTCAAATAAGAGAATTAAAAGTTTGCCGGCGAAGCCCGGGTATTTCTCATCTTCTTTTTGCTGATGATAGTGTTCTCTTCTTTGAAGCCAATACTGATCAAGCAGGTAAAATCAAAACAGTACTAAATAATTATGAAAAGGCAACTGGACAACTGCTCAGCCCAGAGAAATGCTCTGTGCTACTAGGAAATAAATGCAATGAAGAGGACGGACAGGTGGTAGCTACTATTCTTGCTATACAATCGGTTGGCTTTGAAGAGAAGTACCTCGGACTTCCGGTATGCGTCTAGTGGTGCAAAGGAGACTTTGATAAAGTCTGTAATTCAAGCCATCCCGACTTATCCTATGAGCATTTTTAAGTTCTCTGAAGGGCTCTGTGATGAACTAATGAAGCTAACAAGAGATTTCTGGTGGGGTGATGAAAAGGAGAAAAGAAAAGTGCATTGGATGTGTTGGGAAAAAGTCACAAAGAGAAAAGGGCAGGGTGGTATGGGGTTTCGGGACCTACGCCTTTTCAACCAGGCTCTGTTAGCAAGACAAGCCTGGAGATTAATTGCATTCCCTGATAGTTTTTGTGCTAGATTGCTAAAAGCAAAATACTACCCATTTGGGGAGTTAACTGACACTGCATTCGTCCAGAATACCTCTCCAGGGTGGCAAGGAATTATGCACGGCCTTGAGTTATTGAAGAAAGGCTTTATCTGGCGAATTGGTGATGGCAAGAAAATTAGGATATGGAGGGATAACTGGGTTCCGAGAGGAGACATGAAAGTTACAAATAATGTAAACAATTCAAGAATCCGAAGAGTGGCAGAGCTCATAAACCATAATAGCCACACCTGGAAGGAAGATGTAGTCAGATCTGTCTTCCACCCATTTGCTGAAGAGATCCTTAAAATCCGTCTCCCAAGTTTTGACACTGAGGATCTAGTATCCTGGACACTTGAAAAACATGGAGTGTTCTCAGTGCGTAGTGCCTATAACCTGGCATTGGATTTGAGAAATCCAAACCCTCCAAGCTCCAAGTACAAATTTAAATGGAGACAGAGGCCTTTGGAAAACTATATGGAATTCAAATGTTCCCCCAAAGGTAAAAATATTTACATGGAAGTTAGCTACTAACAGCCTTGTCTGTCCAGAGTTAACAGGAGTCGCAGGCTGCCAAGGGTGCTCCCTACGTGTTCCATATGTGGAGTTGAAGATGAAACAAGTTATCATGCAACTATGCGGTGCACAAAGGCAAGGGCTCTAAGGCAGGGCTTGGAGCTTGTGTGGAAGCTACCCCTGAAGAAGAACTTGGCGAAACTGGGCAAGATTGGGTGCTTGTTCTTTTGGACAGCCTAAACCAAGATATGAGAAGTAAAATGATGTTTATTTGGTGGAGGTCTTGGCACCATCGTAACAACATCATTTTTGATAAGGGGGATGCTTCTGTAGATAATTCTATAAGATTCTTACAGAATTATTTAGACAATGTGCAGGGTATTTCTGCTAGAAGACCGATGGTAGACAGGAAAGGCAAAGCTCCTGTATGCCAAACTCAAAAGGATTTAAGCACCAAAGATAGTGAAAGGAAGAAACCCAGTTGGGAAAAACCCCAGGAGGGGTGGATGAAATGTAATGTTGATGCAAGCTTCCTAGAAACTGAGAAGAAAGGTCACTGGGGTGCGGTCTTACGAGACCTTAATGGTGCAGTTATCTGCTCGGCATGGGGTGTCATTCCTCACTGTAGGTCTGCAGCTATGGGAGAAGGAATTGCTTGTCTACAAGGACTGGAGATTTCTTTACAATATTCCTCGGAGAACCTGATCATCGAAACTGATTGTTCTGCTGTGTTGGAAGCCTTTAGCAATGAAAACCTTAACAGGACTGATCTAGGCATTGTTGCAAAGGAATTTAGATTGAAAAAGCCTCCTGATCGTCAAGTCTCTCTAGTGAAGGTTGATAGGAACTGCAATATGGTGGCTCATTCTATATGTCAAATGAGTCGTAGAGAGTTGAGTAGTGGTGTTTTACTAAGTGCGGTCCCGACCTGCGTGTCGAGATCGGCTTGGAATGATTGTAATCAAAACCCTGTTGATTAATTAATACAATACCACTTTCAAAAAAGAAGAGGAGAAATGGGCTGTGATTGATTGGTGTTGTTGTTGGCCAGCTCCAGCTGCAAATTCGAGCCGGCAAAGCAGTAACCGCTCCTCTTATCTTGTTCCTTTTTTCCCTTTATTATGGATGGAGTACGAGTTCTTGTTGCGGCTGAGCTGCGAGCAGCTGCCTTTGGTTAATCTCTTCTCGATTGTATATGCACGGCTGGAGAGCACTTTCTCCAATTGGCTAGCAACGCAGTGGCAGTGGTAGTTTCACTAGTAGGACTGACCACATTTTTCTATAACCAGCTAGGGAGTCAAGTGCAACAACTTAGAGCAAAAACAATAGTGTAGCTAGCCTGCTATGGTTTGTCATGTCATCTATAGCCAATTTATAGCCATCATATATAATAATTGACTTAAAAATATATTGCATTATGAAAATATGACACACCATTCAATCTCTCAAAGTACCTAGGAGCACGTGTTAGAGTTAGCTCAGCCCACTCTCCTCTCTCATATTCTCTCCCCTCTAACTAAGCATTAATATACGGAGTATTATTTTATCTCTTGTAGCCAGCTGACTGAATCTTAGGGGCTGTTTGTTAGCATGAAAAACCATTGGCTCGCATCGGCCAGTAATTTTCGGTCCATTTGATTGCCTAGCTCCTCTACGTTCTTGCATCGCCGTTTTTTAAAGCACCTTCGGGCCATGCTCTGGAGAAACGACTGAATCTGCTCTTTCTACCGGTGCAAGTACGTTCTCTTCACTCCAATATTCATACTTGGAGGAGGTTATGCTCATTCTCCACACACTCTCTCTTCAAATCAACACAACCATATTTCGAATCAAAATAACTTGTATATGAAAAAGATATGTGTCGATGATATGAATCGATTTCGACATCCAGTTTCGAGTTTTGTCAGTCGTAAATCGTAAATTTTATGTATGAAGTTTTGAGCAAATTTTGCCTAATTCGTCGCACATGCTCAACCGTTTGAAATTTCCTTTGAGTAGGTTCACCTCACAATTCCGAAGACTTTCGTGTTGAAAGGTTTTTGTTTCGGTGGATATAGTCAGATAGATAAATGACTCGCTAGTATATTGTAATTCGTACGTATGTGTGAGTATATTTTGGAGTACTTTTGCTCAACTTCTCACTTGTTATCTTCATGGACGGCGATGTGTTGATGATAGGTGAGAAGTAGAGGTGATAATCCATGGTGGTGCCGGCACGGTGATGTTTGTCTTCGTGGTCGTGACGTGGTGATGCTTGTGACCGGCGTGACCTACGTGTCATGGTGGTATCCAGCTTCGTGGTCAGCAACATGGTGGTATCCAACAGACCGATCTTGGTCGGTAGTTCATGTTTGTGTTGTACTTGAACCTTGTATAAATGTGGTTGCTTTATTTATAAAGCGGGACGAAAGCATATTTCGAGGAGTATATAAATCACATGCCTGATGCATGATACGACTTGACGTATGTTGGAACATCACATGCTTACCTCTTTTGAAAATTGAATTTCTCAATTGACAAAGAAAACAGAATTACGATCGCAAAGGGAAAGGCAATGAGAACAACAGCTACTAGGCTCAACTTGTCTTGATGAAACCCGAAATAGTCCTTCAAGAAGACCGAAATCGCTTTAGTTTCTCCGAATGCTTCGACCTCTTTCTCTATGTTCCCGTACTGGGATGTCAAGAGAGCATTGAGTACCCAAGACGTAGGGGTGAGATAGTAAAGCCAAAACCACCACTTCGGGATTCGCTGCAATGTGAATCGAAATGAGTGTTAGTGCTTTCCTATGTTCAGGGATGTACCACTAACGCTTGAATAATAATATGATTCTTCCATTGAATATAAAACTCTGTGGGGGCAAGTGTTTTCCTCCATACCCTATCTCATTTACATAAAAGGTAATTGCCACAATATAACCGCACTATAAAAATATTGCCAAATTGAATTAACATTGGTGTGCTACCGAAAAGTGGCCAAAGGTCTAACATTGGAAGTTACTTTTTGATTGGTATATATTTGTTGTGGCCGATCTGATTTTCACCGGTAAAAATAATGATATTTTACATCTTAAAAACTGTAAAATCTCATGATGTTCGGATATATTCTGACTTACAGGTGCAGGTAAAACAAAACCTGAGAACAGTGATTGCATGTTGTTGAACAATGATGCCAGTATAGTCGCAACTTCAACATTGGGGGTTAGTGAAACAAGAAGCAAGCCAATGTAAACATAGGAGAGAACTGAACAGAATGTGGTGTAGAAGAACCATAGGAGTTTGTGTGCTGTCCAATAATAACCAATTGATGGATAAATTATCAACGTATACAGTAGCACTTGGATAAATACATAGGGTATCTCAATGGCAGCCTGTAGAATGTGAAGAAAATTGAAAGTTAGTACTTTCAGTATATATTTTACTTCGCTTGCGAACTTGTGATATGTATCTCACCTGTGAGAATGAATATGACCAAGAGGAGTACATTCCTGCAAATTTCTCACGATACATTACAGTGCGCTCCACTGTACTGAATGGTATGACTAACAACTCATTAAAAGCACCTACGTTTATGACACCCGTATACATGGCACCAAATACATTCAATAGATCCTGCTCGTTGTTCCTTAGAATTGATAGGAAAAAGGTCAGATGCTAATCTATTGAGTATGTTAGATACTTCGACAACAATGGTCTATGGTGAAGCACTCCAGGTTAAGTAATGTGCAATATTGTACATAGTAGAATTGTGGACTTACAATATTTCTGCGTGCTTCCAGAACAATACCCCGATGAACAGGGCTAATATTATTGCCATCACTATACGCATCAAGTTGTATCGAGGACTTCTCCAGTATGTTATGTTTTGTTTCCATAAACAAGCTTTAAGTTGGATCCAGCTATTCTGTGGGAAACGATTGGCGAAACATAGATTTTCTGAATTTGGTAATGGGCTACTTAGCTGCTCAACAAGCTCTTCCATGTCTCTGCAGAAAAGTAACTTATAATCCCTTCGCAATTCAAATTGAGATGTTTTGTTTCGTAAAAAAATTGATTCAAAATTGTTTGGTTTTGGCTATCCATGTATTCCCTTTTGATCATTAAATTTGAAACAAAATTACATACCTCCGCAATGATGATTCTTTATACATAGTCGCAAAGTCTATACTAAGTTGAACCTCCATTGATGTCGATGTTATGTCCAACATCCAAGTGGCCGGGTTGCAGTTGTTCTTTATTTTGGGGACACCAGAAAATTTCTACCGATACAAACAAACATAAGTTCACTCTGTTAGAACCTCCCTGCACACACATCTAAGTTGTCTCACTCATGGCACATGCATGCTACGACATGGTTCTTCTCTCAAAACACTGAAACAGAGAACCAGATATGACCAAAATAAATAAATAAAGACTGAATCAGAGATCCTACTTGAATCCATATCTAAATGGAGGCAATAATTCACTTTAAAACAGCACCGATCGAAAATACACCATACACCAGAAAATGGCCAGGAACAGGTTGGGGCCCAAGAAAACTTCCAAAATGACTTTTTTTATGCGCACAAGGATGAAGATATATTCAAACCATTTACAAATTTTGTTGTTGCAATACCATAAATCATCAATAGGTGAAAAAACAATGAACCACAACTCATGTTTAATTTTCTTCAAATTCAATAGAACCGCTAAAAATGTATTATCAAGAAATACAAATACATATGAGGAAATTGGTTCATGAAACTTGCCTCAAAATACTCAATCACTTTGCAGGACTGCTCTCCTATTGGTCCATTGTAGATTATTTTCCCACCACTTTTCATCAATATGAGCTGCAAAAAAAATTATCAATGCTTTAAAGGAAACTTTGTACTAGCCTGAAGAAAAGAAGATTTTCCGTTTACTATGTTTGGTTATTCCAAACAAAAAAAAATTGGGATACGTCTCTTTACATAACATATAGTTTAGGAAACTAAACTGGCATATAAGTTGCAGTATAAGAGCACTCAGACGGATTAAGTTTGTGCAATCATGTCCTTGGAGTGTAATTTATTTGATGTAACAATGAACCTGTGACAGTCTGTAAGTGTATTTTTCCCTTAATCATATTTTGGCTAAGATGACAACGGACTCCGCTGCAAATGATGGATGATGGTGGTTTTATTTTGTATTTCATTGAACTTTTCATAAACTTGAAGGGCTTCACTGCACAAAACTGAACAGTTGAGGGAACCAAATTGCAGTTTCAGTTAAATTGTTCTTCTAGTTAACCGGTGCTGGACAGCCAAACGCTTGGAGCGGCACAGCATGGGCCACCCAGTTGCTTGCCATTCTGCAATCAGGCTCCAGAGAGATGCAACCATCTCCTCATTGGATGTATATTCTCAAGGATTGCCTGGCAGCAAGTCCTGTCCTTGATACGATCAACTGCAACACCACCAGTCGCCAACGAGGGTTGATCAACAGGCATTAATGTCGACAGGTGGAGGACAGCAAAACTGACCACGTCAGAAACACTGCGCAACAGGATGTCAAGCATAGTGCTGCTGATCTGTTGGATACTTTGGAAGCAACGAAATTTTGGAGCGGAAACGACCAGATGGGAATCAACTCCTACGCACAATGAAAGATGAGGCTAAGACTGCTCATAGTGGGAGTAACATAGCTAGTAACATCACACATCTCAAGGCATTTTGGTGACATGGCATGCGAATAAATGAAGAAAGAGAGTGAGGTGGTAACTAGTTATGTTACCATAACATCACACAGCCCAAGGCAAAATGAGTCTACAACATAATAAATGACACAATGCATGACACCACATATAAGTTACTACCCACTATGAAGGTAGTAACCTAGACTAGTAACATGGCATATGTTACTAGTCTAAGTTACTCCCCACTATGAGCAGCCTAATGCTTGCGCTTTTGCACACGCAACTGGATTTCACCTTGTAATCCCGAGGTGCAAAACCACTGCAACCAGCCGCTAGACTTGTAAAACATTTCGCCTTTTGATACAAATACACAAGCTTTGAGTTTTTTCGGTATTTTTTTTTGCAGTTTCAAGGGCTTGGTTGCGTTAATTGAAATAGTTGAAGGGCTTATGTTGCAACCTTTACATTGTATTTTGTTTTGTACTTTTACTTTACTTGAACAAAAACCGCAATCTATAACCAAATACACGTGCTTCTATTTCTGATGGCTACAAATGCACAGCTATCATGGCTATCTGTGAAGGTGAAAGCTATTTTTCATCCTAATTGCAATGAATTTTATTTACTAACTCCGGCAAAAAAAAGTGTCCATCATGTTTGTAGTATACAAGAAATGTTAGAAGCCAAAGTTACCTCATCAAATGCCTCAAAAATTTCAGTGCTAGGCTGATGGATCGTACATACTACTGTCCTTCCTGTTTCAGAAATACTTTTAACAGCACGAATAACAATTGCTGCTGACCTTGCATCTAATCCTGTTGTTGGTTCATCAATTAGTATGACTGATGGATTTGAAACAAGCTCGACTGCAATAGTTAGCCTCTTTCGCTGCTCCATGGATATTCCAGTTGTCTGTGGCATCCCAACTAAGACATCTTTTATTTCATCTAGTTCAACAGTTTTAAGAACTTCAGCAACAAATTCCTACACAGAAGGAAAAACAGGAAAAATGGCTAATTTGTCGATCTCTTAGGTGCCTGACTTATTGAAATCAATATGTTTTTGTGATGTTCCAGGGGACATACCGATCTTGTTTTCTCATCAACCTGAGAAGGCAGACGAAGCCAAGCAGAATAAGTAACAGACTCTTCAACTGTAAGCTGTGGCGAATGTATGTCGACTTGCTCACAGTAACCCAAGATTCTAACAAACGTTTCTTGCACCTTGGGATATCCCCCTATTCTTATGTCGCCTTCAATATAACCTCCTGTTTTCCTTCCTGCTAATACATCTAGCAGAGTTGTCTTCCCGGCTCCACTGACACCCATTAATGCAGAAAGTACACCAGGACGTAATGCACCTGTCAGGCTTTCAAGTAGTTGAAGTCTTCTTCCTGGATAGCCTTGTTTCAGCATTTCCTGTAAGATGATACATTTTGTAAATACCTCCATTATAAAATACGAAGCAGGCAAGCAATAAACAAAACTGTGAAAATCAAATAAACAAGGGGATCTTGCTTAATTACCGGTGGGGTATCAACATGATAGTTCAGATCACAGAATGTGATTGCAAGTTGCGTAACAGGTATAGCCATCTTTGCTGCAAGAACAGTGCATTGAAGACACGTGCATTTTTCTTTTAAAACGTCTATTAACTTCATTCTTCTTAATCTCCAATTCTTATTATTGATTAATATTGATATGTTTAGATTTTTACCTTCCTTGGGAGTATTTGAATGATCGTCAAATTCTTTTTGGACATCATCTTTTTCCTGCCGTTGATATAAGCTCTTTCTAGGAGTGCTTCCATGACTTGCTTCTATAGCTGAAATTGTCAAAAGTATAGCCTGATTCAGAAGAAAATACATGTCTATTGACATTAACAGGGTCTCCATGGTGTCCGGGATTCCGGGCACCATACTCCAAATTCAGAAGTTTTCATGCAGGTATGCTGCATGAATTTTCAATTATTCTGGGTATCATGTTTAACTTGATTAGAAATAACTGGAAACAAGTTTGAACTAAGATTCAAAGTTTAGTTTCCTTTTATCGATTTTAGGCAATAGGCGAGTACTCATAAATCTGCTTGATATGTGGATGAGTAATCCTCAACTTCTTTGAAATCAATGGCTATTTCGAAAGACTTCAGCATATATCCAATAATTATATCCAACTATCCAAGTATAAACTTTGAAATTGAAATTTCTGAGAAACATTGCCCACATTTAGTGCAATTGAAATCTGGATCGCCAGCCACACTGGTGCTGCAGACAATAGTTTCGCTGATATATGTTGCATCAAAATGTGTGGGTATTACATTTAACTAAATTATAAACAGTTTGAATAAAAATTTAAATCATAGTTTGCCTTTTCATTGGTTGTTTGATTGATGTACTGGCATAGCATATACATGTAAATCTGCTAGGTATGTGGATGAATACACCTCAAAATATTTGAATTTAAGTTGATATTTGACACTTTGGCCATAAGCGGTAATATACTGTAAAACTGAAATTTCCAAAAGAAGTGCATTAGCATAATACAGTGTATTTCAAGTCATGGTGTCAAGGTACCCTGGAGCTCTATTTTAACATAAATGCACTTTGTGTTGTTAGCAGTGAACTTACGTGTTATGCAAGTTAGTGCCAATCCGAAAGCAGTATTAAATAAAATAATACATCCTAGCAGTGCTCCAACAGATATCCAATAGAAGTGCCAACTGTAATATTGCCCATGACTAATCAAGGCTTCGTTCCCAATTGTGATGTTTTGTATAGTTTCCTGAAAAGGTACAAGTAACAATGATGTTAGATGCTCGATAGTAGCTAATCACACTCATTTGTTTATTTGAAAAAAAATGTGTTTTCACCTTTTGCCATCTCGGCGATAGGAATTCATTAATAGCTATGCTGATTTGTGCATATGCCAATGGAGAAACCCAAAATCCCCAGTTTAACCATCCCGGCATTGAGGCTGGAACAAAAATGTATTAAACACTGTTACGATTGATATGCATGGTTTCTATGCACTCAATGAGCAACAATCTTACATTTGGGAAGAATGAAGCCTCCAAACACGAGCAATAGAAATACGACAAGAAAAGCATAGAAGAAAGATGTAATAGGTCTCTGGAAGTATGAAGCAATAAATCGATAGAGCGAAGTTACTGATTGATGGAAAAGACAAAGTATCAGCAACTGGCAGAAGAACCTAGCACAATAATGAGTAAAAATAAATGAAGTTAGAGTTTCTCAAAGTTTGTTCTTAGCAATGCAAAATTGATAAGCTTCCCATGAATTATTTACCTTGAGACAGTAGATGTATAACCAATACCATAATATGTGATGCATATCCATACAAGTGAATTTAAAACGGAAACAGGGACCTTTATGATTGAAGCTGGTATAGCATATGCCCATGAAGGATAGAAATTGTAGCTCTTTTGCTTATTAAAACTTGGTAGTCTCGCAATTTGCATGCTCATCTCTGGTATGCCATTTAGCATAATCATGAAGAGGGAATAATATAATGCTCCCATATAATAATTTGCATGAGTTAAGTCTGTTGCCATGCGAGTTCGGTAGAACATAAACATTGTCATGACTGCAACAACAGCAAGCTGCACCAAGGGATAAACTTCACTATGGATGTATAATTTACTTTGTACAAGAAAGAGTGCCTTGCAATGAAATATTACCTGTCCTGTTTTGAAGACATAAATAAACATACTCCTTTTCATTAGGAGTGCTTCCCTTGCTCCACAAGCTTTGAACATTTCCAGTTTTTGTAATGAGTACTTATTGAGTGCTAAAGCTTCCTTGCCGAACTTGCTTTTCTGTGGAATATATGGTTCTTCTACTTTTCTTCCAATGTGATTTTCTTTGAACATGCTTGATAATTCATCAGGTGAAATGTATATGTAAGATTCATTTGGACCAGACCAATACTGTTGCTGGTCCTTCCAGGACAAAATCTAATGATTTCAAAATTAGAAAAACTGGTTTCATGAACGTGTAAAATATCATTTTTTTTATTTACTGCACCTGTTTTTGTGATCGAAAACAGTTACCTCTTGGAGAAAGTCAGCTACCCCCTTTCTTTCTGGGCATTTGAACCCACACTCCTCAAAAAAACTGAGTGCTTCATTTCGTGGGCCATGGTAGATAATCCTCCCTTTTGCCATTAATATCAGGTCATCAAAAAGATCAAATACCTCAGGTGTTGGTTGAAGAAGTGAAACAACCATTGTATATTCGCTAATGTTGGCCAGTTGCCGGAAACAACTGATTATTTGGAAAGTAGTAGAACTATCCAGACCATTTGATATTTCATCCATAAAGTAAGCTTTTGCTGGGCCCACAATCAACTCAGCTGGTGAATGAAAGTCAAAAAAAATATTTATGTGGTAATGGCTTTTGGAGAATGTATTTCCCAGTCATATTGGATTTACTATACCTGTGGTTAATCTTTTCTTTTGCCCTCCTGAAATTCCTCTTCTCATTGCATCCCCAACCATAGTGTCTGCGCATATCTCTAGCCCCATGATCTACCAAATAAATCAACACAATGATACTCTAATTATTTGCCTTAAGCACCAAGTTATATGTTTTGGCACGACGCACCTTCAATATGTAATCTGTTTGTAGGCTTCTTTCTGAAGATTCAACTGCTATTGCCTGCAGTAGCATGAAACGCTTACTTTTACCATAACCAAATATTGTTCTCCAACAGTTGTCATATTTGATCCACATTACATTTCTCTCGTCTTTAAGTCCTATCCTAGTTATAAACTGAGCAAGGACAGTGTCAACCAGTACATCGGAGGAGAATACAATATGTACCTTCATGTATAGATCTATGTCCGCATCAGGTATGATCCCAGCCGCACTCTCCCTTACACTCACCTCCTCGAGTATTTCTTTGGTAAAACAATAATAAGGGATAACATAAATACAGTTACTTAAATGACCTTTTTTTCTGACCACGAATCTTTGTGAGGGTCCAATGGACTTACCTGGTCTTCTACCCACACCTTGACATCGAGCTGAGAAGTCTAAAGTTTCCCTCACTGTCATATCAGGTATGTGCAAATCATATTGACTGATATAAGCAGCTGTTTTCTCAGGTACAAATTCATCGAGTTGGTAACCATTGTAAGAAATGTCTCCTGTTACCTGTAAAAGCTAGTATATTGTCATTCAGATTGACAATGCATTTATTTTCCTGTGATATTTACAAATGTGACCATAGATGTATCTATTGTGGTCCTGAAGATGCTTCTTATATCAGCTACGATCCCACTTAACCAAAAGTTTTTTTTTCAGATGGAAATATGTATTCCATTAACCAAACTGCGCAGCAAAATCGCTGGCAACCAGATCATGGGCAAAGGTAGGAGCTCGACCCAGCCATACTGCTTGGGGCTCGAGTACCATCGTTGCACCATATCGAGCGTTCGAGCATATCCACCGGCGCCCCCCATAGCGGCCCCGATAGCGATTTGGGGGTCGGGAGTGAAAATGGGCTCACACCGGCGCGCCCCAAACGGCGCCGGCTAGTTTTCGAGCCCAATAGAAGCGCAGGCAACCCCGTGCCGGCCCCTTTGCCAAGGGCGCGAATCGGGCGCGCCGGCGCCTCGCGAGGCGGAAAATTTTGGGCGTGGGAGCCGCTTGTCAGTGACGCTAGGGCGCCAAGCGGGATATTTTACCGCCACGACGCCGCACGGGAAATTCTCCCGCCACGATGCCGCGCGGGATGTTTCCCGCCTCGCCGCCGCCTATATTATCCCTCCTCCCCGCCTCATTGGTGCAAAAATCTAAACCCTAGAAAATACCATCGATTCGTGGGAGGAGGCGGCGCTAGAGGCGGCCATAGAAGTCGTGGAGGAGGACCCGCAGCTCGTAGAGTACGAGGCGTGGGAGGAGGCGGCGCTAGTGGCGATCGTAGACACCTTTGTCGCGGACGAGCGGCAGGAGCTGGAGGAGGCGCGGCGGCGCCGGGAGGAGGTGCGGCTGCAGCGGGAGCGCCGGTTGGAGGCGCGCCAGCAGAAGGAGTGGGAGATGCGGGAGGAGCAGCAGCATCAGGATGAAGTCTACGAGCGGTGGCGTTTGGCGGAGATGCAGCTCCGCCTACAGAGGCAGGAGTTGGATCACCGTCGGCGGCGGGAGGAGCTGGAGCGGCAGCTGCGTCGCAGGGCGGTGGCCGCGGATAGAGCCGCCTACTTGACGTTCGTGGCAGAGAGAGCAGCGGGGGATCGACGATGGAGGAGCAGGGGAGAGAGCTCCACAGAGCCGGGTGGCCAGTAGGTAGTAGGTTAGAGATGAAGCATGTTTCACATGTCATCCGGGGTCGAGGAGTGAATAATGTTTTACTCGGATTTGCCCTATAACATTATTCATTCCTCGATCCTGAATGACAAAATGAAACTACAAGTATAAAAGCTTAGTTTGTTAAAAAAAACTCCTATCAGGGTCGTCGGTTTGGGGGCGCCGGTGTGGGAACAGCACCCCCAAATAGAGGATGCAGTGCCGGTGCCCCCCATACGGCAGCGCCGGCGCCCCTGCCGGCGACTATTTGGGGGGCGCCGGTGGAGATGCTCTTAGCAACTTTATTACATGCCCGAGGGCAATAGAAGATTGAAAATGAACTAAAAAAGCTAGAGCCTTAATCTCCCGGAAAAGTACCACCATTCGGTGCAATATCAGCTTCATTCGAGCGAACAGCCTGAACCAGCAATTGAGCATCAGTCTCAATAATAATTTTTGTCATACCAATCTGTTGGGCCAAGGTCATGGCTTGGATACATGCTTCAGCTTCGGTTTGTAGAGCATCTTGTGCATGAGCAATGCGTCCAGCACCAGACCAACATATATCTCCATATTTATGACAAAAGTTCATATTTATGACAAGCAAAAATAAGACATGCATGTTTCTTGTTTATGGAAGGAAGGCTCTGTTTGTACCTTTAGAGATTTATCTAGTTTTCCGGCGAGAGCTCGCAACAGAGTGCTTTTGCCACATCCTGGAGGTCCCAGTAGAAGAGTCAATCTACAAACATGGGAACATATGGAATAAAAAAAAACCTTAAAGTAGGATGGCGAGAACTAGCAACATAAGCAATTGAACTGAATCTTCCACTCGCTCACATCAAACACCAGAACATCACCGTTCGGACTGGTAGCATCGTCATAGTAAAGTCTATTTTTGAATGTAGAATAATCTCCATACCTTTAATTTTTCATGTTCATGGTCTCTTTTCCATCAACTAAAATGCTTAAGAGATCTAACATACCTGCAGGGTTTTATGATTCCACTCACATCTTCAAGAATGTTGATTGGTGCTCTTTCTGCCTTTAAACCCAGCAACTTTACAAGGCCCTGTTTTTTTATGTAGTCAGTTCGTGATAATTTAGAGGAATTGCATTATTGAACAAAGTTTATTCATATAAACTACGCCCCCAGGGAGCCTATTACACCAGACTACCAGTAATACCTAACCTCCGGGCGAAACTGAGCTATAGTAATATAGCCAGATGCGTCCTAGACAACATTTAAAGCCCAGCCAATCACACAAAGACTATCCTAGCACAAATTTTCTGATACTTGATTACCATGTAGTAAAAAAACGAAATGACACCTTCTACATGAATAATTTAAATACTTATTAACAGTAAATGTCCCGTAGATTTGCATATAACTTTGAGACCACATCACGAACAAAATTATCAAGATTTGGCTAATTTTGGAGAAAATGTCCCATTTGGATTTGGTAAATCATGCAAGTTGAGTTTGTCCTGAGAATTTTCCTATTATTTATTATTAAAACAACCAAGGCACTTGCAGATATGATACCATATTGATCAGGGAATTTTCTGGACACTGGTTAACTTTGCTCGCACTATAGGTTCACATATGATCATCTTTTTTTTTTGGTGGGGGGGGGGGGGGGACGCATATGATCATGTTTGCTCGCACATGAAAGTTTACCACTCAACCTTGGAGCACAAAATGCAATCGAAGGGAGAAAGGTGACAAGATTCAAACATGAGAACACGAACACTATCTTAGCGACTGCGCTCAGGCTCAGTGCAAGAAAGAACTACAGGTGAGAGTGAAACAAGTCAGTTGTGTTGCTGCATTTCTCCGTCTGCTTACAGAAATGGACCGATGAAACTCATCCACCCATACAACAGAATCAGAGGATCTCAAAACAGCACCAAACTCTGCATGTTCATGCCCAATCAGCACACAAATTTTAGAAACATCAAATAGGAAAAAAAAACTACCCATCTCTTGCACAGAGTTGTACACTCTTCATGCCGCCATAGCATTGATGGGACCAAAGAGGAATGTCATGACTAATGATCAATGATTTAAAAACATAACTACAAAGACAAAGATTAATTTTTGGCTAGACATAGTGAGGGAAGCTACACAATTACACGCACGCTGCATTTTCAAATAAATAAAAATGCAACAGCTCTGGTTGATGAACAAAGTGTATTTGTGCTGACAACTGTGGATTTCTCCCTATATGCACTTCTGGAACTATTTAAAAAAATGTCTAGCCAGAGGGATTCTCAACTATCTAAACAGGAAGGAAACTCTTGAATAAAAACTAACCAGTATATTAGTGTACAAACCACTTCATCATGCTCTACTGCTGGATGTAAGTTTATATAATCTATCCATAGCCCACCACAACACAATACACATCACTAGAGGCTGGGGTCCTCCCCTTATCGGAAAAAAAAACTAGAACCGTAAATGCACTATCTATTAGCTTTGCTCAATTTCCGAACCTGTCAATTGGCTTCGGATCAGCATACACCACTACATTGCTTTTCAAGAGAAGATATGCCACTAAATACTATCTGTCCTACAAGGTAATGACTGAAAATACCTGCCATTAAAGTTGCCATCTACCCTATATATAGATGTAGTTTGCATGGATCTTTATACGTATTACCTGAGTAAAGCTAGGCCAAGCATATCTGTCCACGTAAATTATCTTCATATGGTGAAAAAATATCACGAGCACGAATTATCTACTTAAAATTGACAACACGTCGTATCTAGATAAATCTGTGACAAGTAATTCGGGACAGAGGGAGTATTATTTTCTATGGAAAGCATATCAACCAGTTAAGTAATACAGTGTGCTAATATGCAAGAATCTGTTAATGGAAGCATATATCAGATGCAAAAAAGTTCTGAACCACAAGCAATTAATCAATTCAAGAGGTGTCTTACTTCAGCTGCTGCAATGAAGCATTTTTGGAAAAAGAAGAGTTGTCTTACTGAGTAAACTCCCTTAGTACTATTCCATAGCGTCGGCAGATGAATTCCGTTAGTAATTCTGCACTCTGCTTCCACATATAGATTGTTGTACCTCACCTCTATTGCTGGCAAATTGACATCAACTCTGTCGATTTGAGCAAAACAACAGTTGCATAAATAGACCTTAATCTTCAACCAGATAGAAAGAACTGTATCAGCAAAAGAAAACTTGCCTTTCCAGTCTTTCCTTTTGTCTGTGCAGGAAACGATGGTGGTCATCTTGAACGTTCTTTAGCATATTGTCGAAGAACTGACGCCTCTTCAAAGCTCCTAACTTGCTGCTGTAAAGGAACATGTTTTCAGGCACATGATCAGTGTCTGCAGCACTATCCTGGTGCTGTTTCACTGGCAATTCTAACTCAAACTCGTCGGAATGCTCATCATTCACAGACGAGGGTAAATCTGGATGCTGAGACGATGAGGTTGCCTCTCTTCCAATATCATCCATCTCAAAATGGGTTAGTTGACTTGATAGCCTTTGCCGTTGTCTTATAGTAGTCGAAGCATGTGGTGTTTCGTGTGGTTGAATCAACTTTGCATTATGACTTCAGAATTGACTATGAAGGCGAATCAATTGGCGTGTCTCTGTGGAGTATATAAAGGTTTTATCGAAAAATATAAAGGTTAGGTAATTTAATACAGATTTTCTGACAGAGACAGCATCAAGCACAGGAACTTGAAAGATCAGTTACCTGTTGACTTCAAGTTAAATATTATAGAAAAGCATATTTAGAACTTGCATGTTATCCATAAACTATGCACTCTACAGCACTTGTGATTGATATAGTTGCTCTGCTCTCCGGTTCTTCTATGGTCAGAGAGTTTGTAGTTTTGTACTTGATTCCCCCTATTTTTCGCCCAAAATTATCTCATTTCTGCACTTTTTCAACTTGGGTTGATTTGACAAATGCCACAGCAACACTCGACTTAAGAGAATCGCACTGCAACTCTTCGGTACTCACCTGATTTCTAGGACGAAAACGCCTTCTTCTACCTCCTTCCTTTTCCATCTTTAGAGTCTCCGCCTCCAGCCAGTAACGTTGCTGCCATGGAGCTTGAGGCAGATCCATGGAGATCACCCGACCGCCATGGCCCTCTCGAGCTCCATATCGGCCATGGAGGACCACCCTATCTCCTCCAGAACCGACAGCTGCCACCGCACACGGTGGAGTTGCTGCAGATGAGGGCACGCCGGAGGGGGAGGCGCACGAGAAATGGCGCCCAAGGAGAAGCTTGTTGAGGAACGCACTTTCCCCATATCCATTGTGCTCGATGCGCAGACGAGAAGATGAAGTCATGGAGAGGTCAACGGAGCAATTGCCGTCGGTGGTGGAACCGTCAAGCTCCGGCATGGCGAGGAGGAGAGGAGGGGGAAGTATGTGGCAAAAGCGGGAGCAATGTATGGGAGTAGGGGACAGAAGACGCCGACAATGAGGTGCCCGCCGGAGTTTGAGCGGTCGCCGACAAGACGAATGGGGAAAAAGCACCGAAGAAGGGTTGGAATGGCAATTTGGTTGGGAACAGTAGGAATTCCTAGGGGCAGCTTAGTCATTTTACTGTCGCATTATGTGTATATATTTCTGTTTTTTCGAACTATATATTTCTTGCTTTCTATTCCCTCGTTTTCATAGTTCTTGTCGGGATTGTAGTTTGAATTTAAAATAAAACACGGCAAAAATTATGAAACTGAGAGAAAGTACTAGCGATTTATTGATTAGAGGCAATGTTATTATAAATGATACAAGTTACGTGCATGTTATTGTATATGTGGATGAAAGCATAAATGATTCTGTCACCTGAACCGTCTTTCTAGGATTTATTGATTAGAGGCAGTGCACTAGCGATCTCATTCTCTAGTGACATGAGGTGCTAATCGCTGGCTCTTACCTTCAGCTTTCAATCCAGCAATGGGCAACGATGATTTTGCAGGTGCGGAGCAAGGTAGTGATATGGAAGGAACCAGAAACAAGGCGAACTCACCATGGATGCACTATTGAGAAACCTCAATCCGAGCGAGGTGGAGCAACGAGTGGTGGTTATGGATGATTGTGGGGACATTTCGGAATCAAAGAAGGTTGCGGTGGCAGGGAAGGTGATGTCTCCAACCGAATTTCATACCAGCCTCTCCGATCGCAATGGGCAAACCCTAGGGGCTTGAACTTCCAAGACATGGGGAACAACATCTTTGTGGATACTCTAGATTTGGAGAGGGACAAAGACCGGACGGGAAGAAGCTCCATGTGATAGGGCAAATATGTGGTAGTCCTGAGAATTTTGTATGGAGCATGAGACCAGATGAGGTCAAATTTGACAGGTTTCGTACTGACATATGTTGTCTAAACTTCTCGTTTAATTGGCTAAACAAGAATGGATGTGAATATGTTGCTAGTCAAGTCGGGGAATTGATTAAGCTTGATATGTGAGGCAGTGGGTGTGGTTGGGGCTAGAGTTTGAGAGCTAGAGCTTGGATTGATGTCAATGATCTATTGCGCGGCGTGACTCTAATTAATTACATGTTAAATAATTATGTTGATACCTACGAGGTGCACTATTGCTTTGCATGTGGCAAACTGGGCTACCCTCATAAACTATGTGTTGATGATCTGATACCACGCAAACACTACAGCATGACATGTGCGCCTCACTAGGAATAAAGAAAATATTGTACATGTGTTATGTTTATCATATGACATTGTGATAATCTTGTCTATTTAAGGTAGCATATTTAATATTCAAACATTATGTTAAATTGCTTAAGGCTATACTCTATTGATTCGTAATTCAAAATTGCTTGGAGTTTTCCCTTTCTCGAGGATTATAAGGGAGATGTGTTGCATCATCTCTATGTTAGGACGTAATGCCCATATAAATGATTATCAAACACATATTGAAATTCCACCAATATTATACCATTGATAAATTATTAGTGTCCACTACAACTTAAAAAAAAGAGTAGACAAGTGAACACATGAATCCCGATTATTCGGATTAAATAACAGTCGCCCGCAGATACGTGCATTTATTTGCATTCATCTTGTTTACTAGCCTTTATTTACTTTCATCTAGTTTACTTTAATTTACTTTCATCTAGCTTCTACATACACACACAAAACCCAAATACCACTGGCCTTTATTTGCTTTCATCTAGTTTACTTAGGTTGTTTACTTTATTTTACTTTACTTTATTTTTATCGTTGTATTTTCTATTATTAATACGAAACCTTGTGTTTCGCAACCACAAGGCGGAGTTGGGGACACAAGACAAGAACATTATTTTGCAGGTTGCTAGAAAAGGAGAAGAAAAATTCAACTTCTACGCAAATTCCCCGAGAGTTCGATATAAACCCTCGAGTCACCATTGTGGGGAAAAACGTTTGCTAAATCACTCTACACTTGGGGTCCCAACGAATTGGTACACACAGAGTTGTTTCCATGAAGCATATTTGGTGACGCCACCAAGCGTCATCACCTTGCCACGAGGCTCGCGAGCACCGCGAGGAGCATCGATGCAGCGGAAACAAGGGACGATAGACCGCTGCAAGGCAAGCGCATGTGGGCACAACCTCCAGCCAAGACGAACGAAGATGACCACCGCCAGCCGCCTGCCCATGCGCTGGGCTACCGTGCCGCTGCCATGTACACCCACTCCATCACCGCGCCATCTCATCGCCACACAAGAACAGCCGCCCACTAATACGTGCATTTTGCATCATCATTATTGTTATATATATGATTAGTTTCATTGTTATTTGCCATCATTCATCGTTATCTATGCATTTTAGTCGATTTTCGGGACTTTCCTACAAAGTACCCTTCATTGGTATTTAATTCCTGGGAGGCAGAAACCTCCTTTTTCGTATTTTATTTTTTTCAGGACTTTATGGATCGCTAAAAATCGAGGAAAAAATACCTGATTAGTTTTTCACCCGAAGAAGGACCGTGGGAGAATCACGCGAGGGGATCCACGAGGGCCAAAAGGCACCAGGTGGCGCACCCAAACATGTAGGGTGCGCCACCCTATCCCGTTTGCGCCTCGGGCATCGTCTTGGCCCCCCTTTTATACCAGAAGCTCCGTTTTGCCTAAAAACCTAAGCCATATTTTTCCCGATTTTTTTTGAGGTGGTGGCGGAGGCGAAGTCCTTTTCTACTCCGTGAGAGGGCAGATCCTGTTGCACCGGTGCCTCCGATGAAAGGGAAATCAATGCCATCAACATCCCCACTCCTCCTTGGCTTGCGAGGAGGCATCTCCATCAGAACTATCATCACCACCATCTTCATCTATGAGATCGACGTCATCCCCCTCATAGTTTGTGTTGAATTGAATCCCGGATATTGTTTTTAGTGCTATTGCATGTTCGTGATTGGTACTTTGTCATTATTTTGTGGGGAGATTATATATTCAGATTGTGTTGTAATCATTATGCATCTTGTCCATCTTATGTTCGATACTCGAGAGTACTTCCCCATGTTCCTGAGGGCATAGGATGATCTGGCTATGATTCTATATGATGTGCAATGAGGGTCAAGTTTTCTATCTTTTATGTTGTTCTATGATGGTTTTATGCGAACGTCGACTGCATATTACTTCACCTATACGTGCTCATAGGGCTGCAATTTAATGTAATGCACTAGTGTTGGAATGGACGGACTGACAGAAACCGTTTTTCAATACTATGGGCTGCATTAGAGGGGTTTATGTCGGGGACCAATGATCTTATGGCTATGGTGGGATATTTATGTCTTAATGATTCCTATACTTTCTCATAAAAATGTCTCTAGGACCCATCATAAGGGGTGTGTTTGCACATATCTATGGCTACGCTTAACTTAGGCTCCGCCCCTAATTGAATTAAGCTCGACAACATATTTACCATGTTGTTTAGAACTCAGATGCTAGTAAATTCATACCGCTCTCGGAAACTTTAGTCTCATATAA
>NC_061510.1:235587727-235656876 GCF_022539505.1 Lolium rigidum | reverse complement strand
AAACAGTATGTTGTAAATAAAATTGGCGCATGCGCAATTGACAAATAAAGAAGGCATAACAATGCACATACATATGTCACGATGACTACTATGATATTTAATCAGGGCATTACGACAAAGTACATAGACCGCTATCCAGCATGCATCTATACCTAAAAAGTCCACCTTCAGGTTATCATCCGAACCCCTTCCAGTATTAAGTTGCAAACAATAGACAATTGCATTAAGTATGGTGCGTAATGTAATCAACACAAATATCCTTAGACAAAGCATTGATGTTTTATCCCTAGTGGAAACAGCACATCCACAACCTTAGAACTTTCCGTCACTCGTCCTGCATTCAATGGAGGCATGAACCCACTATCGAGCATAAATACTCCCTCTTGGAGTTACAAGTATCAACTTGGCCAGAGCCTCTACTAGCAACGGAGAGCATGCAAGAACATAAACAACATATATGATAGATTGATAATCAACTTGACATAGTATTCCATATTCATCGGATCCCAACAAACACAACATGTAGCATTACAAATAGATGATCTTGATCATGATAGGCAGCTCACAAGATCTAACATGATAGCACAATGAGGAGAAGACAACCATCTAGCTACTGCTATGGACCCATAGTCCAAGGGTGAACTACTCACACATCGATCCGGAGGCGATCATGGTGATGAAGAGACATCCGGGAGATGATTCCCCTCTCCGGCAGGGTGCCGGAGGCGATCTCCTGAATCTCCCGAGATGGGATTGGCGGCGGCGGCGTCTCTGGAAGGTTTTCCGTATCGTGGCTCTCGGTACTGGGGTTTTCGCGACGAAGGCTTTAAGTAGGCGGAAGGGCGGATTCGGAGGGCTGACGAGGGGCCCACCCCATAGGGCGGCGCGGGCCCCTCCCTGGCCGCGCCGGCCTATGGGTACGGGGCCTCGTCGCCCCACTTCATTTCCCCTTCGATCTAATGGAAGCTTCGTGGAAAAATAAGACCCTGGGCGTTGATTTCGTCCAATTCCGAGAATATTTCTTTTGTAGGATTTCTGAAACCAAAAACAGCAGAAAACATCAACTGGCTCTTCGGCATCTCGTCAATAGGTTAGTGCCAGAAAATGCATAATAATTACATAAAGTGTGTATAAAACATGTGAGTATCATCATAAAAGTAGCATGGAACATAAGAAATTATGGATACGTTTGAGACGTATCAGGAGACCTCCTAGTTGGCTTGGCGGTAGGTGCTCCGGTGATCTCTTCAAGGAAGATTGTGAAGAGGCACGGGCTTCTCCTTCGTGGAGCTTGTGAAGTGGTTGTGGAGCTTGCCATCTCCGGAGTGGAGGAAAAGCTAACCATAAGAAAAGGGCCATTATCCTTCTTGGGTTTGGCTCGGAGAATAGGGTGAGCCTTCGTGGCGTTGGGGAATCCTTCGTGGGACCTCCACTCCTCCAAACGTGACGTACCTTCTTGCAAAAAAAGGGAACACGGGAATACATCATCGTCTCCGCGTGCCTCGGTTATTTCTATACCCAGAGCTTTCTTTCCTTGTGATAGCCATCGTGCTTGAAGTACATATATCTTGCTATCACTTGTGCTACATATATCTTGTGCCTATCTTGCTTAGCTCTAGTTGTTGTTGTTGCACTTAGTTGAGCCTAGCATATTTAGGGATTGTGCTTGTAAACTAAACGTTAGTTTAATTCCGCATTCTTACAAGCCAAATCCGTAAGAGTTTTTTTAAACGCCTATTCACCCCCCCTCTAGGAGACATCTCGTCCTTTCAAAGGTACGTCAAGTTTGGAGGGGTGGAGGTCCCACGAAGGATTCCCCAACGCCACGAAGGCTCACCTTATTCTCCGGAGCCTATCCCACGAAGGAATAGCTCACTCACTTGTGGTAGACTTTGAGGTAGTCTCCAAACCTTCACAATCTTGTCAGGAGCAAATCCACAGCCCGGATGCTTCCGGACCTCTCCTTCCCACCTAGGGTTTCCAAGGAACCCTAGAGAGCAAGTTTCTTGATGAATACAAGGGGGAATAAGATTTGGCTTGGTAGAACGGTAGATCGGGGCCTCCTCTATCTTTTCCCCGGAGGGATTTGAGTTTGCGTGGAGGAGGAGGTAGATCTGAGCCTTTTGGTGTTTCTAACAATGGAATATGTGAGAGAGAGCTCAAGAACAACTTGTAGTGTAGTGTCTAACTGTTCAGAGGTAGGAGAAGGGGTTTTTATAGTGCCACTTGAAATCTAGCCATTGGAACTTGCCACCTCGGCTTCTTCTTCGAGGAGCCCGGTCAACCTGACCTGAGACCGGACAGTCCGGCGCAGGGGCCGGTCAGACTGGGCCAGTGACCGGACCTGCCGGTCCAGACCGGAGTTGAGAATATGGTTGGCGCAGGGGAGCCCGGTCCACAGCCCGGTCCGACCGGGTGTATGACCGGACCAGGCCGGTCCAGACCGGGCATGGGACTGGACCCCGGCCGAGAACCTCCGCTGGCTTACTGTATATGACCCGGTTGGCACCAGTCCATGGGCCGGTCGGCGCTGGGCTGGCCGGTGCCAGGGCCGGTCTGACCGGGCCATTGGCCGGCCAGGTGCTGAAGAAAGATTGTTGATTTTCGTCGAAGTGAGGGGGTCTCCATTGTCTTCTTGTTCCATTGATACACCATTTTACCTCCTTGGATAATACCTGGGAATAATCTCATAGGCATGTATTAGACCAAATACTCTAGCATGGTGTCATTGTTACCAAAATAATGGATAAGGGTAAAATACCCTTACACAATGGCTACAAAGTCCGCAGCCCCTGCTGGGTCCCAAGAGCAGGAAAGGAGATCCCTAATCCCTGCCCACATAAATTTCGCGATGTGGCAGGTGAAGAAGATATGGTCAGATGTTTCCCACTCTCCACATAGGGCACATCGCCCATTCGATGGCCCATTCCGATTGAGAAGTTGGTCCCCGGAGGGCAGTCTACCCCGGATAAGTTGCCAGAGGAAGACCCGGATCTTTGGCGGTACCCTCATGCACCAAATCTCCTTAAAGTGGGTAACCATCCCCCCTCGGGACAGCTTGGAGTACATCAAGCTGGTGGAGTACTCCCCAGAAGGCTCCAGACCCCAACGAACAACATCATCACCCTCAGAAGCGGGCGAGAGGTCGAAGATCCTGCAGAGGTTGTCCCATTCGACCCTTTCAGCTAGGCCGAAGGTGCGACAGAACCTTATCCTGCATCCCTCGTTGGTCCTGACCCCCTGGACAGTAGCAAAGTGGTTATCGCAGCAAGCAAATAGCCGTGGAAAGGTGAAACGGAGGGGCCCAGCACCCATCCACCAGTCCAACCAGAAGTAGGTCCTTCGCCCACTGTGAATCTGGTGTTTAGCTCCCATTTTAAAGTACCATTTGATCTTTTGTATGGCGTTCCAGAATTGCGATCCTTTGGTGGGAACTGATGGCGCGTGACGGGGCTTGATGGAGTGTTGCTTCCTCCCCGGCGACGGCACCAGCAAAGCTGCTTGTGACGGTAAAGCACATGTCCGTTGGGAACCCCAAGAGGAAGGTGTGATGCGTACAACAGCGAGTTTTCCTCAGTAAGAAACCAAGGTTATCGAACCAGTAGGAGATGAAGGCCACGTGAAGGTTGTTGGTGAAGGAGTGTAGTGCGGCGCAACACCAGGGATTCCGGTGCCAACGTGGAACGTGCACAACACAATCAAAATACTTTGCCCCAACTTAATAGTGAGGTTGTCAATCTCACCGGCTTGCTGTAAACAAAGGATTAAACGTATGGTGTGGAGAATGATGTTTGCTTGCAAAGAACAACAGAGAACAATGATTGCAGTAGGTTGTATTTCAGATGTAAAAGAATGGACCAGGGTCCACAGTTCACTAGTGGTGTCTCTCCAATAAGATAAATAACATGTTGGGTGACCAAATTACAGTTGGGCAACTGACAAATAGAGAGGGCATAACAATGCATACATACATATCATGATGACTACTATGAGATTTACTTAGGGCATTACGACAAAGAACATAGACCGCTATCCAGCATGCATCTATGCCTAAAAAGTCCACCTTCGGGTTAGCATCTGCACCCCTTCCAGTATTAAGTTGCAAACAACATACAATTGCATTAAGTACTATGCATAATGTAAACAATACAAATATCCTTAGACAAAGCATTGATGTTTTATCCCTAGTGGCAACAGCACATCCACAACCTTAGGGGTTGCTGTCACTCCCCCAGATTCAATGGAGACATGAACCCACTATCTAGCATAAATACTCCCTCTTGGAGTTACAAGTATCAACTTGGCCGAGCCTCTACTAGCAACGGAGAGCATGCAAGATCATAAACAACACATATATGATAGATCGATAATCAACTTGACATAGTATTCCATATTCATCGGATCCCAACAAACACAACATGTAGCATTACAAATAGATGATCTTGATCATGATAGGCAGCTCGCAAGATCTAAACATGATAGCACAAGAGGAGAAGACAACCATCTAGCTACTGCTATGGACCCATAGTCCAAGGATGAACTACTCACGCATCAATCCGGAGGCGGGCATGGTGATGTAGAGCCCTCCGGTGATGATTCCCCTCTCCGGCAAGGTGCCGGAGCCGATCTTCAGAACCCCCCGAGATGGGGTTGACGGCAGCGGCGTCTCAGTAACTTTTCTCATATCGTGGCTCTCGGTACTAGGATTTTCGTGACGGAAGGTTTATATAGGCGAAGGGGCAGAGTCGGGGGATGCCCGAGGGGCCTACCCCATATGGCGGCGCAGCCAGGGGTGGGGCCGCGCCCCCCCTATGGTGTGGCCGCCTCTTGGCCCCTCTTCTTCTCCTCTTCGGTGTTCTGGAAGACTCCGTGGAAAATAAGACCGTGGGCTTTTGTTTCGTCCAATTCCGAGAATATTTCCTGTGTAGGATTTCTGAAACCAAAAACAGCAGCATCTTGTTAATAGGTTAGTACCGGAAAATGCATAAAAATGATATAAAGTATATATAAAACATGTGAGTATTGTCATAAAACTAGCATGGAACATAAGAAATTATAGATACGTTTGAGACGTATCAAGCATCCCCAAGCTTAGTTCCTACTCGCCCTCGAGTAGGTAAACGATTAAAAGGATAATTTCTGAGGTGACATGCTACCATCATACTTGATCAATACTACTGTAAAGCATATGAGATGAATGAAGTGATTAAAAGCAATGGTCTATAGTTTGTTACCAAATAGATAATGACTAAACAACTGAATCATATAGCAAAGACTTTTCATGAATAGTACTTTCAAGAGAAGCATCAACAAGTCTTGCATAAGAGTTAACTCATAAAGCAATAGATTCTTAATAGAAGGTTTTGAAGCAACACAAAGGAATATTTAAGTTTCAGCAGTTGCTTTCAACTTTCAACATGCATATCTCATGGATAATTGTCAACACAAAGTAATATGATGAGTGCAAATAAGCAAGTATGTAAGAATCAATGCACACAGTTGACACGAGTGTTTGCTTCTAAGATAGAAAGAAGTAGGTAAACCGACTCAACATAAAGTAAAAGAAAGGCCCTTCGCGAGAGGAAGCAGGGATTACTCATGTGCAAGAGCTTTTTATTTTGAAAACATGGAAACAATTGTGTCAATGGTAGTAATAATTCATAGTGTTATGCATAAAACCTCCTATAAGTTGCAAGCCTCATGCATCGAATACTAATAGTGCCCGCTCCTTGTCCTAATTAGCTTGGATTTCCATGGATTATCATTGCATTACATATGTTTCAACCAAGTGTCACAAAGGGGTACCTCTATGCCACCTGTACAAAGGTCCAAGGAGATAGATCACATTTGATCTCTCAATTTTGATAGATCTCAACTTGAGGACATCCATACCGGGACAACATAGAAAACAGATAATGGACTCCTCTTTTATGCTTTATAAGCATTCAACAACAGATAATATTCTCATAAGAGATTTGAGGATTAATGTCTGATGGCGCGTGAGACACACGTCCGTTGGGAACCCCAAGAGGAAGGTGTGATGCGTACAGCAGCAAGTTTCCCTCAGTAAGAAACCAAGGTTATCGAACCAGTAGGAGTCAAGGAACACGTGAAGGTTGTTGGTGACGGAGTGTAGTGCGGCGCAACACCAGGGATTCCGGCGCCAACGTGGAACCTGCACAACACAATCAAAGTACTTTGCCCCAATGTAATAGTGAGGTTGTCAATCTCACCGGCTTGCTTTAAACAAAGGATTAGATGTATAGTGTGGAAGATGATGTTTGTTTGCGAAGAACAGTAAAGAACAATTGCAGTAGATTGTATTTCAGATGTAAAGAATGGACCGGGGTCCACAGTTCACTAGTGGTGTCTCTCCCATAAGATAAATAGCATGTTGGGTGAACGAATTACAGTTGGGCAATTGACAAATAAAGAAGGCATAACAATGCACATACATATATCATGATGAGTACTATGAGATTTAATCGGGGCATTACGACAAAGTACATAGACCACTATCCAACATGCATCTATGTCTAAAAAGTCCACCTTCGAGTTATCATCCGAACCCCTTCCAGTATTAAGTTGCAAACAACGGACAATTGCATTAAGTATGGTGCGTAATGTAATCAACACAAATATCCTTAGACAAAGCATCGATGTTTTATCCCTAGTGGCAACAGAGACATCCACAACCTTAGAACTTTTCGTCACTATCCCGCGATTCAATGGAGGCATGAACCCACTATCGAGCATAAATACTCCCTCTTGGAGTCACAAGTATCAACTTGGCTAGAGCCTCTACTAGCAACGGAGAGCATGCAAGAACATAAACAACATATATGATAGATTGATAATCAACTTGACATAGTATCCAATATTCATCGGATCCCAACAAACACAACATGTAGGATTACAAATAGATGATCTTGATCATGATAGGCAGCTCACAAGATCTAGCATGATAGCACAATGAGGAGAAGACAACCATCTAGCTACTGTTATGGACCCATAGTCCAAGGGTGAACTACTCACACATCGATCCGGAGGCGATCATGGTGATGAAGAGACCTCCGGGAGATGATTCCCCTCTCCGGCGCGAGTGCCGGAGGCGATCTCCTAAATCCCCCGAGATGGGATTGGCGGCGGCGTCTCTGGAAGGTTTTCCGTATCGTGGCTCTCGGTACTGGGGTATTCGCGACGAAGGCTTTAAGTAGGCGGAAGGGTAGGTTTAGGGGCGACGCGAGGGCCCCACAAACCAGGGCCGCGCGGCCAGGGCCTGGGCCGCGCCGCCCTGTTGTGTCGGCGCCTCGTCGTCCCACTTCGTTTCCCTTTCGGTCTTCTGGAAGCTTCGTAGAAAAATAAGACCCTGGGCTTTGATTTCGTCCAATTCCGAGAATATTTCCTTACTAGGATTTCTGAAACCAAAAACAGCAGAAAACAACAACTGGCTCTTCGGCATCTCGTCAATAGGTTAGTGCCGGAAAATGCATAATAATGACATGTAATGTGTATAAAACATGTGAGTATCATCATAAAAGTAGCATGGAACATAAGAAATTATAGATACGTTTGAGACGTATCAATGTCCAAGCTGAAACTTCCACCATGATACATGGCTTTGGTTGGCGGCCCAATGTTCTTCTCTAACAATATGCATACTCAAACCATTTAACTCATGGCAAACCTCCCTTACTTCAGACAAGACGAACATGCATAGCAACTCACATGATATTAAACAAAGGTGTGACAGGTTGATGGCGTCCCCAGAAACATGGTTACCGCTCAACAAGCAACTTATAAGAACTAAGATACATAAGCGACATATTCTTTACTACAATAGTTTTTTAGGCTACTTTCCCATGAGCTATGTATTGCAAAGACAAGGAATGAATTTTTTAAAGGTAGCACGCAAGCAATTTACTTTAGAATGGCAGAAAAATACCACATAGTAGGAAGTTATGATGGACACAAATGGCATAGGTTTTGGCTCAAGGTTTTGGATGCACGAGAAGCATTCCCTCTCAGTACAAGGCTTTGGCTAGCAAGGCTGTTTGAAGCAAACACAAGTATGAACCGGTACAGCAAAACTTACATAAGAACATATTGCAAACATTATAAGACTCTACACTGTCTTTCTTGTTGCTCAAACACTTTTACCAGAAAATATCTAGACTTTAGAGAGACCAATCATGCAAACCAAATTTCAACAAGCTCTACGGTAGTTCTCCACTAATAGGTTTAAACCACATGATGCAAGAGCTTAAACATGATCTACTTGAGAGCTCAAAACATTTGCCAAGTATCAAATTATTCAAGACAATATATCAATTACCACATGAAGCATTTTCCGTTTCCAACCAAATAGCAATAAATGAAGCGGCTATCAACTTTCGCCATGAACATTAAAAGTAAAACTAAGAACACCAGTGTTCAATATAAAAAAGCGGAACGTGTCTTTCTCCCACACAAGGAATGCTAGGATCCGAATTTATTCAAACACAAACGAAAATAAAAGCACACAGACGCTCCAAGTAAAGCACATAAGATGTGACGGAATAAAAATATAGTTTCACTAGAGGTGATCTGATAAGTTGTTGATGAAGAAGGGGATGCCTTGGGCATCCCCAAGCTTAGATGCTTGAGTCTTCTTGAAATATGCAGGGATGAACCACGGAAGCATCCCCAAGCTTAGACTTTTCACTCTTCTTGATCATATTATATCATCCTCCTCTCTTGATCCTTGAAAACTTCCTTCACACCAGACTCAAAACAATCTCATTAGAGGGTTAGTGCATAATCAAAAATTCACATGTTTAGCAAGGACACAATCATTCCCAACACTTCTGGACATTACCCAAGGCTACTGAAATTCAATGGTGCAAAGAAATCCACTCAAACACAGTAAAAGAGGCAATGTGAAATAAAAGGCAGAATCTGTCAAAACAGAACAGTCCGTAAAGACGAATTTTTCGAGGCACTTAACATGCTCAGATGAAGAAGCTCAAATTGAATGAAAGTTGCGTACATATCTGAGGATTACTCATGAATTTTTGCAGAATTTTTAGATTCTCCTACAGAGAGAACAACTCAAATTCGTGACAGCTAAAAATCTGTTTCTGCGCAGAAATCCAAATCTAGTATCAACTCTCTATCAAAAACTTTACTTGGCACAACAATGCAATAAAGTAAAGATACAAAGGTATTGATACAGTAGTAACAAGCACCTTGACTCAAATATAAAACAAAAATTCCAGAAATAAAATAATGGGTTGTCTCCCATAAGCGTTTTTCTTTAACGCCTTTCAGCTAGCTGCGGAAAGTGTAAATCAAGTAACATCAAGAGAAGAAGCATCAACATCATAATTTGTTCTAATAATAGAATCAAAAGGCAACTTCATTCTCTTTCTAGGGAAGTGTTCCATACCTTTCTTAAGAGGGAATTCATATTTAATGTTTCCTTCTTTCATATCAATAATAGCACCAACGGTTCGAAGAAAGGGTCTTCCCAAAATAATAGGAAAAGATGCATTGCATTCAATATCCAAGACAACAAAATCAACGGGGACAAGGTTATTGTTAACCGTAATGTGAACATTGTCAATCCTCCCCAAAGGTTTCTTTATAAAATTATCAGCAAGATTAACATCCAAATAACAATATTTCAAAGGTGGCAAGTCAAGCATATCATAGAGTTTCTTAGGCATAACAGAAATACTTGCACCAAGATCACATAAAGCTTTACAATCAAAATCATTGACCTTCATTTTAATGATGGGCTCCCAACCATCTTCCAACTTCCTAGGAATAGAAGCTTCAAGTTTTAATTCCTCTTCTCTAGCTTTTATGAGAGTATTTGTAATATGTTTTGTAAAGGCCAAATTTATAGCACTAGTATTAGGACTTGTAGCAAGTTTTTGCAAGAACTTAATAACTTCAGAGATATGACAATTATCAAAATCAAAACCATTATGATCTAAAGCAATGGGATCATTGTCCCCAATACTCTGAAAAATTTCAGCACTTTTATCACAAACAGTTTCAAGCAGTTTCAGCAATTTTGCATGCTTTGTATTAGAAGTAGAAACATTGCCAACACCAATTATTTTACCATTGATAGTAGGAGGTTTAGCAACATGTGAAGCATCAACATTACTAGTGGTGGTAATAGTCCAAACTTTAGCTACATTATTTTCTTTAGCAAGTTTTTCTTCTTTTTCCCACCTAGCATGCAATTCAGCCATCATTCTAATATTGTCATTAATTCGAACTTGTATAGCCTTTGCTGTAGTAAGAATTTTGTTATCATTATCCTCAGGTTTAGCAGCCATTTTATTAATTAAAGAAGCTTGTGACTCAGACATGTATGAGATTCGGTTTTCAGCATTTGAAAGCTTAGTTTGCAAACCAGAAATTTCCATATTCAAATTTTCAAGTTGATTCCTTATATTTTTCAACAAGGCAGATTGTTCATTCATAGTTTTAGTAAACAATTGATTTTTCTCATATTGTGATTGCATAAAGATCTTAGTAGCTCTTTCAATTTCTAGCATCTTTTCCTCACTAGGCAAAACAGATCTACCATAAGAATTACCACTATTAGAAGGATATGGCATATAGTTGTTGTTACCAAAATTATTCCTATAAGCATTGTTGTTGAAATTACTATTTTTAATGAAGTTCACATCAACATGCTCTTCTTGAGCAACCAATGAAACTAAATGAACATTATTAGGATCAACATTAGATCTACCATTAACAAGCATAGACATAATCACATCAATCTTATCACTCAAGGAGGAGGTTTCTTCAACGTGAATTTACCTTCTTACCTTGAGGAGTCCTTTCAAGTGTGCCATTCGGAGTATTTGATCATCATATCATCAAGAAGCTTTGTTGCAGCACCCAAAGTGATGGACATAAAAGTACCTCCAGCAGACTGAATCCAATAGGTTCCTTGAAGAAAAATTTAATCCTCGCATAAAAGGTTTGGATGATCATCCAAGTAGTTAGTCCATGGGTAGGGCAATTCTTTACCAAAGATTTCATTCTTTCCCATGCTTGGGCAACATGTTCATTATCCAATTGCTTAAAATTCATAATGCTACTTCTCAAAGATATAATTTTAGCAGGAGGATAATATCTTCCAATGAAAGCATCTTTACATTTAGTCCATGAATCAATACTATTCTTAGGCAAAGATAGCAACCAATATTTAGCTCTTCCTCTTAAGGAGAAAGGAAACAATTTCAGTTTTATAATGTCCCCATCTACATCCTTATACTTTTGCATTTCACAAAGTTCAACAAAATTATTAAGATGGTCAGCAGCATCATCAGTATTAACACCAGAAAATTGCTCTCTCATAACAAGGTATAGTAAAGCAGGTTTAATTTCATAAAATTCTGCTGTAGTAGCAGGTGGAGCAATAGGAGTGCATATGAAATCGTTATTATTGGTGCTAGTGAAGTCACACAACTTAGTGTTCTCAGGAGTATTCATTTTAACAATAAAAAAATAAGTAAAGCAAACCGAATTAAATAAAGTAAAACAAGTAACTAATTTTTGTGTGTTTTTGATATAAAGAAAGCAAACAAGACAGAAAATAAAATAAAGCAAGACAATAAACAAAGTAAAGAGATTTGGTGTGAGAGACTCCCCTTGCAGCGCGTCTTGATCTCCCCGGCAACGGCACTAGAAAAAGTGTTTGATGGCGCGTGACTGGGCTTGATGGAGTGTTGCTTCCTCCCCGGCGACGGCACCAACAAAGCTGCTTGTGACGGTAAAGCACACATCTGTTGGGAACCCCAAGAGGAAGGTGTGATGCGTACAGCAGCGAGTTTTCCCTCAGTAAGAAACCAAGGTTATCGAACCAGTAGGAGATGAAGGCCACATGAAGGTTGTTGGTGAAGGAGTGTAGTGCGGTGCAACACCAGGGATTTCGGCGCCAACGTGGAACCTGCACAACACAATCAAAATACTTTGCCCCAACTGAACAGTGAGGTTGTCAATCTCACCGGCTTGCTGTAAACAAAGGATTAAACATATGGTGTGGAGAATGATGTTTGCTTGCAAAGAACAACGAGAGAACAATGATTGCGATGAGGTTGTATTTCGGATGTAAAAGAATGGACCGGGGTCCACAGTTCACTAGTGGTGTCTCTCCAATAAGATAAATAACATGTTGGGTGACCAAATTACAGTTGGGCAATTGACAAATAGAGAGGGCATAACAATGCACATACATATCATGATGACTACTATGAGATTTACTTAGCGCATTATGACAAAGAACATAGACCGCTATCCAGCATGCATCTATGCCTAAAAAGTCCACCTTCGGGTTAGCACCCGCACCCCTTCCAGTATTAAGTTGCAAACAACAGACAATTGCATTAAGTACTATGCGTAATGTAAACAATACAAATATCCTTAGACAAAGCATTGATGTTTTATCTCTAGTGGCAACAAGACATCCACAACCTTAGGGGTTGTCTGTCACTCCCCAGCATTCAATGGAGACATGAACCCACTATCTAGCATAAATACTCCCTCTTGGAGTTACAAGTATCAACTTGGCTAGAGCCTCTACTAGCAACGGAGAGCATGCAAGATCATAAACAACACATATATGATAGATCGATAATCAACTTGACATAGTATTCCATATTCATCGGATCCCAACAAACACAACATGTAGCATTACAAATAGATGATCTTGATCATGATAGGCAGCTCACAAGATCTAAACATGATAGCACAAGAGGAGAAGACAACCATCTAGCTACTGCTATGGACCCATAGTCCAAGGATGAACTACTCACGCATCAATCCGGAGGCGGGCATGGTGATGTAGAGCCCTCCGGTGATGATTACCCTCTCCGGCAGGGTGCCGGAGCTGATCTTCAGAACCCCCCGAGATGGGGTTGACGGCGACGGCGTCTCAGTAACTTTTCTCGTATCATGGCTCTCTGTACTAGGGTTTTCGCGACGGAAGGATTATATAGGCGAAGGGGCAGAGTCGGGGGACGCCCGAGGGGCCCACCCCATATGGCGGCGCGACCAGGGGTGGGGCCGCGCCCCCTATGGTGTGGCCGCCTCGTGGCCCCTTTTCGTCTCCTCTTCGGTGTTCGGAAGACTCCGTGGAAAATAAGACCGTGGGCTTTTGTTTCGTCCAATTCCGAGAATATTTCCTGTGTAGGATTTCTGAAACCAAAAACAGCAGAAAACAGGAACTGGCGCTTGGGCATCTTGTTAATAGGTTAGTACCGGAAAATGCATAAAAATGATATAAAGTATATATAAAAGATGTGAGTATTGTCATAAAACTAGCATGGAACATAAGAAATTATAGATACGTTTGAGACGTATCAGGAACCGCCGAGGAGAATAAGTCATGGTCCCCAAGGTACTTGGCCCTAAGAAGGTCTGCCCATAGGCCTTCCTCGTTCTGGTAGATCTTCCAGATCCACTTTACCATTAAGGCGATGTTCATGGACTTGGTGTTTAGGATTCCCAACCCTCCAAACACCCGAGGTTTGCACACCGTTGCCCAGTCCACCATATGGTACTTGCGTTTGGGCCCCACTCCCTCCCAAAAGAAGCAGGACCGGTGCTTGTCCATCGCTGCATGAGTCGTGTCATGAAGCAGATAGAGGCCCATGGCAAATAGCAGGAGGCTCGAGAGACAAGAGTTGGTGAGCTCAAGTCTCCGACAGATGCCAAGAATAGGCCCTGCCAAGGCTCGACCCTGTGGCCGAAATTCTCAGTGAGGAAGTTCCAGTCCGCGACTGAGAGGGGGTGGTCGCTAACAGGTAAGCCAAGATAGTGAAACGGCAAGCTCCCGAGCTTGCAGTTCAGGGAGTCAGCCGCCCTCTGATGCTCCGTGTCCGTGACCCCTGTCACAACCACTTCGCTCTTCGCGAAGTTAATCTTAAGCCCCGACATATTCTCGAAGCATAGAAGTAGGAGCTTAAGATTAGCTAGCCCAGCCTCGGAGGGTTCCAGCAGATGCTGGGTGTCGTCTGCATATTGGAGGTGGGTGATTCCGCCCGGGATAAGGTGGGGCACCACACCCTTGAGGTTCCCAGCTTCGGTGGCCCTGGAAATGATAGCCGCCAGGGAGTCCACCATGAAGTCAAACAGGATCGGGGATAGAGGGTCTCCTTGCCTCACACCCCGAGCGTTCCTGAAGTTCTCCCTGATGACACTGTTAACGTTGACTGCAGTCTGGCCACCCGAGACCAGCTGCATCTAGCGGTGCACAATCATGAGAGAGAAACCCTTCCTCAACAAAACTTCTCTCAGGAAGTCCCAGCTTACCCGATCGAAGGCTTTCTCAAAGTCCAGTTTGAGGAGAAGGCCCTTGAGTTTCTTGACCCTCAACTCATGGGCGATCTCATGCAAGGCGAGCACACCCTCGTGCAGGCATCTGCCCCTGATGAAAGCCGATTGGCTACGGTCAATAGTCCTATGCGCAAGAGGTGCAAGGCGGGTAGCGTAAGCCTTAGCGACGAATTTAAAAATGACGTTAATGAGAGCGATTGGTCTAAATTGTTTGATGGTGTCCGCACCCTGGATTTTCGGAATAAGGGATATGACTCCAAAATCAAGGCGCGCAATGTCGACCGTCCCTAGGGCAAAGTCATTAAGAACTGTAGAATGGGTGCTCTAAGGATGTCCCAGAATTTCTTGAAAAAGAGGACCGGTAACCCATCCGGACCCGGGGTCGAGTCAGGTTTCATGCCCGCAAGCACCTCATCAAACTCGTCAGGAGTAAAGGTGAGCTCCAAACCCCTGTTCTCCTCCCCGGAGATCCTCTTGTCGGCCGGCCACATGTCCGGGGCTAGAGAGAAAGCCCTTCCCCTCCCTCGGAACCCATCAAGCCTTGGTAAAAATGATAAATGTGTCCCATCATCTCCTGCTGGTCAGAAATTTCCCCGTTTTTCGTGAGCAGGCGAGGGATAAGACACTTCCTACGCCTCCCATTGGCAAAAGCGTGGAAGAAGGCGGTGCAGGAGTCCCCTTTAAGTGTCCATTGAAGCCTGCTGCGTTGTCGCCAGTAATCCTCCTCCGCGCCATCCAGCTGCACAATCTGGTCCTCCAGGAAGTATCGGAGGGCCCAGTCCTCCTCATCTAGTCCAGAGGAGTTGGTAAGCTCGTCGAGCTCCTTAATCTGGGAGAGGAGGTTATCCCGAGCCTCCCTCCTCTGTTTGCCTAGATTGGCCCCCCACCCTCGAAGATGTTGGTGAAGGCACCTCGCGATGCATTGCCAGAGGTCAATGCTGCAGCGGTGAGGCTCCCTCTCCTGGATGCAGAAGATCAATTTATCCTTGACCATATGCTCAAAGCCAGCTACCCTTAGCCACCAGGATTGGAAGAAAAATCTTGCCGGCCGGCGAATCCCCTGTTCGTCGTCATCTAAGAGGAGAGGACAGTGGTCGGAGCCCACGCGGGTGACTGCCGTGAGAGAGCACAGAGGGAAAAGCGTCTCCTAGGAAGTAGAGACAAAGACTCTATCAAAGACCGAGCGGATAGGGGATAGCTGCTTGTTGGTCCAGGTGAACCTTGCCCCGGTTCGGTTGAGCTTTCTAAGGGAGAGGGAAGCAATGGCGTCGTTAAATTGGCGTACCCTTGGCCAATTGACATTGGCATTGCTCTTGTCCCCAGGTCCGCGAATGAGATTGAAGTCGCCCCCCACAATGAGGGGAAACCTGCAGCATCCAACCTCGGCAGACAGTTCCTTTAGGAACTCCCTAGTCCTGGAGTGGTCAGCCGGGCCGTAGAATAGAATACAGGTCCATTTGACCCTACGGCTGGGATGGAAAAGGCCGGCGCTGATGAAGAACCTCCCCTTCCTCCAGGTCCCTACCTCAAAGCAAGCATCGCGGAACCCCAGGAGCACCCCCCCCCGGATTGTCCTGTGGCCGGCAACCAGTTCCAGCAGAATTGGCCGCCGCACTCCAGGCTCCGAAGTTCCGAGTCCGTAAAGTCTTGTCGGACCGTCTCTTGAAGGCCTGGAATGTCAATCCTGTCACGCTGCATGTAGTCGCGGAGCTGGGTGCGACGCCCTTGTTCCCCAAACCCCCGCAGGTTGTAGATCAAAGCTCTCATTTGGAAGCGCGCTTCTTGTACTGTCTCTTCGAGACAGCTAGCACTGGGGCCTTAGCACACTTTCGCCTTGGTCGGGAGCGCGAGGGGCCGGACCCTTCACTGGCCCCCGCGGTGTTTGCCAGTGTCGAGGAAGCTGGCTCCGGGGCCCCTGCCCCGGCTGGGTGCGACGAAGCGGGAGGCTGTACCTCGCCCTCGGTCCGCTCCGACCTGAGAGCCTCCGCCGGTGCCTTGGCGGACGCCGCAGCCTCGGCCTCTAGCTCCAGGCGCCGCGCAGTCTCAGCGAGAGCGGCTTGCACCCTCTCTTTTGCCCTGATGATGGACAGGGCCTCGCCCGAGTTGCCCACCCTAGGAGAGAACACCATACAGCTATCTCGAACAACCGAAGATAAATGCGCATCAGAGAGGAGGTCGAGAATGACGAAGTCATTACCTTTGTCCTTGGTGATGGTGTTGCCGGCCTTGCCCTCCAGATTCTTCTCGGCCGTGAGCCTCTGGGCACGGAGAAGTGCCGAGGTACCAGCCGCCGCTCCTTGGGTCCTCGAGCTCTTCCTCACCGCCGAGGCCGATGTCGTGGTCGCCTGCTTGGAGTAGATGGCCTTGGAGCGACGGGCCTGCGCCATAGGGGTCGCCTCGGACAGCTCCTTGAGGAGGTTGTTGTGTCCTTCATCTTCAGTGTGCCGCGGCAGCTCCTCGCCCTCGGAGGCGACCACCACCTCCACATCAACCATGCGGCTGGGACTCGTGGGCAGCGTAAGCTTGGCCAGCTTAGCCGGCGGGCCCTCCGCCTGTTGGCTGTCATCAGCCCAAGAAGGCGCTGAGTCGGTGATCTGAGAGTCGAAGACTCGACTGTATATACACTTCTGACTTGGTTCTCAATTCCCAAGAGGGAAAGAGAATAGGGTTCCACCAATGTAAACGGATGTCCAGCAAAGTCTTAGCAAAATACAGACCAAACAGCTCTCTACCTACTTGAGATCTTGAACCTTATTTGGCTAGCTATGTAACGTAACCAAATTATCCATGCCTAGTCGTGCGCTCAACTGATGCACTAATTCGGAGGCAACAATTCAAACCTGCATCCACATGGATTACTCAGGCAAGCAGGAAGCATCTAATTAACCAACCTCTGACCACAGGTTACGATGCTAGTTTCCTAACAGATTCAGAAATTGACCAAGGATTAACTAAATACAGGACAGAGTTGAATCTCTGTGGGCTTCTTCTCAGGTTTATTTTAAGTCAGGGCCTCCTCAGTTGTCATCAACTGTAAGTCCATAATCTTTATTTATCATTGTAAAACTTCAATGAAATGGTATGATCACACCTTTCTTCAGAAGATATCATTCATAGTGAGTAGTATATTTACATGATAACACAGGAAAACTATCTAGCAGAAACTGAAACCTGTGAGAAATGCCTTTTTGATCATGCATGGCCACAGACACATAATAACATGCACACATCAAACACGCTCTGAGTAACCAGTGCAAAGTTTCTTGCTCAATCAAATACCGTTTTGATCATGCATGAACACAGACACATAATAACATGCACACATCAAACATCTGCTTACTCATCCCAGGCACAAGAAAAAGCCAATCTGATGATACAGCAAGAAAATGAAGTTCATAAGACACACATCTTTTAAACCATCAAAACCAAGTACATGTAACTCTAATATTGCTTGTCAGCTACAGGAGAAAGAGCATACACTAGGAAAGAAAAGTAGTGATCTTCATTTCGTTGTGCATCATCATCAGCTACAGGAGAAAGAGCACATACTAGCATACTTGAATAAAAATGTTCATTCGTAGTACTATATACATTTGTGACTTGGTTGCATATATGCTTATCAAACCTCAAAGGGAAACAGAATTTGGCTCTACCAAACAGATGCTTAAGAAATGCATAGCGAAAGACAGACCAAACTGCTCTACCAGCTTGAGATCTTGTGAACCTAATTTGGTTAGCTACGTAATGTAACCAATTATCCATGTCTAGTCGTGCGCTTGACCGACGCACTAATTTAGTGGCAATTCAAACCTGCAACCACATAGATAACTCAGGTATTCTCCAAAACGAAAGTAGATAACTCAAGTAAGCAGTAAGCATCTAACCAACCTCTGACCACAGGTTCAATTACTCCGTACAGATGCAATGCTTGTTTGCTTTGGAACCTGGACTTCATACTAAAATCCTAATTAGAAGATTCAGAAGTTGACCAAGGACGCATAGAACAGACTTGAATCTGTGAACTTCTTCTCAACTTTTTTTTAACTCATGGACTCCTCAGTTATCATCCCCATTTCAAAAAAAAAAAAAACATAACTCCATAAACACGGACATCACTCATAGTGAATATATCTAAATGATAACAGTGGAATATTATCTAGCGAAACTGAAACCTGTGAGAAATAGCTTTTTGATCATGTATGAACACACACATAATAACATGCACACATCAAACACGCTCTGAGTAACCAGTGCAAAGTTTCTTGCTCAATCAAGCATTTCTTACTCATTCCAGGCACAAGGAAAAGCCAATCTGATGATACAGCAACAAAATGAAGTTCATAAGACACGCATCTTTAAACCATCAAAAACAAATACAAATATTGCTTGTCAGCTACAGGAGAAAGAGGATACACTAGGAAAAGAAAACTAGTGTTCTTAATTTTGATGTATATCATCACGGCTCTGCAGCAACATGTCGATAGCTATACCTAAAACCCCCTACCTAAATCCTACGCATCTCTAAGCATCTGAACATTACAAGACACTGATGGTCTGTGTCTCTACTTATTTCTACCATACAAGTTTGACAGCTCATCCAAGCTGCCTTGGAATGAAAATCCACTCGACTGAACCACAGCAGCTGGGGCATAGATTTTTCTGTTGATAACATCAAATAAAACATGAACCTGCCTCAAATGTATTACCTTCTATATCAGCACCCTGGAATCAAGTGAAGAGAAGCAGCTAAACTTTGGAGTTGTCATCCTCAGCAGCAACCCATGCCGACATGGCATAGAGTATGCGCCCCTTCCACCCCTGCAGCAACCACCGGTGATCCACATCGATGACAAAGTCCTTGTGGTAGTAGTTCTTAACCTTATCCTTCACAATCTTAACAACCTCTGGGTTCAATGGCAGCTGCCTCAGCCCAGCCCGGTGGCTCCGCACCTGCCATTGTTTGTAAGTCTCTGGGCGATCGACCCGATCAGCACCCTCGCAGGCGATGACATTCAAGGCACAGCGCCCGATGATATCCCGCTCGATGTGCTGCCGGTCCTCATTGTCGCGGGGGATGGTCGCATCCAGCATGTCGAATAGCGCCGAGTAGAAGAACAGAGCCTCCCGGAACCGTGTGATGAAGAACGGCGCGCCATAGGTTCCATTCGCAATGCAGTCGATGAACACATGAGGCCGCATCTTCCGAATGTTGCTGAGGACCATGTCTCTGGGGCTTGGGCTGTCCTGCTTATTCATGTCAGCACTCTCGTCCATCAAGCTGCTGAAACCGCACTGGCTAGTAACAACAAGCACCTCATCTGGGTCGAGGTTTAGGTCCTCCGCACGGACCGTCTCCAACTTTGCCACGATACCGTGGAACTTGAATGGCACGCCAAACTCGCGGGCAACATTGCTGAGTCTGCGGCCAGTCTCCTCAATCTGGAAGGCCGGGCGGAACCCAGGCTGCGGGAGATCAATGCCAGTGATCCTCACCTCCGGTGGCCCACCTTCCCTAATTGAAATCCACCTGAAGAAGCCTGGCCACTGGAATCCGTATTGGACATTGTAATCCACAATGTGCAGGCGGCTCTTCCCCTCCATGGCATCCATGATGGTCTTGCCCACGAAAACAGTGTTTATCTTCTTGAAGCTGCAGGCTGCCATGTAGAGCTTGTAGGCCTTGAGGTACTCCACGACCGAGGTGCGCTTGGAGACGAGGGATTGGTAGATCTGGCTCCCCGTGCCTGCAAGGCGCGCTTCTAGCCCCTGTGCGAAACAATGAGCCAGCCTCTGTGTGGCATCCCCTTTTGGCGAGGAGTGCTGCTTGATCTGCCTGAGTAGCTCGTTTGAACCCCGGCGATCGCCCGTGGCCACCGCCTGGGCGCAGTGGATGAGCATGGTGCGGAGGTCGACGACCTCATCGGTCGTGCCCCGCTTACCCCGCGCAGTCCCCTTGCCTGTGCCCTTCCTGCTGTTCTTCTCGGCCTCGCTGCCCATGGCGATGCGCAGGTCCTCCATCCCCTGCATGCAGATCTCGTACTCGCGGAGCATTATTTCGTCGACCATCTCGCGACTGCCCATTTCCTCCTGCTCCGGGGCCATGAGCTTGCTGTTCCTGCCGGCCTCCGCCTCCAAGTCTTCCATGCCGTGCCTGTTCTTGCGACCCCGACCACCACGGAACATGAAGGTGTCGGCCTCCTCCTTCTTCATTTGGCTGCCGGCGGTGAAGCCGCGCGGTGCCGGCTTATCGGAGATGGTGTCGAGGTCGAGGAGGAGGGCGTTGTTGGTGGGCAAGAACTTGTTGGCCTCCTCCATGCCCTTGCGGAACGCCATGTTGAGCATTTCCATGTCGCTATCCGTCTGGCCACCGCTGAAGAAGGCCGAGGCCAGCACGTCTTGGCCTGCGTCAGCAGCGGGAGAAGCCACCGGCTTCTGCTTGGACTGCTTCTCCGTTCCACTGTTCAATAGTGGATTTGGCTTCTTCTCCGCGCCCCCATTCTTGGAGAAGGCTGTGGCAAAGGAATCGTCGATCTTGTCCTCGGGGAGCGCTGGGGTGTGCTCGAAAAATCCCGCTTTGGGGGCGGCGTTGCTGGGGAAGAGGAGGTTGTCGGCGGGGAAGTCGTTGGAGTCAAGTCCGATGTATGGCGGGGAGCGGAGAAGCTGGGCGAGCTCGATTGGGTCGTACGGCCATGCGGGGCTGGCGGGGGCGTACATAGCAGAGTCGGATGAGGTGGAGTTGCCGGCGTTGGTGGCGGAGTCGTCGGAGGAGGAGGATGTCGATTTGTCGGCTGCGGAGTCGGAGGAGAAGGCGGAGTTTGCAGCGGTGGTGTTGGGGGAGTCGTCGGTGGAGGTGGAGGTGGATGTGGCGGAGTCGGAGATGATCTGCTGGAAGGGGTGCTGCGCGGAGAGGATGGCGGGGTGGTCCGGGTACTGGTAGAAGAACTTTTCGTCGATGTCCTCCTCCATGAGCATGCGGGAGATGAAGTCGAGGTCGTGGTCGTCCGGGGAGGCGGCGCGCGGCGGCGACTGCGCGGGCGTGGGCGGCAGGTCGAGGAAGAGGGACGGGGAGAGCGGCTCCGCGTCGGCGAGGAAGTCGGCGCCATCCCGCAGGAGGAACTGCTCCGGCGTGGCGGCCATGGTGGACGGAGTAGATAAAAGAAAATGCTTGAGCTTAGCGATGCTGTTGGGAGGGGGACATGGAATGGATCTGAGACTGAGTGCGAGTGGAAGGGAATTGATCCGGGCGGGTGAGCCTATAAAAATGAGACGGGGGGGAAGGTTACCGGCCAAGCAAGAAACCACCGGAGCGAGCGAGGGGGAAGTTCCGGGAAGGAGGCGGATGCGACTAGTGCGGCGACGGGGAGGCGACGCAGCGATGTACGGCGCCGCTTCCTGCTGGCTGTCTGTCGCTTTTCCTTGGGTCGCCGATAGCCGTCCGATCGGCGAGGTTGAAGTGGTCAAAATCGACGAGCAGAGCACCATGACCCATGTGCATATTTATGTGCCTACCCTACCCCACCATAGATAGTGGCAATATTGTCAACTGATATGATATCTACTCTGCGTACATCGAGGACAGGGGCATTGTCGTCGCGACACCAGGCGATATAACGAGGACAACGGGGTTACCCAAACGGACCTCCGCGCAGTCGAAAAATGCGTCTAGGTCAACCGATGAAGTGATTGGGTTGTCCGCGGAGACGCAAACCTGGTATAAATATGTGTCTCGGATGCATCTCTGCGGAAGCCGAGTGTCCGCTCGCATCTGGCGCATGTTTCGTCGGGCCCACCTACCAGCGATCCAGGCTCGATGAATCTTCTCGGGCACGTCAGTCCTGGCGCCGAGTCGTCGCTTCGGCAGTCTGCAGCCACGTTAATGGCGATGCCTCAAGTGTCGGGCGGCTGTCGCCCAAGGCGCACAAAGTAATTGCGATGTCACATGTGTCGCGCCCGTCGCCTGCCTCCAGCCTATATAAAAAGGGGCGCGCGCATCTCATCTTCTCCCACACAAAACCCTAGCCGTCGCACAACTTCCACTGTAGCGCCGCCGCTGCACAACCTCCACCTTTGCCACAAGCAGCGGCGGCCGCGGCCAGGCTACCGCGCCTCCACCTCCGACTCCACCTCCCCTGGTCGCGAGCTCCGACGAAGAGTTGGAGGACGACGAAAGCAGCGACAACGTCCTCGACGCGACCATGGGCGCGAAGTTCATGGCTGACGCGGAGCAGGAAGCAGAGGAGGAGCGAGTAGCCCACGTGGCGTTCGACGCCGAGATGGAACACCACAGGGAGGCGGCCGCCGCAGAGGACGACCCCTCCGGCATCGATTGGTCCTCTGATGAATATGATGAGCCTACACCGAAGGAGAGGGCGGCGGAGCAGAGGGTGTTAGTCGACTCCTTCGAGATGCTCAAGAAGGCCAAGGATGCCACGAACGAGACGCTGCGGCAGTGCCTGCTAGAGGACGTGGCGGCGCACCGAGCTCTAGCGGTCGCACGGCGGGCGGCGGAGAAGCAGGCGAGGGAGGGACGCAACGACGGGCCGGGCCATCGGGCATCAAGTAGCCTGGGGCTTGTATCTCCTTTAGTTTGTATTATACTAGCTCTTTACTTGGTGAATGAAAAATATTGTTGAAAAATAAAAATGGGTCGTCCCGTTGGGAGCACACCCATACGGAAACAGACACACGGTCAAAGTATGTCCGTGGGGCGACGCAAACGGATGGGTGCGGTCACTTTTGGGCGTTCGATATGCGTCGCTCCGTTGAAGATGTCCTCGCAGGAGACAACATTTCAGATCGAAGATACCAGAGTTAATGGAGGTGTCCTATGGAATCTATTTCAAAAAAAAAACAAAGAGTATAACATTGGTGTACACATGTTTTATTTTTGACAGGGAATGACTAAGAAGGGCCAGCAAGCTCGTATTACTTCACCTGTGAGTACAAGTTTGCAAGAAGCACCCTCAAGGTAAGAAAGATTACAAATTGGTCCATGCACTTCACAAACAAGACCTCGGATAGAATTACAGAAAGCAATCAAGGCCTTCATCTTCACCGCAACTCGTCGACGACCTCGAAGCGTAGGCGCCAGCAACTCTACCGGGTACGAACCACTTGGAGAAAAAGCCCACAATGAACCCCATTCTAAGATCCAATAACTCCGATGGAAGAAAGAAAAGCTCGGGCTACACCACCAACCGAACGCGAAGGACTCCTCTAGCCATGGATAGCATCTGCAGCAACTTGTCTCCGCTGATGAACTCTAACCAGAACCAGCTTCAAGAGCACATGAGAAGCTTTGTACTTCATCTTCTCGTAGAGCAAGAGGGTCAAGCAACATCAAAAGAGATATGTCCACCCGGCAAAGAAAAGGAGACAGAGTTTCTAGATATGCTCGAGATCTAGCTCCGCTGAACTTGTTTGAGGACCCCTTCTAGATTCACCCTTCTCCCTCCCCATCCACCATCAGAGATGAAGAAGAACAAGCATTAGCGAACCCTAGCACCTGCTAGCTGGCATCTGAGGCAGGGGCGGGCGCAGGATTTCGACAATGGGTATTCAAAGTCAACAATTTTTTCGCCAAAATTTGGTTAGAAAATCCAAAACATGAAGTCCTACAATTTGTTGTTTGTGAGGCTTCTTTATCTTACTACTACAGACGTCGCGAACTTAGAAGCTTATTTCTTGCTCAGCGTGGAAACCTAGAGACGATTAGGCCTAGGTGCGTTACTAGCTATGCTTCGATGCCTATTCTGAGTTTTTCCTCAGTGGCAGGATCCCGAATCCCATGGTGTTTTTTTAGTTGGGCTAATTCTTGCGGGAAGCTGTTAGGTTTTCGCCTGGACGTGGTTTGATCGCAGGAGTCCTCTACGCTGCCGCGCGTGAGGAGCAGACGTACTGTGCGCATGCGCTAAAAATAAGCCAAATACAGAAAGTACCTCATACGTACCGTATATACAAAATGTTTTGCCAAAAATAATGGGTATTCATCTGAATAACTTTGAATTGAGCTGGGCCCGCCCCTGATTCTGAGGTAGGCAGAACGACGGCATGACGCCATTCCCCACATAGTAAAAGCAAACCCTAGAACTACTATATGAGCCGGTCCCCTCTCCTGCCCCAACTTTGGCCTGTAGAGCCACCGAGGAAGAGAGGGGGAGGTGTCGGAGCGTTGAAGGCGACTGTCAAGTCGGTTGAGGAGAGAGAGAATGAGATCAGTTCCATTTAATGTCCACATGTACGCACACCATCATACTGAACATGAGCTTATATATTTACTTGGTACCGTAAATGTTCATAATTTTCTATAACAATGGTGACTTTTGGCTAAATTTATATAACCTATTCATTGGAACGGAGAGTGTATATTTTTGTGACAAATTATCAAACATGTTTGACCTTAACAAGGTTATCTTTAGCACCAATTGACCTTAACAAGGTTATCTTTTTTCAAAACTACCCTTCTACTCTGGTATTATAGAAAAAAAAATCACAAAGCTTCCATACTTCTATAAAATTCATTATTGGAACATCATAATGAAATATAAGGCAATATATAAATGGTTTATGGAGGTTTTCCATTTTTTATGAGAAGAAAATCCATCTAAACTCGAACTTCCTTGAGACAGATGCACGACAGTTCACGAAGTCTCCATTAATACGTATGCATGCTTTACGTTGTGTGCCCCATGTCCAAAGAATCTTAGCTAGGCAGGCAGCTACCCATCGTTATCTCCAGGCGTAGGCGGCCTTCTCATGCCAGAGTACCCATCTTGTTACTTGGCCCATAATCTTGTTAGCTGGTCAAGCTAATAACTTCTCTGGTGCACGCATGCATGTTCTAGCTAGTACCTTGGAGAACAATCCTCTGTAGTACCAAGTCTACCCTCATGTGGATCAAGTCCACCTCAAGTTTTCAAATCAAAATAATGGTCAAGATGTGTCCAGCAGATTCCATTCGTTTCCCCGAGCTTTGCTTGTAGCACAAGAAGGTCAATCACTGAAATGAAACATTGATACGGAGTACAATTCTTTTGACTTTTATTACCGCACGTGCTTGGCTTGTTTTATCCCAGTGACCAATCAGTGTGTGACGCACTGAGACCGTCGACATCGACTCGCTTTCATCATTTCCCTATCCTTCGTTCTTATCCCTTTCTCTCGATGGAGATGCAATATTAGTTGCTTCTAGCTAGTTCAATAATTAAAGGACGTGACTAGCTAGCATCCGGTGCTGATTTGTCTATCCCAGCATCTGGGTGCTTTTTTGTTCCACCCAACATCCGAGTGCTCTTTTGTGCCACCCAGCACTCGCTAAAAAAAATACACACATATTCGTCCCAGTAGTAGCTGATCAGGTTCCCCAACGCCACTCTGGGACATCCCTCACGTGATGGTCTACCTCTAGCTGGCAAGCGGCAACCACAGCCAAGGACCACGTGACGCCCCTTCCAGCAATCTTCTCTCCTTCCTCTCGTGGAGATCTCCAATGAACCTGCAATTCACCAGATTTGGCATGATTCAAGGCTTAATAAATCTAGTAAAACAAGAGGATGGACAGAGCACACGTAACCTAAACTCCCATATTGCCCCTTTATGTATCTTCTTCTTTTACTCTTACGTTAGGATCTGCATGTCTCTAGGGTTCTAGAATAATTCAATTTCTAAATCACAACAATCAAGATTAAGCAAGTGTGTGCATATTAGATCCATCCACAAGCACCCTGCATATAAATGATATGGTAGACCCAGAAACTTAGCAGCTACAACTATAGTATCCAACCACCTACAATGTGAAGCACAAACTAAAAAAGAAAAAGAAAAAACGTGACTAACAGGAAAACCAACTTAATAACTTTCAGCTTTGAACTTGAGCATACTAACAAAGGCAACTAACTTAAAAACAAGAGCCAACTTGTATATGTTGGCTGAGGGAAATAAAAACCTACTCCCTCTTATCCTAAAAAAGTGTCGGAAGCACAATACAATCACGTTTTGCAGTTTACCCCTTCTAAATTAATCAAAATCAGAACTAGATAGGATCGTAGATCTCCATGGCGGTGGTGGCCGGCTCCATCCTCGCCCGCCAACGTCCGACGAAACGTAGCCATGGCGCCCGCCGCCCGCTGCCTGCCGCCTCTGATCCATGGCGCTCCTCAACCGGAGGCGGCCGAAACCCTAAGGAGAGGAGGGCTCTGATCCACGGCGCCCTCGACCGGAGGCGACGGCGGGTAGGACTCCACAGCCCGCTGGGGCAACGCTCCATCGCCCGGAAGGTCGACATCTGAGAGGGGGATCGGGGGCGCTAGGGGTTCTCGACTTCGCGTCCGCCGGGAGCAGTACCCACGCGGCCTCCATGATAACTCGATCCACGCGGAGGAGGGGAGGGCCATGGACTCGCGGGCCTGGTTGACTCCATGAGGAGTGTGGGTTGATGAAGTAAAAAGCTCAAGGGTGTGTTTGCAAAATTCACTTTCAGAATCTTTTTTTGGATCGGAGGGAGTAGATATAATGTAAAGCACAACTTTTTTTGTAAGAATCAACTTAACCAAATTCAGTACCAACTTAACCATAACAATTAAAACAACTTAATTAAAACCATGAGCCAACTTATGCATGTTGATGAAAAGGAGAAGGCTCGAAAAGCTAGAGGTGGATTTATACCTCATAGGAAAAACCCCGTGGCAACTTAAACCCATGATGTGAAAATCAAACTTAGCTATATACAGTACACAACTTTAAAAAACAACTCAATGAAAAACAGTATGCAACTTAAGCATGTTGAACCATAAAAAGCAACATTAATATTTTCCCCTAAGCCAACTTACACATTAATATTTGAAGATGATTATATTTGGGTGTGCAATCATGTATGCGTAGATCATGGCCTGAGGTGCAACAGAAATTGAGCATCGAAGCATGATGGTTGTGTTGTTGGAAAAATATGAATGTGTAATCAACTTAGCTACTATCTGAAGAAATAAAGTATTATATGGAAAAGCAACTTAGCAAAAGAACATTCGGTTCTTTGAGAGGCTGGTGCAGCAACTTAAGAAACACCTAGTATGCAAGTTAGCACCAAAATTAGACAACTCTCTGGATGTTGAGGGAAATTTTCAGGTAGTACTACTGATACTTCACACGAATTTTAGATGTTCAAACGCACCTACTTTCAGACAAAAACATTAATTTGCTATCAAAAAATATCAGCATTTCATTCAACATGTAACAAAATGTTAAGAAGATGAGTGGGCGGTTGTGAGTTGGTTTGCTTTAGCAATATCCATTGGGGCAAAGGCATGCATGATTCTGCCTAGTAACTCCATATGTGCTTAATTAAATCACTACGCAACTTAAGACATTGCTTGTACACCAAGGTTAAGTAATAAAACAAAACTTAGTTAGATGGCACAAACAACTAAGCATGTTGATAAACCAACTTTATTAAATCACTATGTAACTTAGGACATTGCTTGTATAGCAAATTGATTAGGTGATGAAATACAACTCAGTTAGACGACGGAAACAAGTTAAGCATGTTGATAAAAGCAACTTAATTAAATCTACTATGCAACTGACGACATCTGCATATACACCAATTTGGTTAGGTAATAAAACACATCTTAGTTAGATGACGGAAACAACTAAAGCATGTTGATGAAGCAACTTCACTAAATCACTATGCAACTTACGACATTTCTTGTACAACTGGTTAGGTGATAAAATACAACTTAGTTAGATGGTGGAAACAACTAAAGCATATTGATGAAAGAAACTTAATTAGATCACTATACAATTTCAGACATTGCTTCTACAACTTAATTTTAATGAAAAATAATTTAGTGAGATGGCAAAAAGCAACTTAATTAAATGAGTATACTACTTAGGAAGAATTTGATTATAAGTCAAAACTTAGATTAATGATGGAAGCAACTTAAGTATGCTGAATAAAACAACTTAGCTAAATTTACTAGCAACTCTATTAATGTGAAACTTAACTAAACATAGATATTGCAGCAAGACAAAACTTGGAAAAAGCAGCAGTCAAAAGGGTGTGAGCAACTTAATTTTCAGGAATAATCAACTTAGCTAAATTGAGTAGCAACTCCACTAATGTGAAACTTAATTAAATGGTACGAGTAAATTAACTATGTTGGGAGGGAACTGAACTAATAAACCCAAGTCCACTAAATAGCTGGGGCAGAACAACCTAAGATGCAACCAAACTTAATTCCTAAGTTACATTTGTGTGAGCAATGAGTTACTTCCAAGCTCTCCCTAAGTTGAATGTGTTTGTGTAATTAATTTCTCAGACCTCCTAGAAAGTAAATTGGTTCTCAATAAATCCCTAAGTTGCATGTGTATGTGGGATTAGTTGCATTTGTTGGACATCGAAATTGCTTCTTGGCAAACTCTAAACGACCATGAAAAATTCTCTCAATCGGATATGGTAAAGCAACTTAATTGTAAGCTGAAAAATGACTTAACTAAATGTGACAATTAACAACACATTGAATTAAGCCCCCACACTCCAAAAAATAAGGTGCAAAAATAAACGCCTAAAACAAGCTATGAAACCAACTTAGTTATGATGGTGTAAGCTATTTACATATGGAGACAAAGCAACTTAGCAGCTATTTACCTATGGGGCACCGGGCTGTGCAGTGCGCGCCGAGGCCGTGAAGAGAGACGGGGTGCTCCGGCAGCACCTAGTGGATGTGGGGGAAGGAGGGCTGGTGCCGGTGTAGCAGGATGGTTGGAAGGGGCGATGGATGTGGCCGGCTGCAGCAGCTCAGGAACATTGTCGAGGAAGACGCCAGCAACAGCTCCTGCAACCCTACCGAATCACATCAGGGCGTCCCCACTTCAATCAAAATGAACCACACAGAGTCGAACCAGGAACATATTCTGATATGGATCGATCAATTTACAACACAATGCAGAATTGTTAGCACTAAGCAATGAAGTTCACCATTTACAGTATAGCTCAAGCATCAGATATACTAGGTTCCAGCACTAGGTGGAAGTGGTTCATGTTGCTGATGTGCATCAAAACATAAATAGCAAAAACTATGAAAAAAGTGGCAAGGGGCCGATCCTTCTGCCAACCTGGGGTAAAATGCAGTCTTGCGCAATTTCTGAAGCTTTCGAAGCCACGACTGGACTACATGCAGTCAAACCAATTATCGGTAATTATGCTGGTCCAGTCCATGTTAAGAACGACTCTGCTTCTGTGATCAAGGACCTAAAGGATGAGAAACCACACTAAACCTGCTATCATGCTATCAAACTACGCTGTGTCCGAAATGAACCGATCACCCAACCAGGTGTCCAGGTTGCTCACACTAGTGAAAAAAGGGCCATTGGTCGCGGTTCGCAACTGCCATTAGTCGCGGTTGCGCAACCGCGACCAAATAAGCGCGACTAAAGCCCCCCCACTTTAGTCGCGGTTGCTTACGAACCGCGACTAAAGGCCCGTCCACGTGGGCGCCAGGCGACCGTCGGGGCGGAGGACCTTTAGTCGCGGTTCTCCTGGCCAACCGCGACTAAAGGCCGCCGCAGGTTTAGAGTTTTAGCCCCCCTAAACCTGTTTTCTTTTTAATTTGTATTGTTTTATTTCTTTTGTGTTTTATTTTAATTTTGAAGGAGTTTCACATATTCTACGGTACTACATACATGCATATGAATGTACAATTTCAAACAAATTTGAAATTAGAACCAAAGAGAATTCAAGAGGAATATATATACAATATATATTCAATATCGGATGACCAGCATATACAATTTTGAACAAGTTTACATACACAATTTAGTGCATATAAAGTTCTACGTCCTCTACATAGTGTTCTCCTTTAGGATCGACGACTTCCCTCACGAACCATCCAGCTAGTTCCTCTTGAAGTGGTCGGAAGCGAGCTTCTGGAGTAAGCATCATCCGGAAGTTATTCCTCTTGATATTGTTGTCACTCGGAACCCGCTCAGAGGTGTATCTCCAGATCATCTCACAAACATAGTATCCACATAGATTGGTCCCCGCTGGCTGAATATCCCCAGTCCCACTCTTTGACCGCATAAATGTAGCTCTTTTTTGAACTCACCGACCTTGGCATCTACGAACCGTCTCCAAACCCTACGAGGCAAAGAAAATTAAATGAAAACAAGAGAGTTATTAGTTACTTGATATTAGGAAATGAACGAAATAGGCCAATCGATATAGAGCGCAAATGAATGAAAATAATTACTTCTGCATCATTTTTCTCATGTCGGTCCAAAGCTTTGAATCCATATTCAGAGAGTCGTGGACGATTACTGTGGAGTCGTGAAATTTAATTACTAGCAGAATCCAGTGGAACCTGCGGACACGATACATGCACAGTCATGCATAACTCATCGATTAGCCACATACCATGCATGGAGTAAACAAAAGAGAATGTGCTCAAGACAGAAACACTCACCCAAAATGGTAAGGAAATAGAATATCACTTTTGAGTTCCTGCTTATCAAGAAACCGCCACAGGTCTTCCTCCACGTCGGCGGGGTGATGTTTTAACACATATCCATTAACAATTTGTGGGTCTATGAACCCAACATCATGGATGTTCCTTACTTCGCATTCCTTGATCTTCAATCTGCATAATAGCGTACAGAACAATATAGTTAGGACATATATATAGTGCAGGCAATGAACGAGATGGGGTAGAAATAAATCACTTACAGAACGTAGCAATTGATGATAGATTTGTCGAGCTCGCGCAGATTGAGAAGCTGGAACAATTCACTCAGATGAATTGTTACATAGTAATGTTTGAAGTGATGCTCATGTCTAACTTCCGCATAAATGTATTCTTTGGCGTTTTTATTTTTTATGTAACCCTTGTACCATTTTAGCAGACTTGTCATTTGTGGAGGTAGATCCTCTTCCTGCGTAGGCTCGACGAGAGGCCCATTCGGCACATATGTAATTACTACCTCCTTCATCGGCGCCTCATCAAGGCCTAACAAGTTGACGAAGAGTCATACCTAAGTTGGCCGCTTGTTCTCTGGCACTCGTTACAGTCAATCCCTGTGCTGCCGCAGCTTCTATGATATCGGCGGCATCCGGATCGGCGGCTTTCACTATGAGCGGGGCAATCGATTGTTTACTTTGTTCCACGAGCTGGGCAACTCGTTTCCCGCTTTTTTTTACTTGCTAATTCTTTCTCGGCCTCCTTCAAGGCTTTCTTCTCGTGCTTCTCCGCCCGCTCTTTCTTCTGCTTCAACATGAGTGCCTGCCTACGAAGTTCACGTGCATAGTCGTCAGGCAGATTCTTCGCGGCTTGGGACGGTGTGCTCAAAAATGACTTAGCCCACTTCTTTTTCTCATCAGAAAATACTGGCTTGGGCTCGGGCTCTCTTTTCTTCTTGCAGTCCGCCTTCCATTTCTCATAATCGCGAGTCGCGGCCGCGTCGACTTCCTCGGCACTACGTTCCCAAGGCCTCGTGGGGAGAGGCTTCAGTGATGGCTCCGGTACCTTTGTGGTCTTAGGTACATAAGGGTCCGGGTTGATAGTCCAGGACTGCTTCGCTTCTTCGCCGGAGGTGGATTTGGGGGCGGCGTGCGCTACCCGCCCGGGGCGGACCGGGGGCGGCGGCTGCTTACCCGCCGGAGGTGAATTGGGGGGCGGCGTTGGCTCACGTGAAGGAGGTGTAGGTGAAGCACCACCACCACCACTACCACCGCCACCGCCACCACCACCGTAGGGGGGTGGACTTGTTTGCCTTGGCGCCTCGCCTGGAAACTTGATAAACTTCTTTTGCCATAGAATGAAATGGCGCTTGACATCTCCAAGTCTTCTCTCCCCTTCGAGGTGTAGCAATGTCAATCTCCGAGGTCCTCAAACCACGGGACTATGTCCTCCACCGTGACACGAGCATAGCCATCTTGAATGGGCTTGTTGTGGTGGAGTGCTCCAGGTAAACATGGTAAAGCACTGCCGATGGCTACCTTCATGGACATGTTCCCGATAGGATAATACAGATAACATTCTTTTATCTCCTTTACATCGTCCACGGGGTAGCGAGGAGGCTCCGGTGCAGTAATCTCGATCGTCGGTGCATGTGCACTAGCCGGCGGGGCCTCCGTGGAAGCCACGCTGCTTCTCCGTTGCTGGCTTCCGAGATCCACTGGATGATCTTCATGCTGCGCCCGAGCTGCATCTCTTTCTTGTACTAGTACACTCACGGTTTTCTTCATCTCATCCATTTCCGATGCCAACCGCGCCACAACATCCGCATCCCGATCCATCTTTCTCTTACGGCTTCCGTAACCGTACGGGTCATCGTTACGGGAGAACCCTATTTTCCACGGAATGTGCCCCATGCCTCGTACACGTCCTCCGTGTTCGGGATTCCCGAGGGCTTTTGTCGGCGCGTCGTTCTCTCTGTTGAACTTGATCTTCCCCTCTTGAGCATCCCTCATTGCGTTAATAAGGGCTTGGGTGGGTTTAATTATTTTGCCCCGGTAAACACAGTCCCCTGTCTCCGGGTGTAGCGTTCCCCCATGCCCGTACCACCAGCTTTTGGCCCTTGGGTCCCATCCCTCCGTACCTGGACGGATTCCTCGCGCTCTCAGCTCGTTCTCCATCTTCTCCCACCTAGGCTCCCAAAGGCGATACCCTCCTGGCCCCATAATATGATTGTACTCCTTCTTAGCCGCATTTTCCTTATTTTTTTCGATATTTGAATGAACTGCTCCGATTTCTTTTGCTTCACAAATTATGGCCAATCATGTTTGAGTTTCTCATATTGTCCTTTGAAATCCGGAGTCTTGTTCTCGTTGACATAGTCACGGGCTAGATTTTGCTTGAATTTCCGGAATGCGTCGGCCATCTTATGAAGAGCGAACTGTTTGACTAGCCTCCTCCTCTCCTTGTTTTCCTCAATCTTGTTACCCTCCTCATCGAATTTGTTGTATTCCGGAGGTAGAACGAAATGTTCCATAAGATTTTTGAAGCAATCTTTTTTTGTTCTCTTATCGACAAAAGTGAAACCAATTCGTGCCTTCTTTGGCTCATACCACTCCTGGACGGTGATCGAGACGTTGTCTCTAACAACGGCTCCGCATTGGTTGATAAACTTGGTGGCGTTCTTGCGGGGCTCCAGCGGCCTGCCGGTTGCACCGTCGACAACCTCGATGGTACATGTTTCTCCTTGTTTCATCGTCTTGGTTGCGCCACGCTTTGACGACGTACTCGATTGTTTCGACGATCCGGCCAAGGGCTAAAATAAGAAAGAGAGTCGCGCGCGTCAGTACACACATATTTATTCAAATCAGTTAGTTTGTATCACCAGAGGCTCAATGTATATATATACCTCGGCGCCGGAGGTGGTTGCTACTTCCAATTGAAGATCGTCGTTTATCGATGTTTGTTCGGCATCATCTTGCTGACGGCCTTCATCTTGACCGTCAAGGTTCAGATAAGAAGAGATATTATCTTCTTCTTGTTCGGTCGGCACATATATAATATCGCCATTTATGATGCCGAACATATGGTTTTCAGCGTCCGGATCATAGCTGGCCATAATCGGGTCAGCTCTATCGTCCGCCATATGTCAGTCCTGAAAACATGTAGTAAAAACAAATTAATTGTGTATATGCATTATCACATCTCTTCTACATATAAAGAGAGAGGGCGACGAGGGAGGCGAGAGGGGGGACGCAGTGACCGCGTGACCAAGAGACCGGTGGCGGTGGCGAAAGGGCGGTGGCGAAAGGGCGGTGGCGGTGCCGAGGACACATAACCCTCGCCGCCCCCTCTCGATCCCAAAATAAATTAATTCTTGTTAATTAAGTTAATTTTTTTGTTAAGTTAAAATTTTGTTAAGTCTAAATTTTGTTAAGTAAAATTTTTCTTAAGTCAAAATTTTGTTAAGTAAATTTTTTGTTAAGTTAAAATTTTGTTATGTCAAAATTTTGTTAAGTCAAGATTTTGTTAAGTATACAAAATTTTGTTAGTATACAAAATTTTAGTTACAAATTTTTGTTAAGTATACAAAAAATTTCTTAAGTCAAAAATTTGTTAAGTAAATTTTTTGTTAAGTTAAATTTTTGTTATGTCAAAATTTTGTTAAGTATATATTCAAAATTTTAGTTACAAATTTGAAGTTAATTAGTTACAAATTTAATTTGTTAAGTTAACAAAATTTTAGATTTACAATTTTGATTAACAAATTGTGAGTTAATTAAAAAAACAAAAAAGGGTCGGCCTCTCCTTCCGGCCTCTCTCTCTCTCAACGCGCGCGCGGCCGGCCGGCGGCACCTGCAACGCGACGGCCGGCGGCGGCACCTGCGCGCGGCGCGCGTCCTCTCTCTCTCAACGGCGAGCGGCGCCCGAGCAGTGGCGGCGACGACGTAAGGCGCGCGCGACACGGTGGCGCGGCTCGGCCGGTGCCGGCGCGGTCACGCGCGGCGCGGCCGGTCACGGCAGCGGCGGCGGGGTCGTTTTGGGACACGGGCGCGGCGCCGGCGGTCACGGCGGACGACGGAAAGAGACACGGCGGCGGCGCGGCGAGACGTACGGGCGAGAGAGGCGGCCGGCGCGGGACGACGACGGAGGCGGCGTCGTTGGCAGAGGCGGCGTCGTCGAGGGCGCAGCGGCGGCAGCCTGACGGTTTCAAGGACGAAGAAGAAGTGAATCGCGCCTGCGCACCGCGCAAAATTTATAGGGAGGGTACCCTTTAGTCGCGGTTGGCCACACCAACCGCGACTAAAGGGTCTTTTCGCGGGATTTGAGCGGTTCCCGCGGAAAGACCCTTTAGTCGCGGTTGGTGTGGCCAACCGCGACTAAAGGTCTTTTTCAAATTTCTTTTCAATTTTCTTTTCAATTCAAAATGTTAAAAATACAAATAATATATAAAAAATCAAGAAAAATAAAACTAATTCATTTCAAAATGTTAAAAATACAAATAATATATCAAAAAAATCAGAAAAATAAAACTAATTCAATTCAAAATGTTAAAAATACAAATAATATATCAAAAAATCAGAAAAACAAAACTAATTCAATTCAAAATCTTGAAAATACAAATAATATATCAAAAAATTTAGAAAAATAAAATTAATTCATTTCAAAATGTTAAAAATACAAATAATATATCAAAAAATTCAGAAAAATAGAACTAATTCATTTCAAAATGTTAAAAATACTAATAATATATCAAAAAAATCAGAAAAATAAAACTAATTCAATTCAAAATGTTAAAAATACAAATAATATATCAAAAAAATCAGAAAAATAAAACTAATTCAATTCAAAATGTTAAAAATACAAATAGTATATCAAAAAATTAAGAAAAGTAAAACTAATTCAATTCAAAATGTTAAAAATACAAATAATATATCAAAAAATCAGAAAACCACGCGTTCTTATCCTGCCGACAGCTTTAGTCACGGTTGCACCCTCCAGCCGGGACTAAAGCTTACCCCCAAACATCCTTATCCCACCGACAGTTTTCATAGATGACACAAAAACCACCTTTAGTCCCGGTTGCACCCACCAGCCGGGACTAAAGATTAGATGACCAGCTCTGGATTTCTCTTCTTCCCGCCATTTCTTTCCTGTCTTCTCGCCTCTTTCTTCCCGCCACTTTCTTCCCGCCACTTTCTTCCCGCCTCCTGTCTTCCCGCTCCCATTTTTCCCGCCATTTCTCACTACATATATGTAGCCCGGCTTGGCCAGCATTATCACATCTCTACAATCTCTCATCACTCTCTCATGGCTTCCACCGCACCCACTCTAACCTACCAGCGGGTGGAGGAGCTTTGCGCCTCGAACTACCCTTGCCCACCGAGGCTACCGCGTCCCCGCCGGCCGGAGCCTAAGCGCCGGCGGCGTGCCGGTCCCTCCCGTCCCTCGGTGGTACCGCGCGCGGGCGGCCATCACGAACCACTACTACCTCGACCTCACGCCGGAGCAGCGGATGAATCCCCGGCGGCATCCCGATAACCAGCATACTTGGGACGCCTTCTTCATCAACCGGCGTGAGAGGGCGCTCGCCGGGTATGAGGAGGACGGTCGCCTCCCGGGAACTTCCACGAGGCCGGCCGTCGGCTATGGTGGTACGGCCCGGACTTCTGCGAGCATCATGGACTACATCACGGCCGGCGATATCCCCGCCTGCGGTACCCTCGGTTCGAGCCATGAGCGCCGCCCGGCGACGAGCCGACGACGACGGCGACGACGACGGCGGCAACTTAGAAGGCGACGATTACCGGTACAACGGCGGCGGCTATGAAGACTACGAGTATGCATATTATACGCCTAGGCGGGAGTATGACTAAATCACTCCAAATTTCATGTATCATCGGTGTGGTTTCTCGAATCAATCGAATCATTCGAAAATGGACACCAAACACATCACGGGTAATATAATTCACATGATCCATTCAACAAAGTTTGGTACAATAAATTATTACACATCATTTCTTCCCTTGTGTCCACCGCTTGCTTACGATTGTGCCGTATCCATGGAGCATCCTCATCATTTAACTTAATGCTTGGGTCGGTGTTCACTTTGAAGGGCGGAATTTCAGCAAACATATTATAATCTTCGACATGTCTGTCTTGTCCTCCACTCCCACGATGTTTCTTTTCCCTGAAAGAACAATGTGGCGCTTTGGATCATCGCATGATGTCTTGATCATTTTCTTATCTTTCCGTTTCCTCGGTTTTCTACTCATGTCCTTCACATAGAAAACCCGAGCGACATCTTTCGCTAGGACGAATGGTTCGTCAAGGTAACCAAGATTGTTGAAATCCACCATTGTCATTCCGTATTGCTGGTCCACCTTTACCCCACCTCCTGTTAGCTTGAACCATTTGCACGGAACAAAGGGACCTTAAAGGAGGGTCCATAGTCAAGTTCCCATATCTCCTCTATGTAACCATAATATGTGACCTTTTGCCCATTCTCGGTTGCTTGCATCAAAGCGGACACCACTGTTTTGGTTGGTGCACTTTTTATCTTGGGCGATCGTGTAAAATGTATTCCCATTTATCTCGTACCCTTGGAAAGTCGTTATAGTCGAAGATGGTGTCTTGGCCAACATGTACAGTCTGATCTACAACATGATCGTCATTCATTAAATGTTTTCTCAACCAAGCTGCCGAAAGTCTCCATGTGGGCCTTCCTAATCTAGGATTCGGGCTTCCCCGGGTTGTCCGAGCGTAAAATATTCTTGTGTTTCTCAAAGTACGAAGCCACCAAGCTGGAATTGGTCGAAGCTGTGTGGTGTGCTTCGGTCGGAGAATGACCGTCCATACATATCGTTGATTTCCTTCCGATCGTGCCTTTTCCACTTAGTCTCCCCTCGTGCCGCGATCGAGGAAGACCAATCGGCTTAAGGTCGGGAACAAAGTCAACACAAAACTCAATTACCTCCTCATTTCCATAGCCCTTGGCGATGCTTCCTTACGGCCTAGCACGGTTACGAACATATTTCTTTAATACTCCGATGAACCTCTCGAAGGGGAACATATTGTGTAGAAATACGGGACCGAGAATGGAAATCTCTTCGACTAGGTGAACTAGGAGGTGCGTCATAATATTGAAGAAGGATGGCGGGAACACCAACTCGAAGCCGACAAGACATTGGACCACATTGTTCTGTAACCGTGGTAGAACTTCTGGATTGATTACCTTCTGAGAGATTGTATTGAGGAATGCACATAGCTTCACAATGGCTACTCGAACATTTTCCGGCAGGAGCCCCTGACGAGGGATCACCTCGGCAATGCCTACGTATTGTAGACTAGGGTTTCGGGAGAGAGCGACGATGGAGATTCCGGGGACGAGATTAGGCACACGACGTACCCAGCTTCGGGTCCCCTCGGTGGAGGATCCCTACGTGCTGCTAGCAATCCAGTATATGATCATAGATGTGTTTACAGGGTGCCGCCGGAGCTATGTTGTCTATCCGTTGTCTATCTGTTGTCCTCTCTCTATCGGGTACCCTGGCTGGCTTTATATATGCAACCAGCCTAGGGTTTTACAAGAGTCCTAGTCGACTACTTCTTCGGGTTGCCTTGTTGGGCCTTCTCCATATTGGGTCTTCTCCATACTGGGCCGAGCCGGGTATACTAATAATGGGTATCCGAAGGGTATGCCCATGTCAGTAGCCCCCGAGTTTATAGGGAAGTCGAAGACTTGCGTAGAAACTCCAAGCATAACCATCTCCAAAGTCGAAGAAAATACAAGGCGAGGTCCATGTCGTAGATCATGTGTAGCATAGATGATGTCGACGATTCTTGAAATTATTTTTCTGTCGGGTGCGCGGCAGCGCTCCCGATGGGAGTAGCCCCCGAGTCTATGGGCAAGTGCTTGCACTTGGGCATAAACTCAAGTTGTACTACTCGATGAAGAACTTGACTGTACTTCTGGGCGCAACCCCTTTTTTTATCGACTCCTGTTAGAGGACTTAATGAAATCCAGCACTCCCGATGGGAGTAGGCTCCACTCGAGTCGTAGAATCGAGTTGAGTCTACAAACCTTGATTGTCGTAGATGTTGTCGAAGTTATTTTCTATCGGGTGCGCGACCAGCGCTCCCGATGGGAGTAGCCCCGAGGCTACAGCCAAATGTTTGCACTTGGGTGTAGGCTCAACTTGCTTTTAATCGACACCACAATTTTTTCCTCTTTCTTGCATCTTATCGGGAGGGTGAACAATACTCTTGATAAGAGTAGCCCCCGAGCCTATGAGCAGGTGCTTGCACCTAGGCATAGGCTCAAGTTGTACTACTCGATAAACAACTTGGCGTAGCCCCTCTTTTTATCGACTCCAGGCCGTTGCTATTTTTATTTGACATCCATATCTATATTGTACAGGGATAATGGTAGTTGGGGCTAGTTCATCTGACGGATCAGGTACTAGTTAACTGCTCTAGTGGCAATCCGCAAAAAACCTACTTCAAGATCACGTCCCTGGACATGATCTCGGGATACTGGTGCTAACTCGACAGGTGCCGCTTAAGGTCTTACCATCTGTCGAGCCCCAGTCATGTTTTATCGGGTCCACAGCGCGTCCGCTGGGATATTTCTTCACATCTGTTGATGTGGAAAAAAGTAGCAGAGCGCAGTCTTTGGCGATGCCACGCCACACAGGACGGATCCCGGGGTCTTACCTTCGCAAAGTTTTGCGGCATTCAGAGATTATTCGCGACTTTGGCGCTCTGAGAATATATTGTCGAGTGCCTTGTTCGGCTGATGGGATGACCCATTTTGCGGGTTCTTCTATATTTTTCTCGGGCATGAATGAGACAGCCGAATATATTGGGTTCTTCTATATTGTCGGCAGGCACATCGCCGATACTCTTGCTCGGAACAAATGACGAGTCAATGGACCCGAAGATTTGTCTATCCTTCTCTTTCCCCTTTTTTTTTTTTGTTCCTCCTTGATGATAATTTCGTCGAGTTCCTCTTTCAGGAAAATTTCTTCGGGTCCTCTTTGAGGACAATTCTTCGGGTCCTCCCTGAGGACAATTCTTCGGGACCTGATTGAAGATAATTTTTCGGGACCTCCTTGAAGATAATTCTTCGGGACCTCCTTCAAGATAATTCTTCGGGACCTCCTTGAAGATAATTCTTCGGGACCTCCTTGAAGATAATTTTTCGGGTCCTGTTCTTTCTTGAAGACAATTTCGTCGAGTTCTCCCTTTGTACAATTTCGTCGGGTTCTCTCTTGTAGACAATTTCGTCGGCTTTCTCCTGCATAAATAAACAAACTTTTTCTATCTTTCCCTTGACTCTTTTTTTTCGCATGCGGTGTCAGATGCTCAGATTCGATGATATGTAAAGTGAATATATGCCGCGCAGCCCCCGAGTGTCGGGTGCGGCGAAAGTAAACGATAATCAACTTTGTGCAAAATAAAAGAACACTTAGCTTTTTGGACACGACGAAGTCGATGCATGATGAAGTCTTCGAGTGTAGATAAGAAATCTAGCCAAAGTAAAACCCACCAAATAACGAAAGTAGATGTCGCCATATTGTTGATGAAGAGATAGCCGAGCCCCCGAGCACTGCTGGGGTGATGTCATGATTGTTGTTTAGACGCCGTGTCACAGTTGTTACTCGAGGCGAAGTCATGATCGAGGCCCCGAGTGTTTAGCCATGATGTCGAAAGAAGTTGACGGAGTTGCGGCGTCATATAAGGTGAAGCCATTTAGGATGAAGCCATAGACAATAATATATGAAGATGAATGCCAGATGAAGTACTTGAGATGAATCCATATTGAAGATTACACCATTAAATATAGAGCATATATTGAAGATAAATCCGCCGATATCTTAGTGGAGGAATCCATTGACCCGAAGAAAATAAATCCAGTAATAACCATAGAAGATGAATCCGTTGATATTATAAAGGATGAATCCATTGACCCGAAGAAAATAGTTCCAATAATAACCATAGAAGATGAATCCGTTGATATTATAGAGGATGAATCCATTGACCCGAAGAAAATAGTTCCAGTAATAACCATAGAAGATGAATCCATTGACCCAGAAACGCATCGGGTAATATTGTATTAGAAGCAACCAATGATAAACCGAAAAATCCAATCCAGTAAGCCGAAGAAAATAAATCCACCGAGCCGAATAAGATAAATCCACTAAGTCGAAGAAAATAAATCCACTAAGCCGAAGAAAATAATTCCACTGCGCCGGAGAAGATAATTCCACTGAGCCGAAGAAAATAATTCCACTGAGCCGGAGAAGATATATTTCGGAGAAGATAAATCCACTGAACCGAAGAAAAGAAATTCACGAAGTAACCGAGTGTATTTGCGGTAACGAAGTAATGGAACAACCCCTAATGTCAGGTGTATTTACTGTAATATTGCAATGACACAACCCCGAGTATTCGAGTATGTCGAAAATAAATAAATAAGTGAATCTTGGAGGAAGAGGAAAACTTAGCTTTTTATCGGGTGCGCCGATGTGGACGCAAGTCGTGCCTCGGACACAATCTGTAGTCGTGTGGCACCTGGGCGGAAGTAGTAGATGTGGCCGATATAGTCGATGAAGAGGACGCAGTCGATCCGACGGAGATGCAATGGGTGAACACCTTAGTATGTTCAGTCCGCGATAGGCGACTGTGCACGGCGAAGTAGTAGAAACTTGTTTCGATCTGGTTTTTGTATCGGATGATAAAATCGACACAGCGGGTCCGCGATACTAGGATGTGTCGGCAGATCTTCATAGCAGCGAAATCGACCATGACGAAGAAGAAGTAATTTTGTGTTGTCCGTCTATATGACTCTACTTCTTCATCCGATGATTTTTCCTTGAAGCTTGATCTCAAACTCGTACGAGTAGCTTGCTCCTATTTTTTTTTCCTCTTCTTGCACGAGCACCCAATAGCTGCAAGTTACAATTGCATGCGATTGCTTTTGGGACTTGATCCGGTTTTGTGGTGATTGCCCAGCAGGAGTCGTTGAATCGTTGTCGTAAAGTTGCATGCTTGAGCATTGGTGGTAGTTGTCGGGTACACATCAGATTCTCTCTTTTTTTTTTTTAGCTTGACTTGGCGCGATTGAATTGAACTGCTCCTTGATCTTTGCCCTTCCTGATTTGAGTACGTGTTGTAACTTCCAATCATGCAGGTATATGCTGGCTGTTCTTTCTCCTTTCTCCTTAGATAGATTGGTTAGCTCTTTCTCAGGTACTCCTTGGTGGCGCCGTTTCATGAGATAGATTTGATCTTCGCCATCGGGCTTTACTTTTTTCTCTTATCTGCATTGCGTCACGCCGCTGGCCAAGGTAGATGCTGCTTTTCTCGGCAGATGCGTACGTATATTGCCTCACTTGTAGATGACGGATCTGAGCGCTTCGAAGTATGCGAACCAGATGCGATCTGGGATTTTCTTGTCTTCTATCTTGCAGATGGTGTTGATGATGAACTTGACGATGGATCCCGCCCGAATAACAAAATCCAGTCGTCGCCTATTCCCACAGACGGCGCCAATTGACGAGGGATCACCTCGGCAATGCCTACGTATTGTAGACTAGGGTTTCGGGAGAGAGCGACGATGGAGATTCCGGGGACGAGATTAGGCACACGACGTACCCAGCTTCGGGTCCCCTCGGTGGAGGATCCCTACGTGCTGCTAGCAATCCAGTATATGATCATAGATGTGTTTACAGGGTGCCGCCGGAGCTATGTTGTCTATCTGTTGTCTATCTGTTGTCCTCTCTCTATCGGGTACCCTGGCTGGCTTTATATATGCAACCAGCCTAGGGTTTTACAAGAGTCCTAGTCGACTACTTCTTCGGGTTGCCTTGTTGGGCCTTCTCCATATTGGGTCTTCTCCATACTGGGCCGAGCCGGGTATACTAATAATGGGTATCCGAAGGGTATGCCCATGTCAGCCCCCTCAAAGCAATCGGAAGCAATTGCGTCATAATCACGTGGCAGTCGTGAGACTTCAGGTTTTGGAACTTTTTCTCCGCCATGTTTATTATTCCCTTTATATTGGACGAGAATCCAGACGGGACCTTCATACTGCTCAGGCATTCAAAAAGATGACCTTCTCTTCTTTGGTCAGAGCGTAGCTGGCACGACCTTGAAACCATTCCGGATGCCGGTCATCAGGGTCTTTCAAACGTTGCTGGTCCTGTCGTGCTTCCTTTGTATCATTTGTCTTCCCATACACGCCCAAGAAGCTTAGGAGGTTCACGCAAATATTCTTCGTAACGTGCATCACGTCGATTGCAGAGCGGACATCTAGGACTTTCCAATATTCTAGCTCCCAGAATATAGATTTCTTCTTCCACATGGATGCGTGCCCGTCAGCTCCTTCGGAACCGATTGTCCGCCAGGACCCTTTCCAAAGATGACTTTCGAATCCTTGACCATATCAAATACCTCAGCACCAGTGCGTTCCGCGGGCTTCGGCCGGTGATCTGCCTTGCCGTTGTAATGCTTGCCTTTCTTTCTTCTTGGATGAATTTTCGGAAGAAATCGACGATGCCCAAGGTACACGTTCTTCTTACAATTTGGCAAATGTACACTTTCAGTCTCATGTAAGCGGTGCGTGCATGCATTGTATCCCTTATTTGACAGTCCCGAAAGGTTACTAAGAGCAGGCCAATCGTTGATGGTTACGAAAAGCAACGCTCGTAGGTCAAATTCCTCTTCTTTGTGCTCATCCCACACACGGACACCAGGTCTGCCCCACAGTTGTAAAAGTTCATCAACTAATGGCCTTAGGTACACATCGATGTCGTTGCCGGGTTGCTTCGGACCTTGGATGAGCACTGGCATCATAATGAACTTCCGCTTCATGCACAACCAAGGAGTAAGGTTGTAGATGCATAGAGTCACGGGCCAGGTGCTATGGCTGGAGCTCTGCTCGCCAAAAGGATTCATGCCATCTGTACTTAGACCAAATCTTATGTTCCTTGCGTCAGCTGCAAAACTTTGAACTCTCTGTCGATCTTTCTCCATTGCGTTCCATCCGCGGGGTGTCTCAACTCCCCGTCCGACTTACGGTCCTCTTTGTGCCATCGCAACAACTTGGCATGCTCTTTGTTCCTGAACAGACGTTTCAACCGTGGTATTATAGGAGCATACCACATCACCTTGGCGGGAACCCTCTTCCTTGGTTTCTCGCCCTCAACATCGTCACCAGGGTCATCGCCTCTGATCTTATAACGCAATGTAGTGCATACCGGACATTCATTCAAATTCTCGTATTCACCGCAGTAGAGGATGCAGTCGTTGATGCATGCATGTATCTTCGGAACCTCTAAACCTAGAGGGCGAGACAACCTTCTTTGCTTCGTACGTACTGGCGGGCAACTCGTTATTCTTTGGAAACATATTCTTCAACATTTTCAGCAAGTTTTCAAATGCCGAGTCAGCTACATCTGCTTGTGCCTTCCATTTCAGCAAATCCAGTGTGCAGCCCAGCTTTTTCAGACCATTATCGCATCCGGGGTACATCGACTTTCTGTGATCCTCTAACATGCGATCCAAATTCTCCCTCTCCTTTTCAGTTTCGCAGCGTCTCCGTGCATCAGCAATGGTCCGACCAAGATCATCAACGGGCTCATCACGTGCCTCTTCTTCACCTTCCCTTTCACCTTCCCCTTCACCTTCAGCATCCTCCATGAAAGTATCACCGAAATGAGCAAGATAGTTTTCATCGATGAAATCATCCCCTTCTTCATCTTCTTCCATTATAACTCCTCTTTCTCCATGCTTGGTCCAACAATTATAGCTTGGCATGAAACCGTGCCGAAGCAGGTGCAGGTGAACTTCTCTTGAGGAAGAGTAACCCTTCTGATTCTTACAGTCAACACATGGACAGATAACAAAACCCTTCTGCTTGTTCGCATTAGCCACTACGAGGAAATCTTTCAGACCCGTAGTGAACTCGTCGGAGAGTCGGTTACCGTACATCTATTGCCGATTCATCTGCATTATTATAATATAAAATATATAATTAACCATCATGCATTTGTTAAACTAACTAGCTATAAACAATATAAATTAAACAATGAACTACACACATGCATATTTTATCAATGACACACATGCATGAAAGGTTCAAGTTGCTAACCGCGATCGAGGAGGAAAAAATAAATGAGGAAGCTCAAGTGTGGCTCCAACACTTCATATCATGTTTGTTTCATGCTCTTGGGCCATTTTATCAAACACCTTGTGTGCATAAGAGGAACCAAAAGCAAATCTACACCCCCTTGTGAAGCTTGTGAAGAGAAGTGGCACCAAATGGCTAAGTGTTGTGAGCTGAGGCCCTTTTATAGGGATGGGTCTTTAGTCCCGGTTGGCCTGGCCAACCGCGACTAAAGGCCTTCGGTCCAGGCCTGAGGACCTTTAGTCGCGGTTGGCCTGGCCAACGCGACTAAAGCCCCTCCCGTCCACCAGCTGGCCAGCGAGCGCGCTGGGCCCAGCTCTTTAGTCGCGGTTCGCCACCCGAACCGCGACTAAAGACCCCATTAGTCGCGGTTCCTATATTTTAGCGACTAATGGGGCTGGACGGAAGGCCATTTTTCTACCAGTACTTGCTAGGCTTGGACGAAAGGAGTCTAGTGTGCGTGTGTCAATTGGCGCAGCTCCGCCCTACGTGGTGAACCTGGCTAATAGAGATTTTAATAAATCCATTATGCCCTGATTTATATAAGCATTAAGCTAAGTTAAAAAAAAGATCTGCAGCTTAAAATGACGTTGCTGCTAAAAACTATACGACGATGCGTACAGGAAAAAAAAGCAACTTAGTTACAAACTAATAACGAACATAAGCATGTTAGCAAAGCAACTTGATCATTTTTTTATGGAACTAAAACATCCTTTCAAAAAAGAGTCACTAATATGGCGAAACCATCTGCCCCGAAATCAGTACTAATAAAGGTAGTGTACATCAACATTTCACCCAACATTATTGCCTAAAATTCCTCGCTACCTGGCAAATCCGTGATACATAGCTTGGATTGCAAAGATTGTACGGGGATAATCAGCAGTAGTATAGCATTGCCCTATCTAATGCGTGCTGTGCAGAAACAAAGCTAGGAGAGGACGGGGAATGAGAGAAATTGCAACCGTACAGAGCATGAACTGGGTTGCTATTTCCGTACCTCCCGTTGCAGACTTGCAGATCGCTGTCGCTCTCCACCCTCCGCGGCCGATGAGTCCTTGAGCACGGGAAGTCCTCCGCAGCCACCGATCACCCCCTCAGGCGTTTTCCCTCTCCTCCGACGAGCTCCCCGCCCACTCACGCGGGGCGCTCTCCGCTGATGAGATCCCCACCCCTTCCGTGCGCTCTCGATCTGCTAAAGATAACACCGCACTACCGCGCGGCTCACTCTCCGCCTTTCCGGCACCGAGGTAGACGCCCTCTCGCGCGCCCCCGCTCACGCCGACGAGCTTGCTCACCGCCGATCACAGCACCCCTCCACCGCCGAGGAAAAATCGCCGGAGAAAACCCTAGCTAATTTTAGAGCGGGGGAGAAATGGGGAACGGAGAGAGCATGCGCCGCAGCGCCTCTTCGGACGACACGTCACCCGTGGGTCCAGGTTGAAAATTGTCGGGGCCCAGGTGCCGACATGTCCGGACGTAATCGTTCGCGCGGCGCGATTTAGCGCGTTCCGATCGCATCGAACGGCTGAAAAGAGAATGCTCGCATAGACAGGGAGCATCCGGATACTTTTTAGCAGTTGGGATAATTAAATCCTCATATGTGCAGATTTTTTGCTTAGCTATCGGTTTGCTCCGTAGACTTTGACCAGAACGTCGCTTTCTATCCTTTTGTACTCTCTATATCCCAAGATATATGACCCAACTTTTTTTTTAGTACAGATGTATCTACATATATACTAAAAATATATCTAGATATATTCATATCTAGATAAAATTAAGTCGCTTATGTTGGAATTGAGAGAATAAGTGCGATCTGACAAAGTACAACTTTGTGGACAGGGTGTTTCTGCACCCAGGTGCATATGCACCCTTTATTTAAAATGCATATTAAATATATTTACAAATGTTAAAAAATACAAATAAAAATTCTTTGTGTATACCTTGACATGTTACGTGCTCATAAAGTTGTTTCAGCAACAATAAATATGTTTTGTGCCCTGTGCAAAAAACACAAATTTTTTGTGCTAAAATAATCTATTTCTCGAATCATTGTTTGTCTTTTTTACACACGATACAAAAATTGTCAGTTTCATGTGAAACTTTACGCGCACACATAGAACATATCTCTGTACATGGTAAATTTTTTCCCTAAATTTTTTTGGTTTTTGAAATATGTTTAATACATATAGGGTGCATATGCACCCGAGATCAGTTTTGGTTTTCCACAACTTTGTAGCTTTTGCTAGGGTTGCATGTACCATGTAGTATGTGTGATATTTGACTCGGAAAAGAAACAAGAATCCATCCCGATCAATCCGAGGCATGCTTGTCAGTTGTCACCTACGGACTGGGGAAACTAGGTAAGATATTAATATGAGGAAAGAAGTTAACGTATGTCAGTGTTTTTTTGTTTACACAAGGAGCACAATTTATGACCACTATCTAATAGTGGGAAATAGAAAAAAGAAATGCGTTCCTAAATCAACCTCCTGTGGGGTCTAGGATTCGAAAAACTGACTCGTCAGGCTGTCAGAGTGGGACTTTTTTATTTGAGGGCGTTGCATTCTACATAAACTGGTCGATAGAATCTCTATTTTTATTTGTCCACGCCTTCACTAAAATATGGAAGTTCTCGAGAGTCTGACACCTGCCCAGTGCTGGAAGGTCGGAAGGAGAAGTGTGGGAGGAGGTGTCCTGGCCAAGGCGGGCGGCGTAGACTAAGCAATCCAAGGAAGGGCATATATTCAAGACAAAAGAATTCTACTCGGAACTATTTGGCACTTTGCATGTTCCAGACACGAGTCCACTGAGAACTTGCCACTAAGTTCTTCAATCGAGCAAGAGTTGTGCCGATTCAGTGACAGAGCCCTAGTATTATACCAAAACATCGTAATTGATAGCTCTCATCTCAATCGGATACCATCTTTTTTTGCGAATAGGACACTGGCATTAAAAGAAACACCGAACGGTACAAAGCAGCTCAAGAAAAACAAAAATTACAACGAGATCCTTGAGAAGCCCTTCATCTTCAACTTCCAGACAGTGTCGACGGCGCGCCGCCGCTGCTGCTCCTCCCTGAGCCAGCCTGACGTTGTTGGTTGCGGACGGGAATTCGCCGAACGGGTCGAAAAGACCACATCCGTCCCAGAGACAAAGAAGTAGGATGAACTGCCGATGAAGCTCCTTGAAGATCCGAAGATCCCCACAGCCAGATGAAATCCTCGAAGACAACGCCATACCCACAAGCTTCTCAATGTTGCCGTCGAGATGGGGTTGAAGCCGGGGAAACATTATTGCACGAGGCGCCGCCACCACCACCTGAGCGTCGCCCCTGCAAACAAAAACCCTAAAGACGGGGAACGAAGTTCCCAAAACTGGGAAACGGAGCCCTCCCGCCGACAAGAGCCCCGATCCACCCTACCTCCATGGCCCGAAGGCCACAGAGGCGGCCAGATCGGAGGCGGCCGCCGACGAGAGGCAGGCAACCCTAATCGCCTGAGGTTCCCTCACGAGCGAAGGGATACCATCTGCTTTGGGTTCTTTATTATCTCCTTCGAGAGATTATTAGGATCGACGAACCCTTTCAACCCTATCCACCATTAAAGGAGTAAGTTCGTACACAAAGAGGTATCGGGAGATTGTGGCCGCACCTGCATTCAACCCTCCCTTCTTCCATTAGCAAGAACGAACTTGTTTCAATTGCATATCATAAGGAATTCGAAGAACTGCTTCAAATACAGTATGGGGAAGCACTGGCTGGGTAACTTCAATATCCACGGGCTTGCTAGCTAAATGGAAATTGGCACACACAATTCTTCCAATTGCTTCTCATGGGTTTTCATAACCCTTCTGCGCAAAAATGGGATATGCTCCATATAACGTAAAGTTTGAAGAGAGAGGAACACTAAAGCTAAAATCCATATGGTAACATCATGGGCCGATCCCCTCCTCCCACAAAGAAACCCTAGGGAAGGCCTCTTGCTGGCCACTGTCATCGACGGTGGTGGCGGCACCCCATCCGTCCAACGCGATGGGGTGTGGATGGCGCACCCCTACTCCATCTTTTCGTGCGTAGAGGTGGTCTAGGTGGGTATCACGCGGGTGATGGCTCCCAAGTGCAAGAGATCAATTGTAATACTTTTCAATAAGAAAGGTTGTCGAACCTACGAGGAGCTGAAGGTATTGGTTAGCAGAATCGCAAGAAAGCAGTAATAATGAAGTAACAGTTTTGGTGTTTTTGGGTGTACAGTTTGCAATAAAAATAAAGTGCAGAAAGTAAATAGTGTAAGGGTACATTGCCCCTATGTGTGGTTTTGGTAATTAATGACAACCCCTATGGACTAATGTTTTCATTGAGTTTATATGAAGGAATATTCCATAGGTACTACTTGTACTCCATGTGTTGGATTCAAGTATGGATGCCATGAAGATAAAGGTATACCTTGTGTATTGGCATCAAGATCATCGATACAAGGTTGAGTTGGGCAAGTTCAAGATGAGCATCTCAAGTGAATCACATGCTTGAAGCTTGCCATCCATTTGGTGATAATGGACTAGTGAAGATGTGCATCAATGGAGCTTTCCCATCATAGTGTATGGGGGAGCATTTCTGAGTCTTCACGAAGCGACATTGGTCAAGTGAGGCATTCCGGCTTGAGTGAAGCTTGAAGAGTTATCATCAAGATCAAGCGGGATGCGCAAGGCAAAGGTATGACCTTGCTAGGTTTTCCTTTTACCGGTCTCAAGGTGGATGTTGGGAGACCAGATTATAGGATAGATAGCCGCACTATTAAGAGGGGCTTTCGGTTGAGTAACTTGATCACATCGTCTTAGAGAGCTCAATCCTTTGCATACTTTGCATATCCTTATTTCTTCTTGGTGTTTCTCTATGTGAGGTTCTTGAGCTTGTTGCTAGCTTTACAACAAGCCCAAGTTCATCGAAAACGGAGTTCGCATGCATCTTCTATGGCGTTTTCGAGGTTGGGTAATTTTACCGGTTATTCATGATATAAGGTTCTACCTTTTATATTCATGATAAAATTCCCTTCTACAGATTCTTGAGTTTGCACTTTTTATAGGATAGCATTTGTCGTTATCTTCCAAACGAAATTAGTTTCATGTCAATCGGAGTTCGGGAGCAATAGTTATTTATTAAAGAAAAAGAAAAAAGAGAAAATATAAAAGGAAAAAGAAAAAGAGGAGGAGGGGCAGCCGGTTGGGCGACCGGTCAGCCGGGCCGCACGCCGGCCCACCCGGTCCGCACCGGTCGCCAACCGGACCGGGCGCCAACCGGCCCAGGCGCCGGCCCACCCGGCCGGCGAAGGCCTGCTTGCCTCGGTCCGTGACCGGCTGGCCCGGCTCCCTCCCCGGCCCGACCGGACGCTCCTCCGGGCCGCCTCCCCGCCGAAGGCCCACGCGGCCTGCCGCCCCCGTGCGGCCTGGGCATTCTACCGCTCAGCGTGTGCTCCGCCTCGCCCGGTCGGTGGGCCGGTCCGACCGGACGCCTGACCGGCCTCCCCAGCCCAGGCTCTGGTCGGCCGGCCTGCTGGCCGGCTGGGCTATCTTTTCTGCCCGTTTTTTATGCGTTTTTCACCCTGTTTTCTCCCCAACGGTTATTTCTTCCTCCCCCACTATAAATACCTTTCTCCCACCTTGAGACAAGTAGTTCTTCCCATTATCTCACCTCCATTGTTCCATTTTTAAGAACTTGCTCTCCCCTTTGATTCCTCCAATCATTCTTGCTCATTCTTGAGGATTTGAGAGAGGAGATCTAGATCTACACTTCCACCAAACCGTTTCTTCTCTAAGTGAGGGAATCTCTTGGGATCTAGATCTTGGAGTCTTTGGTTGACTTTTCCCCTTGTTCTTCCTCTCCAATCTCATCCTAGCATTCGTTGCTTTGGTGGGATTTGAGTGTGAAGGACTTGAACACCTCCGGTGTTCTTGCTTTGCATCATTGCATAGTGTTGAGCTCTCCACCACGATTTGTTCGAGTGAGAGACCGTGAGCTTGTTACTCTTGGAGGGTGACCTCCTAGTTGGCTTGGTTGGTGTCCCGGTGATCTCTTCGTGGAAGATTGTGAAGGGGCCCGGGCTTCTCCTTCGTGGAGCTTGTGAAGTGGTTGTGGAGCTTGCCATCTCCGGAGCGGAGGAAAAGCTAACCATAAGGAAAGGGCCATTATCCTTCGTGGGTGTGGTTCGGAGAATAGGGTGAGCCTTCGTGGCGCGGGGAATCCTTCGTGGGACCTCCACTCCTCCAAACGTGACGTACCTTCTTGCAAAGGAAGGGAACACGGGAATACATCCTCGTCTCCGTGTGCCTCGGTTATTTCTATACCCGAGCTCTCTTTCCTTGTGATAGCCATCGTGCTTGAAGTACATATATCTTGCTATCACTTGTGCTACATATATCTTGTGCATATCTTGCTTAGCTCTAGTTGCTATTGTTACACTTAGTTGAGCTTAGCATATTTAGGGGTTGTGCTTGTAAACTAAACGATAGTTTAATTCCGCATTCTTACAAGACAAATCCGCAAGAGTTTGTAATTGCCTATTCACCCCCCCCTCTAGGCGACATCTCGATCTTTCAATTGGTATCAGAGCGAGGTCTCTCCTTGTTTAAGGCTTCACCGCCTTGAGAGTAAAGATGTCGGCTAGTATAGTGCATAATGACACAATTATCTTTGTTGGCACAAATTATCATTTGTGGCGAAATTGCTTGCTTTGTAATCTTCGGACCTTGTGTTCTCATATAGAGCAATTTCTAGATGTCGATTTTTCTCCTCCGATGGATTCTCAAAATCTATCTTTAGAGGATGAGAAAAACTTACATCTTGAAGCTCAAGTATCTAATGAGCTTTTATTCTCCTTGAGACCCGATTTTCGTAGGTTCTTGATATATATAAAGCGAAAATCGTCTCATGAGATGTGGATCAAGCTTAAGGAAATGTTTGGTGGATCCACTTCTCAATTGGTCGGTGGTGACTCCGAGGAGCTCTCTTCCCCTTCACATCATGACGAGCTCCAAGTTGCTTCCACCTCCGGTCGTGATGAGTTATCATTTTCTTCCACTTCACCAACGTGTAGCAAGACACAAGGTAATGATATGGTGAGTGGTGAGGAAAATTGCAATGTTGATATTGTGCTCAATAGTGATGATTCTTCATCTCTATCCCATTGCAATGCTTCCTTTTTGGACTTAAACACATGTAGCATAGAAAATAATCTACATGCTTGTGTTGATAGTCCTTGCATATCATGTGTAAATTGCCTACATAGATCTCATGATGATATGCTTACCTTGTCTTGTTCCCATAATCAAAATGCTTCTATTTCCTCTAGTTGGTTGTTGACTAACAATGTAGAGGAAACCGAACACTCTATGGATCAAGACATGTTTTCAAATGAGGATTCAAGAATATCTTCATCTTCATTCTCCGGTTTGCACATGTGCCTTATGGCAAAAGGATCAAAGGTATCTCCTACTTTGACTCCTAACACATCCTCTAATGATGAGAATGATGATGATGATAATGATGAAGAATATAATACCTTGGTGCATAATATGGCAATGGTATATGCTTCTCTTCATGGTAATAAAGAAGCTCGTGCTAATCTCGAACACTCTATGGATACCTTGAATAAATATAGGGAAACCATAGTGGAGTTGGAGTCCCATGTTGAAAATGAGGAAATGAGATTCACTCTCCTCAAGCATGAGCTAAAAGATGAGAAGCACACTAATTTTATGCTTACACAAAAAATTGAATCCTATATGCATGAAAATGAGAAAACTATTGTTGATGCTTGTGCTACTAACTCTAATTCTTGTGAAGCATCTACCTTAAAGGAGAATGTTGAGTTGAGAGCTCAACTTGAGTTGCTAACTAGCAATTATAGGGAATTGGAAGAAAGTCATAAAAAGCTCTCAATCTCTCAAGATGATCTTCTAATTTCCTATGATGGGCTAAAGTTAGCTCATGAGGCTAGTATCACTAAGGTAACATCTTGTGAGCCTCATGTGGACATTAGCACAATCTCTACTACAAGTGCTATATTGGCATGTGCTAGTTCTTGTAATCCATCTAGTCAAACTAGTGATACACCTTGTGTTGGATTACTCACTTTGCCTTGTTGCTCTAACAATGAAGCTTCTACTTCCTCTAGTACTTGTATTTCTACTAACCATGTAGAGGAAATCAAAGAGCTCGAGGCCCAAGTCCTTTCTTTGAAGAAAGACTTGGAAAAGCGTCATGAAGGGAAATCCGCACTTGACAAGATGCTAAGTGTGCAACAATCCCCCAATGACAAGAGTGGACTTGGATTCAACTCCAATAACAAGAACAAGTCCAAGAGCAAGAGCAACAAGAAGAAGGGCCAAGACAAAGTCAAGGATCCGGCCAAGTTGGTTTGCTTCAAGTGCAAGGTTGAAGGGCATCATGTTAGATCATGCCCATTGAAGAAGAAGAAGCACTTGAGTGAGAAACAACAAGGGAAACGGCCACAAGGTCAAGGTCAAGCTCATGCTCGACCTCAAGTTGAAGATAGGCCACTTCCCAAGAAGAATCAAGATATTGTTCCCCAAGATAAGAAATCAATAAAGAAGAGAAAGGGGAACACTTGCTACTTATGCCGTGAGAAGGGGCACTTTGCTTCTTCTTGCTTAGGTGGTACCTTATCTAACCCTATAATTGTTGATGATGATTATTCTCTAGGGAAGGATAAGGATGGCAATGTGTTTGCTAAGTTTGTTGGAACTCAAAGTGGTTTCAAGAAAAGAACCATTTGGGTTGCCAAGCCTATTATGACTAACCTCTTAGGACCCAACTTGGTTGGGGACCAACAAGCTCAAATTTGATCAATAGGTGTATGTGGAGGTCATTGGAGACTTGGCTACTTCATGAAGACTTAAGGGATCTTCATATATTATATTTTGACCAAGTCAAGTCATATGGATTATCATCTATATCTTATATCCAATGTTCCTCTTTGCGGTAACTTATACTTCAACTCATCATATTTATTGTAAGTTACTTGCCCCTTTGCATGTTTGGTTTTGTACCAAATATGTGTTTGTATGTGTTGTGTCTTACTTGCTTATCTTGTGTATTCAAGTATGTTTGTTTGACTCACCATATACTTGTGTATTGTTTTGAGCCTAATGCATCTTGATGATATCTTATTTGGCTCTCTTTGAAGTGATTAATGGAACATCCCATTTTGGGGGAGTGATATGCTTTGTGCATCTCTCTTTCTTTAAAATGTGTGTACATGGGTACCACCACTTAGTATTGATATTGCAAGATTATCTAGTCACTATGTGGCGTGTGATGCGTGTAGTTGACACGTCCGTTGGGAACCCCAAGAGGAAGGTGTGATGCGCACAGCGGCAAGTTTCCCTCAGTTAGAAACCAAGGTTTAATCGAACCAGTAGGAGTCAAGAAGCACGTTGAAGGTTGATGGCGGCGGGATGTAGTGCGGCGCAACACCGGAGATTCCGGCGCCAACGTGGAACCTGCACAACACAACCAAAGTACTTTGCCCCAACGAAACAGGTGAGGTTGTCAATCTCACCGGCTTGCTGTAACAAAGGATTAACCGTATTGTGTGGAAGATGATTGTTTGCAGAGAAAATAGTAAAACAAGTATTGCAGCAGATTTGTATTTCAGTATTAAAAGAATGGACCGGGGTCCACAGTTCACTAGAGGTGTCTCTCCCATAAGATAAAAGCATGTTGGGTGAACAAATTACAGTCGGGCAATTGACAAATAGAGAGGGCATAACAATGCACATACATGACATGATAAGTATAGTGAGATTTAATTGGGCATTACGACAAAGTACATAGACCGCCATCCAACTGCATCTATGCCTAAAAAGTCCACCTTCGGGTTATCATCCGAACCCCTTCCAGTATTAAGTTGCAAAGCAACAGACAATTGCATTAAGTATGGTGCGTAATGTAATCAACAACTACATCCTCGGACATAGCGCCAATGTTTTATCCCTAGTGGCAACAGCACAACACAACCTTAGAACTTTCTGTCACTGTCCCAGGTGTCAATGCAGGCATGAACCCACTATCGAGCATAAGTACTCCCTCTTGGAGTTAAGAGTAAAAACTTGGCCAGAGCCTCTACTAGAAACGGAGAGCATGCAAGATCATAAACAACACATGTGTAATAACTTGATAATTAACATGACATGGTATTCTCTATCCATCGGATCCCGACAAACACAACATATAGAATTACAGATAGATGATCTTGATCATGTTAGGCAGCTCACAAGATCCAACAATGAAGCACAATGAGGAGAAGACAACCATCTAGCTACTGCTATGGACCCATAGTCCAGGGGTGAACTACTCACTCATCACTCCGGAGGCGACCATGGCGGTGTAGAGTCCTCCGGGAGATGAATCCCCTCTCCGGCAGGGTGCCGGAGGAGATCTCCAGAATCCCCCGAGATGGGATCGGCGGCGGCGTCTCGGTAAGGTTTTCCGTATCGTGGTTTTTCGCCTCAGGGGTTTCGCGACGGAGGCTTTAAGTAGGCGGAAGGGCAGAGTCGGGGGCCAGACGAGGGGCCCACACCACAGGGCGGCGCGGGCCCCCCTTGGCCGCGCCGCCATGTGGTTTGGCCACCTCGTGGCCCCACTTCGTATGTTCTTCGGTCTTCCGGAAGCTCCGTGGAAAAATAGGCCCCTGGGTCTTCGTTTCGTCCAATTCCGAGAATATTTCGTTACTAGGATTTCTGAAACCAAAAACAGCGAGAAAATAGGAACCGGCACTTCGGCATCTTGTTAATAGGTTAGTTCCGGAAAATGCACGAATATGACATAAAGTGTGCATAAAACATGTAGGTATCATCAATAATATGGCATAGAACATAAGAAATTATCGATACGTCGGAGACGTATCAAGCATCCCCAAGCTTAGTTACTGCTCGTCCCGAGCAGGTAAAATGATAACAAAGATAATTTCTGAAGTGATATGCCATCATAATCTTGATCATACTATTTGTAAACATATGTAGTGGATGCAGAGATCAAAACAATGGTGATGACATGAGTAAACAGGTGAATCATATAGCAAAGACTTTTCATGAATAGTACTTCAAGACAAGTATTAATAAGTCTTGCATAAGAGTTAACTCATAAAGCAATAAATCAAAGTAAAGGTATTGAAGCAACACAAAGGAAGATTAAGTTTCAGCGGTTGCTTTCAACTTGTAACATGTATATCTCATGGATAATAGTCAACATAGAGTAATATAACAAGTACAATATGCAAGTATGTAGGAATCAATGCACGGTTCACACAAGTGTTTGCTTCTTGAGGTGGAGAGAAATAGGTGAACTGACTCAACATAAAAGTAAGAGAATGGTCCTTCAAAGAGGAAAGCATCGATTGCTATATTTGTGCTAGAGCTTTTATTTTGAAAACATGAAACAATTTTGTCAACGGTAGTAATAAAGCATATGAGTTATGAAAATTATATCTTACAAGTTGCAAGTCTCATGCATAGTATACTAATAGTGCCCGCACCTTGTCCTAATTAACTTGGACTACCGGATCTTTGCAATGCACATGTTTTGACCAAGTGTCACAATGGGGTACCTCCATGCCGCTCGTACAAAGGTCTAAGGAGAAAGCTCGCATTTTGGATTTCTCGCTTTTGATTATTCTCAACTTAGACATCCATACCGGGACAACATGGACAACAGATAATGGACTCCTCTTTAATGCATAAGTATGTGGCAACAATTATTATTCTCATATGAGATTGAGGATATATGTCCAAACTGAAACTTCCACCATGAATCATGGCTTTAGTTAGCGGCCCAAAGTTCTTCTCTAACAATATGCATGCTCCAACCATGAAGGTGGTAGATCTCTCTTGCTTCGAGACAAGACGGACATGCATAGCAACTCACATGATATCCAACAAAGAATAGTTGATGGCGTCCCCAGAAACATGGTTATCGCTCAACAAGTAACTTAATAAGAGATAAAGTGCATAAGTACATATTCAATACTACAATAGTTTTTAAGCTATTTGTCCCATGATCTATATATTGCAAAGGTGAATGATGGAATCTTAAAGGTAGCACTCAAGCAATTTACTTTGGAATGGCGGATAAATACCATGTAGTAGGTAGGTATGGTGGACACAAATGGCATAGTGGTTGGCTCAAGTATTTTGGATGCATGAGAAGTATTCCCTCTCGATACAAGGTTTAGGCTAGCAAGGTTATTTGAAACAAACACAAGGATGAACGGTACAGCAAAACTCACATAAAAGACATATGGTAAACATTATAAGACTCCATACCGTCTTCCTTGTTGTTCAAAACTCAATACTAGATGTTATCTAGACTCTAGAGAAACCAAATTAGCAAGCTCTAAGTATTTCTTTATTAATGGGTGCAAAGTATATGATGCAAGAGCTTAAACATGAGCACAACAATTGCCAAGTATCAAATTATCCAAGACATTATAGCAATTTACTACATGTATCATTTTCCAATTCCAACCATATAACAATTTAACGAAGATGAAACTTCGCCATGAATACTATGAGTAGAGCCTAAGGACATATTTGTCCATATGCAACAGCGGAGCGTGTCTCTCTCCCATAAAGTGAATGCTAGGATCCATTTTATTCAAACAAAACAAAAAACAAAAACAAACCGACGCTCCAAGCAAAGTACATAAGATGTGGCCGAATAAAAATATAGTTTCGGGGAGGAACCTGATAATGTTGTCGATGAAGAAGGGGATGCCTTGGGCATCCCCAAGCTTAGACGCTTGAGTCTTCTTAAAATATGCAGGGGTGAACCACCGGGGCATCCCCAAGCTTAGAGCTTTCACTCTCCTTGATCATATTGCATCATACTCCTCTCTTGATCCTTGAAAACTTCCTCCACACCAAACTTGAAACAACTCATTAGAGGGTTAGTGCATAATAAAAATTCACATGTTCAGAGGTGACACAATCATTCTTAACACTTCTGGACATTGCATAAAGCTACTTGGACATTAATGGATCAAAGAAATTCATCCAACACAAGCAAAAGAGGCAATGCGAAATAAAAGACAGAATCTGTCAAAACAGAACAGATCCGTAAAGATGGATTTTATTAGGCCACCAGACTTGCTCAAACGAAAATGCTCAAATTGAATGAAAGTTGCGTAAATATCTGAGGATCATGATCGTAAATTGGCGTAATTTTCTGAGCTACCTACAGGGAGATAGACCCAGATTCGTGACAGCAAAGAAATCTAGAACTGCGCAGTAATCCAAATCTAGTACTTACTTTTCTATCAAAGACTTTACTTGGCACAACAAAACTCAAAACTAAGATAAGGAGAGGTTGCTACAGTAGTAAACAACTTCCAAGACACAAATATAAAACAAAAATACTGGAGTAAAAACATGGGTTGTCTCCCATAAGCGCTTTTCTTTAACGCCTTTCAGCTAGGCGCAGAAAGTGTATATCAAGTAACATCAAGAGACGAAGCATCAACATCATAATTTGTTCTAATGATAGAATCATAAGGTACCTTCATTCTCTTTCTAGGGAAGTGTTCCATACCTTTCTTGAGAGGAAATTGATATTTAATATTACCTTCCTTCATGTCAATAGTGGCACCAACGGTTCGAAGAAAAGGTCTTCCCAATATAATGGGGCAAGATGCATTGCATTCAATATCCAAGACAACAAAATCAACGGGGACAAGGTTATTGTTAACCATAATATGAACATTATCAACTTTCCCCAAAGGTTTCTTTTTAGCATTATCAGCGAGATTAACATCCAGATAACAATTCTTCAATGGTGGCAAGTCAAGCATATCATAGACTTTTTTAGGCATAACAGAAATACTTGCACCAAGATCACATAAGGCATTACAATCAAAATCTTTGATTCTCATTTTAATGATGGGCTCCCAACCATCCTCTAGCTTTCTAGGAATAGAAGTTTCAAGTTTTAGTTTCTCTTCTCTAGCTTTTATGAGAGCATTTGTAATATGTTTTGTGAAAGCCAAATTTATAGCACTAGCATTGGGACTTTTAGCAAGTTTTTGCAAGAACTTTATAACTTCAGAGATATGGCAATCATCAAAATCTAAATCATTACAATCTAAAGCAATGGGATTATCATCCCCAAGGTTGGAAAAAATTTCAGCAGTTTTATCACAAGCAGTTTCAGCAGTTTTAGCAGTTTCAGGTAATTTTGCGCGCTTTGCACTAGGAGTAGAAGCATTGCCAACACCAATTATTTTACCATTGATAGTAGGAGGTGCAGCAACATATGAATCATTAACATTGCTAGTGGTGGTAATAGTCCAAACTTTAGCTACATTTTCTTTTTTAGCTAGTTTTTCATTTTCTTCTCTATCCCACCTAGCACGCAGTTCAGCCATTAATCTTATATTCTCATTAATTCTAACTTGGATGGCATTTTCTGTAGTAACAATTTTATTTTCAATATCCATATTAGGCATAACTTTCGATTTCAAAAGATCAACATCAGAGGCAAGACTATCAACTCTAGAAACAAGAATATCAATTTTATTGAGCTTTTCCTCAACAGATTTGTTAAAGGCAGTTTGTGTACTAATAAATTCTTTAAGCATGGCTTCAAGTCCAGGGGGTGTATTCCTATTATTGTTGTAAGAATTCCCATAAGAATTAGCATAACCGTTACCATTATTATAAGGATATGGCCTATAGTTATTACTAGAATTGTTCCGATAAGCATTGTTGTTGAAATTATTATTTTTAATGAAGTTTACATCAACATGTTCTTCTTGGGCAACCAATGAAGCTAATGGAACATTACTAGGATCAACATTAGTCCTATCATTCGCGAGCATAGACATAATAGCATCAACCTTATCATTCAAGGAAGAGGATTCTTCAACGGAATTTACCTTCTTACCTTGTGGAGCTCTTTCCGTGTGCCATTCAGAGTAATTAACCATCATATTATCAAGAAGCTTTGTTGCTTCACCAAGAGTGATGGACATAAAGGTACCTCCAGCAGCTGAATCCAATAAATTCCGCGAAGAAAAATTTAGTCCTGCATAGAAGGTTTGGATGATCATCCAAGTAGTCGATCCATGGGTTGGGCAATTTTTAACCAGAGATTTCATTCTTTCCCAAGCTTGAGCAACATGTTCATTATCCAATTGTTTAAAATTCATTATGCTACTCCTCAAAGATATAATTTTAGCAGGGGGATAATATCTACCAATAAAAGCATCCTTGCATTTAGTCCATGAATCAATACTATTCTTAGGCAGAGATAGCAACCAATCTTTAGCTCTTCCTCTTAATGAGAAAGGAAACAATTTTAATTTTATAATGTCACCATCTACATCTTTATATTTTTGCATCTCACATAGTTCAACAAAATTATTGAGATGGGCAGCAGCATCATCAGAACTAACACCAGAAAATTGCTCTCTCATGACAAGATTAAGTAAAGCAGGTTTAATTTCAAAGAATTCTGCTGTAGTAGCAGGTGGAGCAATAGGTGTGCATAAGAAATCATTATTATTTGTGCTAGTGAAGTCACACAACTTAGTATTTTCAGGGTTGGCCATTTTAACGGTAGTAAATAAAGCAAACTAGATAAAGTAAATGCAAGTAAACTAATTTTTTTGTGTTTTTGATATAGCAAACAAGATAGTAAATAAAGTAAAGCTAGCAACTAATTTTTTTGTGTTTTGATATAATGCAGCAAACAAAGTAGTAAATAAAATAAAGCAAGACAAAAACAAAGTAAAGAGATTGAGAAGTGGAGACTCCCCTTGCAGCGTGTCTTGATCTACCCGGCAACGGCGCCAGAAATTTGCTTGATGCGTGTAGTTGACACGTCCGTTGGGAACCCCAAGAGGAAGGTGTGATGCGCACAGCGGCAAGTTTCCCTCAGTTAGAAACCAAGGTTTAATCGAACCAGTAGGAGTCAAGAAGCACGTTGAAGGTTGATGGCGGCGGGATGTAGTGCGGCGCAACACCGAGAGATTCCGGCGCCAACGTGGAACCTGCACAACACAACCAAAGTACTTTGCCCCAACGAAACGAGTGAGGTTGTCAATCTCACCGGCTTGCTGTAACAAAGGATTAACCGTATTGTGTGGAAGATGATTGTTTGCAGAGAAAATAGTAAAACAAGTATTGCAGCAGATTTGTATTTCAGTATTAAAAGAATGGACCGGGGTCCACGGTTCACTAGAGGTGTCTCTCCCATAAGATAAAAGCATGTTGGGTGAACAAATTACAGTCGGGCAATTGACAAATAGAGAGGGCATAACAATGCACATACATGACATGATAAGTATAGTGAGATTTAATTGGGCATTACGACAAAGTACATAGACCGCCATCCAACTGCATCTATGCCTAAAAAGTCCACCTTCGAGGTTATCATCCGAACCCCTTCCGGTATTAAGTTGCAAAGCAACAGACAATTGCATTAAGTATGGTGCGTAATGTAATCAACAACTACATCCTCGGACATAGCGCCAATGTTTTATCCCTAGTGGCAACAGCACAACACAACCTTAGAACTTTCATCCATCTGTCCCGGGTGTCAATGCGGGCATGAACCCACTATCGAGCATAAGTACTCCCTCTTGGAGTTAAGAGTAAAAACTTGGCCGAGCCTCTACTAGAAACGGAGAGCATGCAAGATCATAAACAACACATGTGTAATAACTTGATAATTAACATGACATGGTATTCTCTATCCATCGGATCCCGACAAACACAACATATAGAATTACGAGATAGATGATCTTGATCATGTTAGGCAGCTCACAAGATCCAACAATGAAGCACAATGAGGAGAAGACAACCATCTAGCTACGCTATGGACCCATAGTCCAGGGGTGAACTACTCACTCATCACTCCGGAGGCGACCATGGCGGTGTAGAGTCCTCCGGGAGATGAATCCCCTCTCCGGCAGGGTGCCGGAGGAGATCTCCGAATCCCCGAGATGGGATCGGCGGCGGCGGCGTCTCGGTAAGGTTTTCCGTATCGTGGTTTTTCGCCTCGGGGTTTCGCGACGGAGGCTTTAAGTAGGCGGAAGGGCGAGTCGGGGGCCGGACGAGGGGCCCACACCACGGGCGGCGCGGGCCCCCTTGGCCGCGCCGCCATGTGGTTTGGCCACCTCGTGGCCCCACTTCGTATGTTCTTCGGTCTTCGGAAGCTCCGTGGAAAAATAGGCCCCTGGGTCTTCGTTTCGTCCAATTCCGAGAATATTTCGTTACTAGGATTTCGAAACCAAAAAATGCGGAAAACGAGAACCGGCACTTCGGCATCTTGTTAATAGGTTAGTTCCAGAAAATGCACGAATATGACATAAAGTGTGCATAAAACATGTAGGTATCATCAATAATATGGCATAGAACATAAGAAATTATCGATACGTCGGAGACGTATCAGCGTGTCATACTCATGAGAAATTCAAACTCTAAATATCCATTAATCATCTCTAGTTGAATTTTAGTTGCGTCTTGATTAGAAGAAATGTTTTATCACATTATGGGGGAGTAATATGTTTTGTACATATCACAAGCCTAGAAAATGTGAACATATAAGGTTATGCCACTTAGAGTTGATTCTCTTAACTATCTTGTTCCTAGGTGGCATGTTTGCTCAAACAAGCTCCATTCCTAATAAAAATCTTTTATTACTCATCTTGTGGGTTCTTGTTTGAATAAGAAATTCTTGGTGCGGTTTTTCCTCAAATACATATCTCTATATCTCATTTGGGACACCGTTTGCTTCAAGTTATTCTAATCATTGCCGTGCATGATTGTTTGACTAGTTGAAGTTATCAAGAATCTTCATCCGTGCATAGTGCTTAATTCTATATACTTATCCTATGCCTTTTATTGTGAAGTTGATCCTTACTATCATTGTCAATACTCCATCGGAAATTATTTCCAATATACTCATTGTCTTTGAAAATTGATAACCTTGTATGTGGTTGAATTTTTGGATCATCTTCACCTTCGATTGTTTCTTACTTCCTTATTTTATTTCCAAGAAATCTTTGGTGCTCCCATATGTCTTCCTTGTCCCTTTTGAAAAATCTTTTGATAAAACCCCTTGATTCATATCAAGTGGTTGTTTTGGAATACATACCTTTTCCTTACGGTACATTGTGCCATTGTGAAAAGTGTAGTGGGTTTGGTTTATTTGTTCGAACCTTGCTCCTTTGGGAGTTTTGCTATCTCATTCCTTCTTCTATGCGTTATTTGGTGAATGAGATAAATCTTTGAGCATGTTTGCTTTATTTCATCCTTTATGCTCAATGGTTTCTTCTTAGTTCACTTGTTGAACTTTGTTGAACAAATCTTTTGTGATTTGCTTCTTTGATATAATTTGGACAACAAATTTGTTTTGTGACACCTCTATGCCTTATTTAATTCTTTTGGTGTTTTGTCCAAAGTATATCTTTCTTGGATCTTTAAAAGTTTTGGTGCATGCTTATATGTAATTTGTTTATACTTATAGCATGCTTGCTTTCTTTTGATCCATTATGTAGGATATACTCCATAAAATCCTAAATGGCTAAGATGTGCATGAAATTCAAATTTCATCTAAATATGCACATGTTTATATGGAGTGTGTCCTATATATTGTGGTTAGTCTAACCATGTGGGCCCAATAAGTTTGGGGACCAAGATGTACTTGAATGTTGCTTTAGGTACATTGGAGATGCAATGGAGGCTTGTCTCATCTATAAGGAAGGTGTTGTCACCATATGAAAATTGGAGTCAAGCTAGGATGATCGATGAACTCTTATCTACTACATCATGCCATTGCTATCTCGGTAACAAGTATCTTATTCATGCATACTCATATAGCATCCAACCTCTTGTAGGTTGCATCTTGGCATGAAATTCTTTATTTCGAAAATATTGCGATTCTTGAAAAATCCTTTTAAAGAAAACTTCTTATTGTACATTTGAGTAATTTGAGAAGATGCATATGATAGGAATATATATACATATATATATATATATATATATATATATATATATATATATATATATATAGGACATATTCATACTACACCCGGGTGTAGTTACACCCACGCGTCTCTCTCATAATCTATAGAGTATCTATCATACCGGAGAGTATGTACATGTAGTATGAAGTATATTAGACTATTTTGGTAGTATATATAATACTTTGTAGGCAGTATGTACATTTTGTTACGTAGACTCATTTTTACGTATACATATGCATGTATTTCGGCTATATAGTGCAAACTACATGCTCACTTGCATTTTTTTTCACCAAACTTGATTTAGAATATCTTAGATATAGTGTAAGAACATACTCAAACCGATAAAATATGGTACATACTTCCGTATGGTAGTATATGAGACATGGGTGTAGTTACACCCAGGAGTAGGAAGTATTTATCCTATATATATATATATATATATATATATATATATATATATATATATCATGTTTATGATTCACCTATCTCAAATATGCCCTCTAGAAATTTATTGCATATCAATTCCTCAAAGAGCTCTTATGTGCAATATTGATGAACTTGCGAAATAAATCCATATTTATGATACTTGTTGCTTTTCTCAAAACATTCCAACTAGCTTTACTTCCCTTATTGTTGGTTGTGATATTTTTGAGATTTTCTTTGTTGAAGCTCTTTCATATACCACTAGTGAAAATTGGAGCCATAGGCTATATATGCTTTTTTAGCAAATATCCTTTGGTATATTTTATGACTTCATCCTGGATATATTGTCTTATTTATTTTGTTAACCTCTTGTGTGTGCATGTTTCTTTATGGATCACTATGTCCACTTTAGAAACTTATGTACATGAGAGCGTTAATACATCATCTTGATATCCTTGTTCTTTGCCAATCATCTTTTACCCTTTTGTCTTTAGTGGTGTTGGTAAAGAAGACTTATGAGTGCTTGGTTTACTTGTTTTTCTTCATGCACTCATATCTCGTAATTGTTGGACCCAAGTTATTCTTGATAAGCATATTATCTTTATCTTGGTTGTGTTCTAAATGATATAGAGGGAGTGAGGATTCCATGTTTATGCATATTGTATTCAAATACAAACATTATGAATTATGCACGAACCTTGGGGAGCTTCCTTATTTTTATTTAGAGTACTATATCTCTCTTATCATGATATCCTTGTTTGTCCAATTGGATCTTTGATTGCTTGCTTTATTTGTTGAAGCTCACTTCACCATGTTATCTTTATGCAATCTTTGATCCTCAATATAGTTTGACTTCCTTCAAGTATTCATCATTGGATATGTGCACTTGATTCCACTCAAATTATGAGAAGTGCACACTTTGGGGAGGAACTCCCATTATATTGGCCTTCTAAATTTTTCACCCATTTTGACAATCGATGCCAATGGGGGAGAAGTTAGAGGGTTTAAGGGAATGGTTTTATACTTAAGTTTGGTTTGTGCTTAAGTGTTTTGCCTCTCATGCATTCCATATTTATATGTCTTGCATGGTTGTATATATATAGTGGAAACTATCCCAAAGGTTAATCTTGACAATGTATGCAATGAATTCATGTTCATCACATGTGCATACATTGTGGGGGAGTTTTCTCTATATATATTGGTTCCACTCACATCTCTCGTATTTGTTGTAAGTTGTGTGAGTAGAGCCGGTTTTGATATGGGCTAGTAGCTTTGTGTTACTTGGCCATATCAAATACAACCTCTTGTATACAACTTATTCTCGGATAAGTTGAGTACTTGTTTCTAATATTCATTATATAAACCCTCTTAATGTGGTTGTCATCAATTACCAAAATGGGGGAGATTGTAAGGGTACATTGCCCCTATGTGTGGTTTTGGTAATTAATGACAACCCCTATGGACTAATGTTTTCATTGAGTTTATATGAAGGAATATTCCATAGGTACTACTTGTACTCCATGTGTTGGATTCAAGTATGGATGCCATGAAGATAAAGGTATACCTTGTGTATTGGCATCAAGATCATCGATACAAGGTTGAGTTGGGCAAGTTCAAGATGAGCATCTCAAGTGAATCACATGCTTGAAGCTTGCCATCCATTTGGTGATAATGGACTAGTGAAGATGTGCATCAATGGAGCTTTCCCATCATAGTGTATGGGGGAGCATTTGTGAGTCTTCACGAAGCGACATTGGTCAAGTGAGGCATTCCGGCTTGAGTGAAGCTTGAAGAGTTATCATCAAGATCAAGCGGGATGCGCAAGGCAAAGGTATGGCCTTGCTAGGTTTTCCTTTTACCGGTCTCAAGGTGGATGTTGGGAGACCGGATTATAGGATAGATAGCCGCACTATTAAGAGGGGCTTTCGGTTGAGTAACTTGATCACATCGTCTTAGAGAGCTCAATCCTTTGCATACTTTGCATATCCTTATTGCTTCTTGGTGTTTCTCTATGTGAGGTTCTTGAGCTTGTTGCTAGCTTTACAACAAGCCCAAGTTCATCGAAAACGGAGTTCGCATGCATCTTCTATGGCGTTTTCGAGGTTGGGTAATTTTACCGGTTATTCATGATATAAGGTTCTACCTTTTATATTCATGATAAAATTCCCTTCTACAGATTCTTGAGTTTGCACTTTTTATAGGATAGCATTTGTCGTTATCTTCCAAACAAAATTAGTTTCATGTCAATCGGAGTTCGGGAGCAATAGTTATTTATTAAAGAAAAAGAAAAAAGAGAAAATATAAAAGGAAAAAGAAAAAGAGGAGGAGGGGCAGCCGGCTGGGCGACCGGTCAGCCGGGCCGCACGCCGGCCCACCCGGTCCGCACCGGTCGCCAACCGGACCGGGCGCCAACCGGCCCAGGCGCCGGCCCACCCGGCCGCTGAAGGCCTGCTGCCTCGGTCCGTGACCGGCTGGCCCGGCTCCCTCCCCGGCCCGACCGGACGCTCCTCCGGGCCGCCTCTCCGCCGAAGGCCCACGCGGCCTGCCGCCCCCGTGCGGCCTGGGCATTCTGCCGCTCAGCGGCTGCCTCCGCCTCGCCCGGTCGGTGGGCCGGTCCGACCGGACGCCTGACCGGCCTCCCCAGCCCAGGCTCCGGTCGGCCGGCTTGCTGGCCGGCTGGGCTATCTTTTCTGCCCGTTTTTTATGCGTTTTTCACCATGTTTTCTCCCCAACGGTTATTTCTTCCTCCCCCACTATAAATACCTTTCTCCCACCTTGAGACAAGTAGTTCTTCCCATTCTCTCACCTCCATTGTTCCATTTTGAAGAACTTGCTCTCCCCTTTGATTCCTCCAATCATTCTTGCTCATTCTTGAGGATTTGAGAGAGGAGATCTAGATCTACACTTCCACCAAACCGTTTCTTCTCTAAGTGAGGGAATCTCTTGGGATCTAGATCTTGGAGTCTTTGGTTGACTTTTCCCCTTGTTCTTCCTCTCCAATCTCATCCTAGCATTCGTTGCTTTGGTGGGATTTGAGTGTGAAGGACTTGAACACCTCCGGTGTTCTTGCTTTGCATCATTGCATAGTGTTGAGCTCTCCACCACGATTTGTTCGAGTGAGAGATCGTGAGCTTGTTACTCTTGGAGGGTGACCTCCTAGTTGGCTTGGTTGGTGTCCCGGTGATCTCTTCGTGGAAGATTGTGAAGGGGCACGGGCTTCTCCTTCGTGGAGCTTGTGAAGTGGTTGTGGAGCTTGCCATCTCCGGAGCGGAGGAAAAGCTAACCATAAGGAAAGGGCCATTATCCTTCGTGGGTGTGGTTCGGAGAATAGGGTGAGCCTTCGTGGCGTGGGGAATCCTTCGTGGGACCTCCACTCCTCCAAACGTGACGTACCTTCTTGCAAAGGAAGGGAACACGGGAATACATCCTCGTCTCCGCGTGCCTCGGTTATTTCTATACCCGAGCTCTCTTTCCTTGTGATAGCCATCGTGCTTGAAGTACATCTATCTTGCTATCACTTGTGCTACATATATCTTGTGCATATCTTGCTTAGCTCTAGTTGCTATTGTTACACTTAGTTGAGCTTAGCATATTTAGGGGTTGTGCTTGTAAACTAAACGATAGTTTAATTCCGCATTCTTACAAGACAAATCCGCAAGAGTTTGTAATTGCCTATTCACCCCCCCCCCTCTAGGCGACATCTCGATCTTTCAAATAGCAAAAAAGTAAATGCTCTCGATGAGAGAAAAGCCCAATCCTCTTTGCAGTAAGAGGACAAGCTCAAGTGTGTGTGCTTATATGCGACTAAAGTTCCCGAGGGCGGCCTGGATTTACTAGCATCTGAGCTCTAAACAACATGGTAAATATTTTGTCAAGCTTAATTCAATTAGGGGCGGAGCCTAAGTTAGGTGCAGCCATAGATATGTGCAAACACACCCCTTATGATGGGTACTAGAGCCATTGTCATCAGCAAGTATAGGAATCATTAAGACATAAATGTCCTACCATAGCCATAAGATCATTGGTCCCCGACATAAACCACTCTAATGCAACTCAAAGTATTGGAAAACGGTTTTTGTCAATCCGTCCCTTCCAACACTAGTGCATTACATTAAAGTGTATCCCTATGAGCCCATATAGGTGAAATAATATGCAGTCGATATTCGCATAAAACCATCCTAGAACAACATAAAAGATAGAAAACTTGACCCTCATTGCACATCATATAGAATCATAGCGAGATCATCCTATACCCTCAGGAACATGGGGAACTACTCACGAGTGTCAAACATAATATGGACCAGAGGCATAATAATTATAACACAATCTGAATATATAATCTCCCCCACCAAATAATGACAAAGTACCAATCACGAACATGCAATAGCACTAAAAACAATATCCGAGGTTCAATTCAACACAAACTATGAGGGGGTGACGTCGATCTTGTAGATGGAGATGGTGGTGATGATGGTGCTGATGGAGATGCCTCCTCCCAAGCAAAGGAGGAGTAGGGATGTCGATGGCGTTGATTTCACCTTCACCGGAGGCACCGGTCAGCAGGATTTGCCTTCTCCTGGAGTAGGAGAGGACTTTCGCCTTTCTCGCCACCTCAATAAAAGTCGGAAAAATATGGCTTAGATTTTTAGGAAAAGCGGAGCTTCTGTATAAAAGGGGGGCCGAGACGATGTCCGAGGCGCAAACGGGCCAGGG
>NC_061510.1:235560311-235587627 GCF_022539505.1 Lolium rigidum | reverse complement strand
CGCAAGATTGTCTGGCGCCATCACCGAAGCACCATCAGTCGGCGCCCCTCTTGCCAGTAGTCTATGCTCGTCTGGTGTTTGGGTTGTCATCCTGATAGTCAAGTGGAGGAGGTGTGGGTCTCCGGACAAAATGCTTAGGCGACTTGGTCAATGCCAGCAACAGCGATGCTCGAGGGCTGTGTTTTTTCTCCTTAGAGGCATTGTCGTCAAGTCCCAGACACCCCTCTACCCATCATTCCGGGGTGAAACCCCAAATCCGGTTTGTTGGATTGGATGGCCGTGACATCATTCGATGTTTTGACCTCCTTAGAGGCGTCATTTTTGGAATGTTGGGAGCCACTTATGGCAATGCTTGGGCTACTGGTTGTGTCGATGTCTTCGGGTCCCGTCGGTGCGCGAGTGTCGCTAGCTTGCGTCTTGCGACCTTCCTCGCCCCTCTAAGCTTGAAAGGCCTAACCATTTGCTTCACCTCTGACTTCCTTTCGTGGACCAAGAAGTCGTGGTGTTGGCCGTTGGCGTCAGCTTGTGACATTCGAAGGTGCTCCAGACCTAGTCGAGCTAGGTTGTGTGGCCATATGTGCACTTATCGCCAGTTTTTCCTGAAATATTGCGTCGTGTCGGTTTTCCTTGTCTAGTTTCCATTATAAACTGGATACATGTGTCGCATTTGTATCGGTTTTCGGTAAATTCCCTTGTAAACTAGCTAATTTACCTTTACTTAATGAAAAGGCAGAGGCCCTCCTGACGGTTTCTCCAAAAAAAAAAAGAACGACAACTGAGGGCATTGATAATGCGGTTGGTTAGCTTGCTCAGATGGTTCTGATCCTGAGGGGCCAGAGGCACAATCCCATCAAGACCCCCAATGTGATGTCCACATCGAATCATAGATACCAAAAGAAACAATATTTGTTGGGGGGACTACTAACCGCCAAGCACAGGCTAAAGGGGGTGTTCCTTAATGTTGTTTCTCCTCTGGAACAATTTTTTTGAACAACAGAGGGGTCTAGGAGACCCCAGTGGCATTTCATTCTGATAACACTTGACATGTACAAATTCCAAGCAGGCCCTGCCAACACTCTCCCTAAAAAACCTAGTATTTGAAGATAAGGCCTGCACATTTACATAAAACACCCCAGAACAAAAGTTGAAAAAGCAATCAGGTCCTCGGGCATCTCCGCCACAGATCGCCAGCGTCCTCAAGGCGCCGCCGCCGAGAAACAAGGGAAGGATGCTCGAAAGCCCTCTTCCGGCGAAGAACCGCCGTCACTAGGTGTACCGACCCAGGAAATACCCCTATTAGATTTGTCTGTTCTTTTCTTTTTGTGCATCATCATGCATCATATCACCCATGTTTCTAACAAATAAAATTATTTTGTAAACCCTAGATATTTTATTTTACCCTCTCGTATGGTTATTATATTAAACCCCCTATTGTCTTTTCATTTAACAAAACCCCAAACTAAATATTTAGGAATATTTGAAAAGTTGTTTTAATTTAACAATGACATTCTTAAAAGGTTTGCAACCTTTCCTTCCCCCTTATCTTTTCTCCTTGCCTGCTACCTTGAACTCATCTCTTTCTCTTTCTCTTGATATGTTTATATCTTCCTTTTTATTTCTTGCTAGCTAGTGAACGTTTTGGAAAATGGCTGGGCACTCCTTGGTGGCCAAAATCTATTCGTTGGCCCCTCCATCCCATTTCCTTCCTAGCCTAAAAACACCACCAAGCCCAACATCTCCCAGCGAAGCAGTCCACCAATACCAGCTTTGCACGCTGCTCCTCCTTCGTCCTACGGCAGGGCATCGCTGAACCTGCCTGTCGCTGTCGTCTTGGCGATGGGATGGCCACCATGCACCACGCCTCCCTCCTATAAAACAACCCAGCACGGCCAGCCCAGCCAAAACCTACCCTCCTTCCTCCCTCCTCCTAAACAAGCCGCCGCCAACCATCTCTGTCTCCTCCCAAAAAACCCTACCGAGCCAAAACTCCACCGTCTACCGTCGCCGCCGCCGACGGCATCGCCTGCCTCGAGGCCACCTGAGCCCGGGAATCGGACCACGTCTTCTTCCTCTTCGTCCTGGACGTCCTCACGGAGCAGGGGACGCCAAGGCCGACAGCGACCGAGCCTTCTTCATCATCTACCCCGGCCACCTTTCTTGTCCGTCGCCGGCAGCTCCACTGCCTCCCTTCCCTCGTCGACGAGCACCACCAGGGTGAGCACACCCCCTGTTCTATCCTCTCCCCTGCATGCCTGCATCTTTGGTTGGAGGAGGAGATAGAAGGAGAACGTTTTCAAAAACAGAAAAAGGTGCAGTTTTTGTTCTGTTTCACGGTGGCGTCTTTCGATGAAGATCCCCGCCGGTACAAGCCGCCCCACCACGAGTTCCTTGCACCGATGGATGCACCACATCTCCAGCTTCGTTTTGATCTTTGAATCATCCAAAACCGTGCAGTGTAGACGACGCCATCGTCGTCCAAAGATGGCTCTAGAAAACAGTTTCAGTTCATCTGTTTCTCACCGTGTCGCGTTCCGTTCTCCCGACGAGTCTCGCCGGCGAACCACTCCACCTCAGCACGAGCTACTTGTTTCAGTAGATGCAGAACATCATGGGCTACAGTTTAGGCTTTTTAATCACTCAAATCCGTCAAGTTTTGCGATGTCCACGACGACGCAAAATTCACCCGTGAAAGGTAGCAGTTTTGGTTGCTGTTCCTTGCCGCCGCCTCGGCCTCACTTCTCCGGCGTTTCTCCGGCGAACGAGTCCACGGTAGAGCGACCCCTTAGTACCAGAACTTGTCTTGTCCCTCGGGTGTTTAGAAGTATATGTTCGGTCCCTCAAGTATTTAAGAATTATGTTTGGCCCCTCAACTCTAATGTGGTCAAAATCGAGCACTTGAACACTTAGTTAGGTCTAGCAATGATTAAAACTTGATTGGTCTGTTTATTACTTGTTCTGTGGCACGATGGCAAAGCATTTTGCCAAATCTCAAGCACACATAGTTGGGGTCCATTAGAGGGACTAATTAAATCAAAGTACAATAGATGTATAAAAGCAGGTTTTATCATTGATTAGCTTTGCAACGGCCTATCAACTTGTTGGCGTCAGAAACCCACCGGCGGGCAGCGACGGGCAACACAGTAGAGCCGGGAACAACTAGGGCTGCGGCTGGCCCCAGTCCCTCAGAGCGACGGCCTGCAAAGCCTCCTGGTCACACGTCCGATGCTATCGCAAGGGCGTGCCACCTCGCCTATACCTGGCCAGGAAGGTGTTGGATGGTGCCTCGCTTAGTTTCCTGCAGGGCATACACGTAAACGTTAAATACGAGCCTCGATCGGCTCTCAGGTTATCCTGTGAATCGGCTCAAAGAGCCGATCCACCCATGATTCGAACTAGGTGTCCGAATATATGGTGGTCCTTCTTGATCAAGGTAAAGCTAATGAGATCTACGACGATTTAGGGTTTTCACCGCATAATCGGATCATCCTACTCACGATTGGGCCTCGCGCTCGCGTACGGTGATCATAAGCCGAGCCTAGACGGGGCCTAAAAACCAACACGAAGTTGATCCTCGGAACATCCTGTCTAGGGCTAGCAAACTTCACCCTACACGCCGTTGGATCCTCCAACCCTTTGTAGGGCCTAACTATTGCAGATATTAAACTAATCCTTGCAGAGCAAGGAGCAACCGTAACGGATCGGATCTACTAAACTATGATCAAGCGGGGTGCCGCCCCTACACCTAAGATAGGTGTAAGGGCGGCTAGATGTATAAGGGTTGCACTACGACAGCATATGATACGAAGAACAATGCTAACCCTAACACATCTAAGATAACTACGTTGCTCGCCATCAAAAAGGCTTCAGCACGAGCAACGCATGAACAACGTGGGCAGGCTCGTGCTGCCTAGATCGCAAGATGCGATCTAGGCAGCATGGTGCTTACCGGAGAAACCCTCGAGACGAAGGAGTTGGCGATGCGCCGAGATTTGTTTGTGTTGAACGTTGGTTGTTGTTTATTCCATAAACCCTAGATACATATTTATAGTCCAGCGGACTTTCTAATTGAGGTGTGCACCTAACCGTGCACGAGTAAAACTCTAACTCCTAACCGACACATAATCTAATATGGTACAGATACACGGGTGATTAGCCCAAACTTGGTACACAAGGCCGATTCACGTATTTCTTCTATATATATATACCTTCAAGTCCATCTTGATCACGGCCCACCTCTGACTCGGTCAAATTCTGGTGATAACACATGCCCCCCTGGTTTTGGAAATGACATTTCCAAAATTATTATGCTTTCTTCGTCGGGTCATGTCGTGGCAGGGCAGAAACCGCCGCAGAATCCTCATCATGATGCCTTGCCCCTTCCACTTCTCCACGTGGCCGCAAAATTTTCCTGTTGGGCACCATCTCCTCGGAAACTGCCGTGGCATTGAATCTCCCTCATATCCCTTTTATTTAACCGTTCTAAACAGCTCTCTCCTCTTTCATCCTTCTCGCATTAGCACCCAAAAACCCTCCTGTGCCACCATGTCTTCTTCCTCCTCCTCCTCCTCCTCCGAGCTTTCCTACGGGTCCTCCTCCTCCCGCGAGACGCCGCCGGACATCCGCGCCCAGAAGAATGGGACGAGGAAAGCCACGCCTCCTCCATCTGGTCCGAGGACGACAAGTCCTTGACCAGCGGGGATGAAGATCTTCAGTTCCTCGCCGACGGGGAACTGGAGTCGGAAAGCGAGGACGACCGGTTCCCCTGGGACGGCTGCCCCACCTCTGAAGAAGAGGGAGAGGAAGACGACGACGAAGACGACGACTCCCTCGAAGGCTACCCGCCGGCGAAACGCCTCCGCATGTGGTGGGACGACGACAGCAGCGATGATGAAGACGGGGATGAAGCTCCCGTAGAGGGCTACGGGAGTAGCGACGAGGAGCCCATTGGCAGCAGTGCTGATGAGAGTTCCGAGGATGACGACGAGCGCAGCGATGGCCCGTAGATTAGGATCTACTAGTGTAGGCCTAGCAGTAGTAAATTGGTCAATAGACCCTTCTTTTGTTCTTCCTTCTTTGAGCGATCAGCTCTTTCTCTGTAAGAAATCCTGTTTATGAATGAAGAAGTTTCTCCAATTTGACTTTGCCGATTTCTTTTTAAACCGATTCCCAATGAGCCGATGGCAACGCATCGGTCTCTCATAATCCGCCCTTCCTTTCTTTGACCACGGGGTGTCTGCAATCCTGGCCAACTCAAAATGCCGATGTCAGCGCATCAAGCCTTCATAAATTATCCTTTGTCCTTTCGAAACAATGAATTCGAGTTCCATCGGATCACCACCCTTGACGAAAACCGCGGCGCAGGACTAGCCGATGACCACCCAATCGACTTCCAAAAAACAGAGCATCCATCAGGGCATTTGCCCCCCGAGTCTCAGTCAAGGCGAAACAGAGACGAGGGCATGCCCTTCAGACACACGGACCTGGGCTAGATCATGCCTGAGAGAACTATCATGCAGAGCCAACCGATTCCCAACAAAATCGGCTTTCCAGAGCAGAGAACCCTCAGGGTGAGCTGCCCCCCGAGCTTCTTTCCTTTGGTGGATCTGAGGCAACCCACCCTTAGCCTGATCTGCACATCCATACTGCTCCATCGGGCCACCTCTTGAGTCGATGGCCATGTATCGGCTTTCTATCCTTAAGTCGATGTCTGCTGCATCGGCTGTGCTTAAAAATTTTCGAATTTTACGGCCGATTTATGTATCGGCCCCCATACCTCAATACCCATCATCGAAGGATGAGACGCTTCTACTGCATATCCTCGTACTTTATCCACCTGGGTGTGCCCCCCGAGCCGATTCTGTCAAGGGATTTGATGGTATCGGCTCCGTTGGACCAAATGTTGAGCCCAGGCAGAATGGATGGTGAGGATAATTTTGGCCGATTGCTGGAATCGGCCTCCACATTGCTTGTTCGATGAAGGTTCTGCAATGTTCCTCCACAAATTTTTGGGGCCAATCACAAGGATCAGCCTCGCCACGTTTGCTCATCGATTTGCTCTTGCTACTCGTTTAGGCCGGTAGATAAAACCAGCCCAACTTCTGACTTTATCATGTTGGTGCGCTTGCTGTCGTCCACCTTGAGTGCATCGTGTAAACGTGGAGCACTAAGCTTCGTCGGAAGGACGAGCACCATGTTTGTGCCAGCCGATGTTTCATCATCGGCTTTCCTTTGCTTGGGGCGCCACTCCATCTTCCGTGGACGACCCTCTTCATCCAGGGTTCGCTGAACTTTCGCGGCCAAATCAGGTCGTGCCTTCCTTAGCGTATGCAAGTATAACCTTTCGGCTTCCTCCAGGCCGCGCAATCGCTGAACCCTGCGCTTTTGGGAACGGCTGAGTCCATTAGGGCACCACCTTGGCCGGTGGTACCTGTCTTCTTCTTCTCCCATCGTCTTCTGAATCCTCGAGATCTTCCAACCGAGGGGACTCAGCGCGTTTGCTTTGTGGCGGGAGAGGCCCTAAGCGCTTAAACACGGACACGTTGGCTGTCTCCTTCCTCTTCTGGTTGCATTCTGGACAATTGCCGATTGTGGGTAATCGGCTCATTCCTGAATCCCAGCAGTGTCTGAAGAAGGGGCAGTCCCAGTGCCTGTCCTCGTCGCCTCGCCCCCCTGACTTTTCCTTGGTACGGCGCACGTGCTCCTCCTCATCGTGATCGTGCCGACGATGTCTTCTGGCTTCTCTAGCCAGACGGTCTCTTTCATCACCATTGCTGGATCGTCGGCGTTGGTCATACTGACTCGCATACTTGTTGAGGAGGTGATCAGAGAGAGGTCGTTGATATCTTATGTTCTTCACTTCTCCCTCTGTGACGTAGCGCTTGCCGTCTTGGCGGAGCCGATCGCGTGGAGCGGCTTCCTCTGTATCTTTGCTATGAGAGCAGCTGCCCTCATCTCCGACCTTACCAGAGTGGTTCCCAAGCCCTATCGTGTTGATATTGCACGAGAGATCTGGCTGGCACCCTTCATGGTAAGTATACTCCACCATGTTCACGGCGTGGAAGGGGTGTGTGTCGACTTTCATGGCGTACTGGTTGAAAATTAACCGTCCATTTTCTATCGCCATTTGGATCTGCTGCCGCCACACCCTGCAGTCGTTGGTGGTGTGGGTGAACGTGTTATGCCACTTGCAGTATGGCTTTCCGTTCAGCTCCAGCACCGTGGGGATCTTGTGGCCTTCGGGTACCTTTATATGCTTCTCCGTGAGTAAGAGATCAAAAATCTGCTCAGTTTTGGTCACGTCGAAGTCGAACCCTTTTGGAGGGCCTTGTGGCTTCACCCATTTGCAGGACACGGGGCCTGCCGCTCGAGTCCATTCCGCCACTGCTATCTCTCGATCTCCCGCAGCACCTTCATCCTCGTCTGCCTCAACCAGGGTCACCGCACGCTTGAATTTGTCCTGGTAAACATCTGGGTGGCGCTGTTCATATGCCGACGCCTTCGCACCATGTGCGCCAATGAAGGGTAGTCCGCTTGGGAGGCCACGTCCTTGATCGATGATGAGAGACCCACCACCGCTAATTCGATCGCTTCTTTTCCCTTACGTGAACCGAAAAGCATCGGTTCCTAATGGTCCTGAAGCGCTGGATGTATTCTGACACTGTCTCCCCGCGCTTCTGTCGTACTTGTGCTAGATCGGCAATAGCAGCCTCGGAAGCCTCTGAGTGATACTGTTCATGGAACTGCTCTTCCAACTGCTTCCAAGTCCGGATGGAGTTCGGTGGGAGCGACGTGTACCACCCGAAAGCCGATCCTGTGAGGGACTGCGCGAAGAACCTCACACGCAACTCATCTGATGCTGAGATCGTGCCCAGGTGTGCCAAATATCGGCTCACATGCTCGATGGAGCTGGAACCATCTGATCCACTAAACTTTGTGAAGTCCGGGAGCCGATATTTGGGTGGTAGCGGGATCAGTTCGTAATCGTTGGGGTACGGCTTGGTGTAGCCGAACGTCTTCCTTTTCGGCATCATGCCGAACTGATCTTTCAGAATTGTACAAATCTGATCCGCGGTGATGGCTGAAGGTGTCGAACCCTGAAGATTCGCCGGGGTGGCATACTTGACCAGCCATGCTTGCTTTTCCAGTTCTAAGCCAACTGCAGGAGCTGGGCTCTGGAGGTTTGTCGGAGTGGCGTACTTAGCTAACCACGCTTGCTTCTCGAGATCGGCTCCCGACGTTCCTCCTGCTGTTCCAGAGGCCCCTGCCGTTGCAACCTGGTTTGAGAGTGCCCATGTATTGCAGTCCGGTACGTATGCGCACGCGTATCCGTGCGGGATCTCCTTGGGTGCCTCAGGTAGGAATTGGTAGTCACTAGGATCACCACCAATCTTGTAGACGACGTATGCCGATGAGTTCGGCACTTCCGGTGCTGCCCATGCGAACGGCAGTGGAGGATGGGACTGGAGTGGCATCTCTCCTTTGTAAGTCCCCAGAGCTGGTCCCGACGGAGAATACCGGTGGCTCATGATTTCCTGGACCACGCGCAGAGCGACACGCTCCAAAGTGTTCACCGGGCTCTCAGAGTGGCGGTGCAGCGAATGAGCCACCATGTAGTTGATCTCCTGACGCAGCGACCTGGTGCGTTCTTCTGATGGGGCGGAGAGGTCCACTCCATCGAGTGCGCCTTCAGGTGTGAACCCCTTCCACCTGGCGCCATGGGAGCGGGTTCTGTGGAAAGAGCCGATGAGTTCGGCTTCGAGGGTTGCCTTGATCTCGTCATGTTTCTTCTTGAGCTCATCAGGCAGATCCTCGTACTTGACCGGAGTGCTTTCCGCCATCTCGGATGTAGATGGCGATGTGGTGGATGTCGATGATTGTCCCACCGGGCGTGCCAGAATGTGTTGGCGTCAGAAACCCACCGGCGGGCAGCGACGGGCAACACAAGAGAGCCGGGAACAACTAGGGCTGCGGCTGGCCCCGGTCCCTCGGAGCGACGGCCCGCAAAGCCTCCTCGGTCACACGTCCGATGCTATCGCAAGGGCGTGCCACCTGGCCTATACCCGGCCGGGAAGGTGTTGGATGGTGCCTCGCTTAGTTTCCTCGCAGGGCATACACGTAAACGTTAAATACGAGCCTCGATCGGCTCTCGGGTTATCCCGTGAATCGGCTCAAAGAGCCGATCCACCCATGATTCGAACTAGGTGTCCGAATATATGGTGGTCCTGCTTGATCAAGGTAAAGCTAATGAGATCTACGACGATTTAGGGTTTTCACCGCATAATCGGATCATCCTACTCACGATTGGGCCTCGCGCTCGCGTACGGTGATCATAAGCCGATCCTAGACGGGGCCTAAAAACCAACACGAAGTTGATCCTTGGAACATCCTGTCTAGGGCTAGCAAACTTCACCCTACACGCCGCTGGATCCTCCAACCCTTTGTAGGGCCTAACTATTGCAGATATTAAACTAATCCTTGCAGAGCAAGGAGCAACCGTAACGGATCGGATCTACTAAACTATGATCAAGCGGGGTGCCGCCCCTACACCTAAGATAGGTGTAAGGGCGGCTAGATGTATAAGGGTTGCACTACGACAAGCATATGATACGAAGAACAATGCTAACCCTAACACATCTAAGATAACTACGTTGCTCGCCATCAAAAAGGCTTCAGCACGAGCAACGCATGAACAACGTGGGCAGGCTCGTGCTGCCTAGATCGCAAGATGCGATCTAGGCAGCATGGTGCTTACCGGAGAAACCCTCGAGACGAAGGAGTTGGCGATGCGCCGAGATTTGTTTGTGTTGAACGTTGGTTGTTGTTTATTCCATAAACCCTAGATACATATTTATAGTCCAGCGGACTTTCTAATTGAGGTGTGCACCTAACCGTGCACGAGTAAAACTCTAACTCCTAACCGACACATAATCTAATATGGTACAGATACACGGGTGATTAGCCCAAACTTGGTACACAAGGCCGATTCACGTATTTCTTCTATATATATATCTTCAAGTCCATCTTGATCACGGCCCACCTCTGACTCGGTCAAATTCTGGTGATAACACAGTAAGTGTTGCATGTGTTCTAAAGAACTATGTTCATCGTCAGAGATCAAGAGGAGTACACAGTGGAGGACGCACAAAACAACCGTAGGCCGGGTGGGCACACCTTACTAAATTTTTTTTGCACTTTTATATGTGATAATTTTTTACATAAATAACTAACTAAAACATATTTAAATAGGGTGGGCCATCCAACCCAAACACCATGTTGCGTACGTCGCTGAAGGTAAGGGGTTTCATCTTCGTTCTATGGTATGAGTATGTAATGCGCGTGATACTCATCGAAGACAATATATATAGCAGACATCACATCAGATGAGCCTATGGATAAAAATGGGCCAAATCATATCTACTAGTGCACAAATGAAGTTAAAAATAGGTCAACCATCATTAAACTGATACAACTTAAAAGACCATTGTTTGACCTAAGTAAGCGTATATATGAGGTCAGTAATACTAGTCACAATGCATAGTATCATATATAAAAGTATCGTGTGTATGATACATTACTACATGTTACTATGTCAACGATGCAAGGTATCATGTACTAGTATCATAATCTTCTTATATTAATTGATTTGTAGAATCTCAATGCAGATCTATGTACAAGATGTATTTAACATTAAAAATTTTAGTACTACATGCTATGATACGGTATCTACCTTTGATATTATAATCCTCTCTCTCATCTTTAATTGCAGTGCCACGTCAGCTTTTTTGCAAGCATGAGATGCATGATAGTGTACTACCTATGATACTCCCATTGTGGGTAGTCTAAGGGGGCAATGTAAGACCTAATTAAGTGTTTGAGGTTAGTTATGGACCGCTGTTATACCTAATTGTGTTTGAGGTTAGTTAGGGACCTTATTATACATAATTAAGTGTTAGAGGTGAGTTCAAATAATAATATATAGTTGGGGTCTAAAGTTCACCAACGTATGAAACACACGAGCTGCCAAATTTGTACTTAATTAACCCTATTAGGGAAACATAAGATTATCTCATTCAACAAAATATTAGGAAAGTGTATCACAATTGTATTTATCCCTTATCTCTTTCATGTTAATCGAGACAAGAGTTCGTTCTAGGTCAGCTCTACGACCATTAGCGTCGCATGGGTGGTAACATAGGTGTGTAGTTGCGAAAGTTTTTGCCCAAGTTGTCGACTTCCTCAATCCACACTTAATATTTGTGCATGTGGGTCTAAGTATATGGTACTACTCGTACTTAGTTCTAGTCCTAGTACGGAGTATATATGTTGGGTGACTTAGAAAAATCATACTCCGTACAGGATTCCTTCGAAAATCCTTTAGGGCTTCTTTGATTCATATTAAGTTGGTATAAGAATAATAGGATTTAGATCTTATAGGAATATTTCCTACACTAGTAGTTTGATTCATATGAACATATCCAATAGGAAATAATCCTATAGGAATCATCAAGTAGTGCAAATCCTAGTATAGGATTAAATATTTGGTCCTACCTCATGGAAAAATTCTTTTGGCGCAATCAAACGCAACTCATCTTCCTATAGGATGTAACTACCCATGTCATCCCAAATCCCAATCCTACTCCTATGATTTCCCTATCCTGTGAATGAAAGGAGCACTTAAAATCAAACTATCCCGCACCTCGTCGATTCGTATAAAACCGACTCTAGCCAAGAACTCTTCGCCCGACCTTTCTTCTTCACCATCAGGCCACCACACACTGTCATTTTCCATTGCAACGCATCTTACTAAAATCTTCTTGTGCCACCTCCCAGTTTAAAGGCCTACTCGCATAGCCCTACATCATCAATGCCCCGCGTACTTATCCGCACCGCCTACAGCTCTGCACTCCTATGACCTATCCATGGCTGGGCAGTCAAAAAAGTTGCGTCACCTGGGAAATCAACAAGCCACGCAAGAAAGTCGCAAGCATCATAAATTCCGAATCAATGCCTAGCTACAGTATAGCTGGCCTCCTCCCAACTCATTGTCCTGGAGGCCTTGACAAAGCCTTCTAAAAGGGTTTTATCAAAATATTCCATATGGATTAGTAAAAAATACGCACCTGCTAAAGATTCATATATGCTCCCTAGGGTAAAAATATGCATCTCAAATTTATATTCCCCATTTTATCTGTGCACAAGGAGGGCAAAACGAGTGGTCTTTTGTGAAGTGTCTCTACCAATCTACAACCACTTCAATTTTCACATGTACGCTAGACCCTGAAAGATGTCCAAATCAAGTTGCAGTGTTTTATCTCGATCCACATCTACATATGGTTTTATAATTGAGCTTTATCCTATTGAATTCAAAATTAAACTGTATGATTTTGCTTTTTTTTGTACCCACTTGGGAAGGGTTCATGCAGGATCTTTAGCGAACTTACTTGTGAAGACATATTTTGGCACATATGTGAATCTTCTCACGGCCATCAACTTTGCGTACTCAAGTTTTTTACTCCTATATATGCAAAATGATATCAGTGTATTTTCCATTTTACTTATTCACAATGTTGGCAAAAAATTGAATTTTTATGCCCATTTATTTTCATTTTTTGATTTCTTTTTTGAATTTTCATGCCCATTTGAATCTTGGTCAAATCCTAGGTTTGACCAAGATTTAAACAAGTTTAACACATGAAAAATGAAAAGGTAAGCATGGATCCTTCTTAGACACTTTAAAATGAAGCTTTTGAGAGGTTCTTGAAATTTCCAAGTTTGAAACCCAAAACCACTTCTTCTCTTCATGCTTGACTACATAAGATAGAGTTTAGGGTTAGGGGTAGATACATGATTTTTCTTGTTTGAATATGTCTAGACCTTGTTTATCAACTTAAATGCTTAATATATGACATCTAAGTTGATAAACAAGGTCTAGACATATTCAAACCAGAAAAATCATGTATCTACCCCTAACCCAAAACTCTGTCTTATAAAGTCAAGCACGAAGAGAAGTGGTTTTGGGTTTCAAACATGGAATTTTCAAAAACCCTCCAAAAAGCTTCATTTTGGAGTGACTAAGAAGGATCGAGGCTTACCTTTTTCATTTTCATGTTTTAAACATGTTTAAATCTTGGTCAAGCCTATTATTTGACAAAGATTCAAATGGGCATAAAAATTCAAAAAAATTCAAAAAATGAAAAACCAAAGCATGTAGTCTTCTTATGTCATATATATTACGCATTCAAGTTGATAAACAAGGTCTAGACATATTTCAAACCAAAAAATCATGTATCTACCCCCTAACGCTAAACTATGTCGTATGAAGTCAAGCATATGAAGAGAAGTGGTTTTGGGTTTCAAACATGGAAATTTCAGAAACCCTCCCAAAATTAGTTTCATTTTGGAGTGAATAAGAAGGATCAAGTCTTACTTTTTCATTTTCATGTTTTAAACTTGTTTAAATCTTGGTCAAACCTAGGATTTGACCAAGATTCAATTGGGCATAAAAATTCAAAAAAGAAATAAAAAAATGAAAAACCAAAGCACATAATTAAGCTTCTTATGTCATATAGTAAGCATTCAAGTTGATCAACGAAGTCCATACTTATTAAACAAGAAAAATCACACAAATATATACCCCTAACCCTAAACTCTGTCTTATGAAGTCATCAAGCACAAAGAGAAGTGGTTTTGGGTTTCATTTTTTGATTTCTTTTTTGAATTTTTATGCCCATTTCAATCTTGGTCAAATCCTATCAAGTTTGACCAGGATTTCAAAAAGTTCAAAACATGAAAATGAAAAGTAAGCCTTGATCCTTCTTATTAACTCCAAAGTGAAGGTTTTGGGAGGGTTTTTGAAATATCCATGTTTGAAACCCAAAACCACTTCTCTTCGTGCAGAGTTTAGGGTTCGGGGGTAGCTAGATACATGAATTTTCTGGTTTGAATATGTCTAGACCTTGTTTATCAACTTGAATGCTTACTATTCATATGACATAATTAAGGAGACTACATGCTTTTGGTTATTCATTTTTGCGTTTTTATTTTTATTCCCGTTCTTATGTCATATAGTAAGCATTCAAGTTGATAAACAAGGTCTAGACATATTCAAACCAGAATATTATACTTCATTAGTACAAAGTTTCATATGGATTCATCAAGGGTAGTAAAGCCATGTTAACTCATTTTCATGCATGACCAAGAAGGATCCATGCTTACTTTTTATTTTCATATTTAAAACTTGTTTAAATCTTGGTCAAACCTAGGATTTGACCAAGATTCAAATGGTCATAAAAAATCAAACAAAATCAAAAAAAATAAAAAACCAAAGCACATAGTCTTCTTATGTAATATAGTAAGCATTCAAGTTGATCAACGAAGTCTAGACATATTCAAACCAGAAAAATCTTGTATCTACCCCCTAACCCTAAACGTTGTCTTATGAAGTCAAGCATGAAGAGAAGAAGTGGTATTGGGTTTCAAACATGGACATTTCAAAAACCCACCCAAAAGCTTCATTTTGGAGTGACTAAGAAGGATCCAGGCTTACTTTTTCATTTTCATGTTTCAAACTTGTTTAAATCTTAGTCAAACCTAGGATTTGACCAAGATTCAAATGGGCATAAAAATTCAAAAAAGAAATAAAAAAAATGAAAAACCAAAGCACATAAGCTTCTTATGTCATATAGTAATTAAGCATTCATGTTGATCAACGAAGTCTAGACATATTTAAACAATAAAAGTCATGTATATACCCCCAAACCCTAAACTCTGTCTAATGAAGTCAAGCACGAAGAGACGTGGTTTTCGGTTTCATTTTTTATTTCTGTTTTGAATTTTTATGCCCGTTTAATTTGAATCCTGGTCAAATCCTGGCTGGTTTGACCAAGATTTAAACAAGTATAAAACATGAAAATGAAAAGTAAGCCTGGATCCTTCTTATTTACTCCAAAATGAAGCTTTTGGGAGGGTTTTTGAAATTTCCATGTTTGAAACCCAAAACGACTTCTCTTCGTGCTTGACTTCATAAGACAGAGTTTAGGGTTAGGGGGTAGATACATGATTTTTCTGGTTTGAATATGTCTAGACCTTGTTTATCAACTTGAATGATTGCGATATGACATCAGAAGACTATGTGTTTGGTTTTTATTTTTTTGAATTTGTTATGCCCATTTGAATCTTGGTCAAATCCTAGGTTTGACCAACATTTAAACCAGTTTAAAACATGAAAAATGAAAAAGTAAGCTTGGATCCTTCTTAGTGACTCAAAATGAAGCTTTTAGTAGGTTTTTGAAATTTCCATGTTTGAAACCGAAAACCACTTCTCTTCATGCTTGACTTCATAAGACAAAGTTTAGGGTTAGGGGGTATATATACATGATTTTTCTGGTTTGAATATGTCTAGACTTCGTTGATCAACTTGAATGCTTACTATACGGCATAAGAAACTTATGTGCTTTGGTTTTTGATTTTTTGATTTCTTTTTTGAATTATTATGCCCATTTGAATCCTGGTCAAATCCTTTGTTTGACCAAGAATTAAACAAGTTTAAAACATGAAAATGAAAAAGTAAGCCTGGATCCTTCTTAGTCATGAAAATGAGTTAACTTGGCTTTCCTACCCTTGAATCCATAGGAAACTTTGTACTAAAGCAGTATAATAATCACCCGAGTTTTTACACCAACAGGTCTGTCACTTACGTGTGGTGCCCATGCGTGAGGTCCCACACTTCAGTGAGCATAAGTCACGTGCGGTAGGTACGCAAACTCCCAGCCATCTTCTTTGTCAAGAGAAGACGCGTCAGCATGCGTATCGGAAAGTCTCTGGGTCCTTCGGGATCCTTCGGTTGTCCCTCTCACACAAAAAAAATCTCTCTCATTCTCGGCCTCGCTCGACTTGCTCGCTCGCTCGCTCGCACCTCCTGCGCACTGACAAACCCTGCACAACAGTCAACATCACCAGAAAAAGAATATACACCATAAATAAGAGGGCCCCGTGACTGCTATCCCTTCTTCTCCTTCCATGTGATTCCTCTTCCTCCGAGTTTCACTCGACGGGCAAACACACATGTGCTGCATAGTAATAATAAAAAAGTAAAAGAATCGACTACGAATCTATTATTAAATAGGTTAAACTAGGGTTTTTCCCAGTACAACAGATCAAGTTGAAAACAAAAATCCAACTACGGGGTTCGATTTTGGCCTACAAATAAAAAATTAAATAAGTTGAACTAGTATTCCTCTAAAAAATCGTTTTGGTTTGCATTGGTTGATACTTTTCATAGCTAGAGTGCATCACAATTTTTTGATTTCATGCTTTGCTTTGCCAATTTTGATTTTTTTCTGACCACCTTCTCTTTGATTTCAAATTTAGGTCAAATATCGGTGCCTACTATGTGTTCTACTTGAATTGGATGCAGCATGCGCACATGATATGTTTTTCCATTGTTTTGGGCGTCCACACATCTTGGGGCATCCAATTATTTAAGTTACCTTGTTTTTTTTAATTGTAATTCATGTACCCTTCCTCCCAATTAAATTTTGGTTTTTCATTTTTTAAATTTTTTAAATTTTTATGCCCATTCTGATGTCATATAGTAAGCATTTAAGTTGATAAACAAGGTCTAGACATATTCAAACCCGAAAAATCATGTATCCACCCCTAACCTAAAACTCTGTCTTATGAAGTCAAGCACGAAGAGAAGTAGTTTTGGGTTTCATTTTTTATTTCTTTTTTGAATTTTTGTGCCAATTTGAATCTTGGTCAAATCCTATCAGGTTTGACCAGGATTTAAACAAGTTTAAAACATGAAAATGAAAAAGTAAGCCTGGATCCTTCCTATTCACTCCAAAATGAAGCTTTTAGGAGGGTTTTTGAAATTTGCATGTTTGAAACCCAAAACCCCTTCTCTTCGTGCTTGACTTCATAATATAGAGTTTAGGGTTACGGGTGTAGATAAATGATTTTTCTGGTTTGAATATGTCTAGACCTTGGTTTATCAACTTGAATGCTTTTACTATATGACATAAGAAGACCATGTGCTTTGTTTTTTTTGGATTTCTCTTTTGAAATTGTATGCCCTTTTGAATCTTGGTCAAAACCTAGGTTTGACTAAGATGTAAACAAGATTAAAACATGAAAATGAAAAAGTAATCCTTGATCCCTCTTATTAACTCCAAAATGAAGGTTTTGGGAGGGTTTTTGAAATATCCATGTTTGAAACCCAAAACCACTTCTATTCGTACAGAGTTTAGGGTTAGGGGGTAGCTAGACACATGAATTTTCTGGTTTGAATATGTCTAGACCTTGTTTATCAACTTGAATGCTTACTATTTCTATGACATAATTAAGGAGACTACATGCTTTTGGTTTTTCATTTTCTATTTTTATCCCCGTTCTTATGTCATATAGTAAGCATTCAAGTTGATAAACAAGGTCTAGACATATTCAAACCAGAATATTATACTGCATTAGTACAAAGTTTCGTATGGATTCATCAAGGGTGTAGGAAAGCCAAGTTAACCATAATATTATACTGGTTTGAATATGTCTAGCTAGACCTTTTGGTTTATCAACTTGAATGCTAGCTTCTACTAGATGACATAAGAAGACCATGTGCTTTGGTTTTGTTTTTGGATTTCTCTTTGGAAATTTTATGCCCTTTTGAATCTTGGTCAAATCCTAGGTTTGACCAAGATTTAAACAAGATTAAAACATGAAAATGAAAAAGTAAGCCTTGATCCTTCTTATTAACTCCAAAATGAAGGTTTTGGGAGGGTTTTTGAAATGTCCATGTTTGAAACCCAAAACCACTGCTCTTCGTGCAGAGTTTAGGGTTAGGGGTAGCTAGATACATGAATTTTCTGGTTTGAGTATGTCTAGGCCTTGTTTATCAACTTGAATGCTTACTATTTATATGACATAATTAAGGAGACTACATGCTTTTGGTTTTTCATTTTTTCATTTCTATTTTCATTCCCGTACTTATGTCATATATATAGTAAGCATTCAAGTTGATAAACAAGGTCTAGACATATTCAAACCAGAATATTATACTACATTAGTACAAAGTTTCCTATGGATTCATCAAGGGTAGGAAAGCCAAGTTAACTCATTTTCATGACAAAGAAGGATCCATGCTTACTTTTTCATTTTCATGTTTTAAACTTGTTTAAATCCTGGTCAAACCTAGGATTTGACCAAGATTCAAATGGTCATAAAAAATCAAACAAAATCAAGAAAATCAAAAACCAAAGCACATAGTCTTCTTATGTAATATAGTAAGCATTCAAGTTGATCAACGAAGTCTAGACATATTCAAATCAGAAAAATCATGTATCTACCCCTAACCCTAAACACTGTCTTATAAAGTCAAGCATGAAGAGAAGAAGTGGTTTTGGGTTTCAAACATGGAAATTTCAAAAACCCACCCAAAAGCTTCATTTTGGAGTGACTAAGAAGGATCCAGGCTTACTTTTTCATTGTCATGTTTCAAACTTGTTTAAATCTTGGTCAAACCTAGTATTTGACCAATATTCAAATGGGCATAAAAATTCAAAAAAGAAATCAAAAAAATGAAAAACCAAAGCACATAAGCTTCTTATATATGTCATATAGTAATTAAGCATTCATGTTGATCAACGAAGTCTAGACATATTTAAACAATAAAAATCATGTATATACCCCCAAACCCTAAACTCTGTCTAATGAAGTCAAGCACGAAGAGAAGTGGTTTTCGGTTTCATTTTTTATTACTTTTTTGAATTTTTATGCCCATTTGAATCCTGGTCAAATCCTAGCAGGTTTGACCAAGATTTAAACAAGTATAAACATGAAAATGAAAAGTAAGTCTGGATCCTTCTTATTCACTCCAAAATGAAGCTTTTGGGAGGGTTTTTGAAATTTCCATGTTTGAAACCCAGAACGACTTCTCTTCGTGCTTGACGTCATAAGATAGAGTTTAAGGTTAGGGGGTAGATACATGATTTTTCTGGTTTGAATATGTCTAGACCTTGTTTATCAACTTGAATGCTTGCTACATGACATCAGAAGACTATGTGTTTGGTTTTTATTTTTTCGAATTTGTTATGCCCATTTGAATCTTGGTCAAATCCTAGGTTTGACCAAGATTTAAACCAGTTTAAAACATGAAAATGAAAAAGTAAGCCTAGATCCTTCTTAGTCACTCCATAATGAAGCTTTTGGGAGGTTTTTGAAATTTCCATGTTTGAAACCCAAAACCCTTGATGCTTGACTTCATAAGACAGAGTTTAGGGTTAGGGGGTATATACATGATTTTTCTGGTTTGAATATGTCTAGACTTTGTTGATCAACTTGAATGCTTACTATATGACATAAGAAGCTTATGTGCTTTGGTTTTTGATTTTTTGATTTCTTTTTTGAATTTTTATGCCCATTTGAATCATGGTCAAATCCTTTGTTTGACCAAGATTTAAACAAGTTTAAAACATGAAAATGAAAAAGTAAGCCTGGATCTTTCTTAGTCATGAAAATGAGTTAACTTGGCTTTCCTACCCTTGAATCCATAGGAAACTTTGTACTAATGCACTATAATAATCACCCAAGTTTTTACACCAACAGGTCTGTCACTTACGTGTGGTGCCTGATACGCCTCCGACGTATCGATAATTTCTTATGTTCTATGCCATATTATTGATGATACCTACATGTTTTATGCACACTTTATGTCATATTCGTGCATTTTCTGGAACTAACCTATTAACAAGATGCCGAAGTGCCGATTCTTCGTTTTCTGCTGTTTTTGGTTTCAGTAAATCCTAGTAACGAAATATTCTCGGAATTGGACGAAACGAAGACCCGAGGGCCTATTTTGCCACGAACCTTCCGGAAGACCGAAGAGCATACGAAGTGGGGCCACGAGGTGGCCAAACCACAAGGCGGCGCGGCCAAGGGGGGCCCGCGCCGCCCGTGGTGTGGGCCCCTCGTCGGCCCTCCGACTCGCCCTTCCGCCTACTTAAAGCCTCCGTCGCGAAACCCCCGATGCGAAAAAACCACGATACGGAAAACCTTCCGGAGACGCCGCCGCCGCCAATCCCATCTCGGGGGATTCGGAGATCTCCTCCGGCACCCTGCCGGAGAGGGGATTCATCTCCCGGAGGACTCTACACCGCCATGGTCGCCTCCGGAGTGATGAGTGAGTAGTTCACCCCTGGACTATGGGTCCATAGCAGTAGCTAGATGGTTGTCTTCTCCTCATTGTGCTTCATTGTTGGATCTTGTGAGCTGCCTAACATGATCAAGATCATCTATCCGTAATACTCTATGTTGTGTTTGTCGGGATCCGATGGATAGAGAATACCATGTTATGTTAATTATCAAGTTATTGCATATGTGTTGTTTATGATCTTGCATGCTCTCCGTTATTAGTAGAGGCTCTGGCCAAGTTGATGCTAGTAACTCCAAGAGGGAGTATTTATGCTCGATAGTGGGTTCATGCCCGCATTGACACCGGGACGATGTGACGAAAGTTCTAAGGTTGTGTTGTGCTGTTGCCACTAGGGATAAAACATTGATGCTATGTCCGAGGATGTAGTTATTGATTACATTACGCACCATACTTAATGCAATTGTCCGTTGTTAGCAACTTAATACCGGAGGGGTTCGGACGATAACCTGAAGGTGGAATTTTTAGGCATAGATGCGGTTGGATGGCGGTCTATGTACTTTGTCGTAATGCCCAATTAAATCTCACTATACTTATCATGACATGTATGTGCATTGTTATGCCCTCTCTATTTGTCAATTGCCCGACTGTAATTTGTTCACCCAACATGCTTTTATCTTATGGGAGAGACACCTCTAGTGAACTGTGGACCCCGGTCCATTCTTTAATACCGAAATACAAATCTGCTGCAATACTTGTTTTACTGTTTTCTCTGCAAACAATCATCTTCCACACAATTCGGTTAATCCTTTGTTACAGCAAGCCGGTGAGATTGACAACCTCACTCGTTTCGTTGGGGCAAAGTACTTTGGTTGTGTTGTGCAGGTTCCACGTTGGCGCCGGAATCCCTGGTGTTGCGCCGCACTACATCCCGCCGCCATCAACCTTCAACGTGCTTCTTGGCTCCTCCTGGTTCGATAAACCTTGGTTTCTTTCTGAGAGAAAACTTGCTGTTGTGCGCATCATACCTTCCTCTTGGGGTTGCCCAACGAACGTGTGAAATACACGCCATCAAGCATATTTTCTGGCGCCGTTGTCGGGGAGATCAAGACACGCTGCAAGGGGAGTCTCCACTTCTCAATCTCTTTACTTTGTTTTTGTCTTGCTTTATTTTATTTACTACTTTGTTTGCTGCATTATATCAAAACACAAAAAAATTAGTTGCTAGCTTTACTTTATTTACTGTCTTGTTTTCTATATCAAAAACACAAAAAAATTAGTTTACTTGCATTTACTTTATCTAGTTTGTTTTATTTACTACTACTAAAATGGCTACCCCTGAAAATACTAAGTTGTGTGACTTCACTAGCAAAAATAATAATGATTTCTTATGCACACCTATTGCTCCACCTGCTACTACAGCAGAATTCTTTGAAATTAAACCTCGCTTTATCGAATCTTGTTATGCGAGAGCAATTTTCTCGGTGTTAGTTCCGATGATGCTCGCTGCCCATCTCAATAATTTTGTTGAATTGTGTGAAATGCAAAAGTATAAAGATGTAGATGGTGACATTATAAAATTAAAATTGTTTCCTTTCTCATTAAGAGGAAGAGCTAAAGATTGGTTGCTATCTCTGCCTAAGAATAGTATTGATTCCTGGACTAAATGCAAGGATGCTTTTATTGGTAGATATTATCCCCCTGCTAAAATTATATCTTTGAGGAGTAGCATAATGAATTTTAAACAATTGGATAATGAACATGTTGCTCAAGCTTGGGAAAGAATGAAATCTCTCGGTTAAAAATTGCCCAACCCATGGACTGACTACTTGGATGATCATCCAAACCTTCTATGCAGGACTAAATTTTTCTTCACGGAATTTATTGGATTCAGCTGCTGGAGGTACCTTTATGTCCATCACTCTTGGTGAAGCAACAAATCTCCTTGATAATATGATGGTTAATTACTCTGAATGGCACACGGAAAGAGCTCCACAAGGTAAGAAGGTAAATTCGTTGAAGAATCCTCTTCCTTGAATGATAAAGTTGATGCTATTATGTCTATGCTTGCGAATGATAGGACTAATGTTGATCCTAATAATGTTCCATTAGCTTCATTGGTTGCCCAAGAAGAACATGTTGATGTAAACTTCATTAAAAATAATAATTTCAACAACAATGCTTATCGGAACAATTCTAGTAATAACTATAGGCCATATCCTTATAATAATGGTAACGGTTATGCTAATTCTTATGGGAATTCTTACAACAATAATAGGAACACACCCCTGGACTTGAAGCTATGCTTAAAGAATTTATTAGTACACAAACTGCCTTTAACAAATCTGTTGAGGAAAAGCTCAATAAAATTGATATTCTTGTTTCTAGAGTTGATAGTCTTGCCTCTGATGTTGATCTTTTGAAATCGAAAGTTATGCCTAATAGGGATATTGAAAATAAAATTGTTACTACATCAAATGCCATCCAAGTTATAATTAATGAGAATATAAGATTAATGGCTGAACTGCGTGCTAGGTGGGATAGAGAAGAAAATGAAAAACTAGCTAAAAAGGAAAATGTAGCTAAAGTTTGGACTATTACCACCGCTAGCAATGCTAATGATTCACATGTTGCTGCACCTCCTACTATCAATGGTAAAATAATTGGTGTTGGCAATGCTTCTACTCCTAGTGCAAAGCGCGCAAAATTACCTAAAACTCGCTAAAACTGCTCGAAACCGCTCTGTGATAAAACTGCTGAAATTTTTTCCAACCTTGGGGATGATAATCCCATTGCTTTAGATTGTAATAATTTAGATTTTGATGATTGACACATCTCTGAAGTTATAAAGTTCTTACAAAAACTTGCTAAAAGTCCTAATGCTAGTGCTATAAACTTGGCTTTCACAAAACATATTACAAATGCTCTCATAAAAGCTAGAGAAGAGAAACTAAAACTTGAAACTTCTATTCCTAGAAAGCTAGAGGATGGTTGGGAGCCCATCATTAAAATGAGAGTCAAAGATTTTGATTGTAATGTTTTATGTGATCTTGGTGCAAGTATTTCTGTTATGCCTAAGAAAGTCTATGATATGCTTGACTTGCCACCATTGAAGAATTGTTATTTGGATGTTAATCTCGTCGATAATGCTAAAAAGAAACCTTTGGGGAGAGTTGATAATGTTCATATTATGGTTAACAATAACCTTGTCCCCGTTGATTTTGTTGTCTTGGATATTGAATGCAATGCATCTTGCCCCATTATATTGGGAAGACCTTTTCTTCGAACCGTTGGTGCTACTATTGATATGAAGGAAGGTAATATTAAATATCAATTTCCTCTCAAGAAAGGTATGGAACACTTCCCTAGAAAGAGAATGAAGTTACCTTATGATTCTATTATTAGAACAAATTATGATGTTGATGCTTCGTCTCTTGATGTTACTTGAGTTACACTTTCGCGCCTAGCTGAAAGGCGTTAAAGAAAAGCGCTTATGGGAGACAACCCATGTTTTTACTACAGTATTTTTGTTTTATATTTGAGTCTTGGAAGTTGTTTACTACTGTAGCAACCTCTCCTTATCTTAGTTTTGTGTTTTGTTGTGCCAAGTAAAGTCTTTGATAGTAAAGTAAGTACTAGATTTGGATTACTGCGCAGTTCCAGATTTCTTTGCTGTCACGAATCTGGGTCTACCTCCCTGTAGGTAGCTCAGAAAATTAAGCCAATTTACGTGCATGATCCTCAGATATGTACGCAACTTTAATTCAATTTGAGCATTTTCATTTGAGCAAGTCTGGTGGCCTAATAAAATCCATCTTTACGGACTGTTCTGTTTTGACAGATTCTGCCTTTTTATTTCGCATTGCCTCTTTTGCTATGTTGGATGAATTTCTTTGATCCATTAATGTCCAGTAGCTTTATGCAATGTCCAGAAGTGTTAAGAATGATTGTGTCACCTCTGAACATGTGAATTTTTATTGTGCACTAACCATATAATGAGTTGTTTCGAGTTTGGTGTGGAGGAAGTTTTCAAGGATCAAGAGAGGAGTATGATGCAATATGATCAAGGAGAGTGAAAGCTCTAAGCTTGGGGATGCCCCGGTGGTTCACCCCTGCATATTCTAAGAAGACTCAAGCGTCTAAGCTTGGGGATGCCCAAGGCATCCCCTTCTTCATCGACAACATTATCGAGGTTCCTCCCTTGAAACTATATTTTTATTCCGTCACATCTTATGCACTTTGCTTGGAGCGTCGGTTTGTTTTTGTTTTTTGTTTTGTTTGAATAAAATGGATCCTAGCATTCACTTTATGGGAGAGAGACACGCTCCGCTGTAGCATATGGACAAGTATGTCCTTAGGCTCTACTCATAGTATTCATGGCGAAGTTTCTTCTTCGTTAAATTGTTATATGGTTGGAATTGGAAAATACTACATGTAGTAACTTCTAAAATCTCTTGGATAATTTGATACTTGGCAATTGTTGTGCTCATGTTTAAGCTCTTGCATCATATACTTTGCACCCATTAATGAAGAAACACTTAGAGCTTGCTAATTTGGTTTGCATATTTGGTTTCTCTAGAGTCTAGATAATGTCTAGTATTGAGTTTTGAACAACAAGGAAGACGGTGTAGAGTCTTATAATGTTTACAATATGTCTTTTATGTGAGTTTTTCTGCACCGTTCATCCTTGTGTTTGCTTCAAATAACCTTGCTAGCCTAAACCTTGTATCGAGAGGGAATACTTCTCATGCATCCAAAATCCTTGAGCCAACCACTATGCCATTTGTGTCCACCATACCTACCTACTACATGGTATTTATCCGCCATTCCAAAGTAAATCGCTTGAGTGCTACCTTTAAAATTCCATCATTCACCTTTGCAATATATAGCTCATGGGACAAATAGCTTAAAAACTATTGTGGTATTGAATATGTACTTATGCACTTTATCTCTTATTAAGTTGCTTGTTGTGCGATAACCATGCTTACGGGGACGCCATCAACTATCTTTGTTTAATATCATGTGAGTTGCTATGCATGTCCGTCTTGTCCGAAGTAAGAGAGATCTACCACCTTAATGGTTGGAGCATGCATATTGTTAGAGAAGAACATTGGGCCGCTAACTAAAGCCATGAATCATGGTGGAAGTTTCAGTTTTGGACATACATCCTCAATCTCATATGAGAATAATAATTGTTGCCACATGCTTATGCATTAAAGAGGAGTCCATTATCTGTTGTCCATGTTGTCCCGGTATGGATGTCTAAGTTGAGAATAATCAAAAGCGAGAAATCCAAAATGCGAGCTTTCTCCTTAGACCTTTGTACAGGCGGCATGGAGGTACCCCATTGTGACACTTGGTTAAAACATGTGCATTGCAAAGATCCGGTAGTCCAAGCTAATTAGGACAAGGTGCGGGCACTATTAGTATACTATGCATGAGGCTTGCAACTTGTAAGATATAACTTTCATAACTCATATGCTTTATTACTACCGTTGACAAAATTGTTTCATGTTTTCAAAATAAAAGCTCTAGCACAAATATAGCAATCGATGCTTTCCTCTTTGAAGGACCATTCTTTTTACTTTTATGTTGAGTCAGTTCACCTATCTCTCTCCGCCTCAAGAAGCAAACACTTGTGTGAACTGTGCATTGATTCTTACATACTTGCATATTGTACTTGTTATATTACTCTATGTTGACAATTATCCATGAGATATACATGTTACAAGTTGAAAGCAACCGCTGAAACTTAATTTTCCTTTGTGTTGCTTCAATACCTTTACTTTGATTTATTGCTTTATGAGTTAACTCTTATGCAAGACTTATTGATGCTTGTCTTGAAGTACTATTCATGAAAAGTCTTTGCTTTATGATTCACTTGTTTACTCATGTCATTACCATTGTTTTGATCGCTGCATCCACTACATATGTTTACAAATAGTATGATCAAGGTTATGATGGCATGTCACTTCAGAAATTATCTTTGTTATCGTTTTACCCGCTTGGGACGAGCAGAACTAAGCTTGGGGATGCTTGATACGTCTCCGACGTATCGATAATTTCTTATGTTCTATGCCATATTATTGATGATACCTACATGTTTTATGCACACTTTATGTCATATTCGTGCATTTTCTCGGAACTAACCTATTAACAAGATGCCGAAGTGCCGATTGCTCGTTTTCTGCTGTTTTTGGTTTCAGAAATCCTAGTAACGAAATATTCTCGGAATTGGACGAAACGAAGACCCAGGGGCCTATTTTGCCACGAACCTTCCAGAAGACCGAAGAGCATACGAAGTGGGGCCACGAGGTGGCCAAACCACAAGGCGGCGCGGCCAAGGGGGGGCCCGCGCCGCCCTGTGGTGTGGGCCCCTCGTCAGCCCTCCGACTCCGCCCTTCCGCCTACTTAAAGCCTCCGTCGCGAAACCCCTGATGCGAAAAAACCACGATACGGAAAACCTTCCAGAGACGCCGCCGCCGCCAATCCCATCTTGGGGGATTCTCGGAGATCTCCTCCGGCACCTCGCCGGAGAGGGATTCATCTCCCGGAGGACTCTACACCGCCATGGTCGCCTCCGGAGTGATGAGTGAGTAGTTCACCCCTGGACTATGGGTCCATAGCAGTAGCTAGATGGTTGTCTTCTCCTCATTGTGCTTCATTGTTGGATCTTGTGAGGTGCCTAACATGATCAAGATCATCTATCTGTAATACTCTATGTTGTGTTTGTCGGGATCCGATGGATAGAGAATACCATGTTATGTTAATTATCAAGTTATTGCATATGTGTTGTTTATGATCTTGCATGCTCTCCGTTATTAGTAGAGGCTCTGGCCAAGTTGATGCTAGTAACTCCAAGAGGGAGTATTTATGCTCGATAGTGGGTTCATGCCCGCATTGACACCGGGACAGTGACGAAAGTTCTAAGGTTGTGTTGTCGTCGTTGCCACTAGGGATAAAACATTGATGCTATGTCCGAGGATGTAGTTATTGATTACATTACGCACCATACTTAATGCAATTGTCCGTTGTTAGCAACTTAATACCGGAGGGGGTTCGGACGATAACCCGAAGGTGGACTTTTTAGGCATAGATGCGGTTGGATGGCGGTCTATGTACTTTGTCGTAATGCCCAATTAAATCTCACTATACTTATCATGACATGTATGTGCA
>NC_061510.1:235542759-235560211 GCF_022539505.1 Lolium rigidum | reverse complement strand
TCAAGATCATCTATCCGTAATGCTATATGTTGTGTTTGTCGGGATCCGATGGATAGAGAATACCATGTTATGTTAATTATCAAGTTATTACCTATGTGTTGTTTATGATCTTGCATGCTCTCCGTTATTAGTAGAGGCTCTGGCCAAGTTGATGCTAGTAACTCCAAGAGGGAGTATTTATGCTCGATAGTGGGTTCATGCCCGCATTGATATCTCGGGGAGTGACGAAACCCCTAAGGTTGTGTTGTGTCGTTGCCACTAGGGATAAAACATTGATGCTATGTCTAAGGATGTAGTTGTTGATTACATTACGCACCATACTTAATGCAATTGTCTCGTTGCTTTGCAACTTAATACCGGAAGGGGTTCGGTTGATAACCCGAAGGTGGACTTTTTAGGCATAGATGCAGTTGGATGGCGGTCTATGTACTTTGTCGTAATGCCCAATTAAATCTCACCGTACTTATCATGACATGTATGTGCATTGTTATGCCCTCTCTATTTGTCAATTGCCCGACCGTAATTTGTTCACCTAACATGCTTTTATCTTATGGGAGAGACACCTCTAGTGAACTCGTGGACCCCGGTCCATTCTTTTATACTCGAAATACAAATCTGCCGCAATACTTGTTCTTTACTCGTTTTCTTGCAAACAATCATCTTCCACACAATACGGTTAACCCTTTGTTACAGCAAGCCGGTGAGATTGACAACCTCACCGTTTCGTTGGGGCAAAGTACTTTGGTTGTGTTGTGCAGGTTCCACGTTGGCGCCGGAATCTCCGGTGTTGCGCCGCACTACATCCCGCCGCCATCAACCTTCAACGTGCTTCTTGACTCCTACTGGTTCGATTAAACCTTGGTTTCTAATTGAGGGAAACTTGCCGCTGTGCGCATCACACCTTCCTCTTGGGGATCCCAACGGACGTGTCAATTACACGCATCAAATAAATTTCTGGCGCCGTTGCCGGGGAGATCAAGACACGCTGCAAGGGGAGTCTCCACTTCCCAATCTCTTTACTTTGTTTTTGTCTTGCTTTATTTTATTTACTACTTTGTTCGCTGCATTATATCAAAACACAAAAAAATTAGTTGCTAGTTTTACTTTATTTACTGTCTTGTTTGCTATATCAAAAACACAAAAAAAATTAGTTACTTGCATTTACTTTATCTAGTTTGCTTTATTTACTACTGCTAAAATGGCCACCCCTGAAAATACTAAGTTGTGTGACTTCACAACCACAAATAATAATGATTTCCTATGCACACCTATTGCTCCACCTGCTACTACAAGCGGAATTCTTTGAAATTAAACCTCGCTTTATCGAATCTTGTTATGCGAGAGCAATTTTCTCGGTGTTAGTTCTGATGATGCTCGCTGCCCATCTCAATAATTTTGTTGAACTATGTGAAATGCAAAAGTATAAAGATGTAGATGGTGACATTATAAAATTAAAATTGTTTCCTTTCTCATTAAGAGGAAGAGCTAAAGATTGGTTGCTATCTCTCGCCTAAGAATAGTATTGATTCCCGGACTAAATGCAAGGATGCTTTTATTGGTAGATATTATCCCCCTGCTAAAATTATATCTTTGAGGAGTAGTATAATGAATTTTAAACAATTGGATAATGAACATGTTGCTCAAGCTTGGGAAAGAATGAAATCTTTGGTTAAAAATTGCCCAACCCATGGACCGACTACTTGGATGATCATCCAAACCTTCTATGCAGGACTAAATTTTTCTTCGCGGAATTTATTGGATTCAGCTGCTGGAGGTACCTTTATGTCCATCACTCTTGGTGAAGCAACAAAGCTCCTTGATAATATGATGGTTAATTACTCTGAATGGCACACGGAAAGAGCTCCACAAGGTAAGAAGGTAAATTCCGTTGAAGAATCCTCTTCCTTGAATGATAAGGTTGATGCTATTATGTCTATGCTTGTGAATGATAGGACTAATGTTGATCCTAATAATGTTCCGTTAGCTTCATTGGTTGCCCAAGAAGAACATGTTGATGTAAACTTCATTAAAAATAATAATTTCAACAACAATGCTTATCGGAACAATTCTAGTAATAACTATAGGCCATATCCTTATAATAATGGTAACGGTTATGCTAATTCTTATGGGAATTCTTACAACAATAATAGGAATACACCCCCTGAACTTGAAGCTATGCTTAAAGAATTTATGAGTACACAAACTGCCTTTAACAAATCTGTTGAGGAAAAGCTCAATAAAATTGATATTCTCTCTTCTAAGGTTGATAGTCTTGCCTCTGATGTTGATCTTTTGAAATCGAAAGTTATGCCTAATAGGGATATTGAAAATAAAATTGTTACTACAGCAAATGCCATCCAAGTTAGAATTAATGAGAATATAAGATTAATGGCTGAACTGCGTGCTAGGTGGGATAGAGAAGAAAATGAAAAACTAGCTAAAGAGAAAAATGTAGCTAAAGTTTGGACTATTACCACCACTAGCAATGCTAATTCTTCACATGTTGCTGCACCTCCTACTATCAATAAAAAAATAATTGGTGTTGGCAATGTTTCTACTCCTAGTGCAAAGCGCGCAAAATTACCTGAAACTGCTAAAACTGCTGAAACTACCTGTGATAAAACTGCTGAAATTTTTTCCAACCTTGGGGATGATAATCCCATTGCTTTAGATTGTAATGATTTAGATTTTGATGATTTCCACATCTCTGAAGTTATAAAGTTCTTACAAAAACTTGCTAAGAGTCCCAATGCTAGCGCTGTAAATTTGGCTTTCACAAAACATATTACAAATGCTCTCATAAAAGCTAGAGAAGAAAAACTAAAACTTGAAACTTCTATTCCTAGAAAGCTAGAGGATGGTTGGGAGCCCATCATTAAAATGAGGGTCAAAGATTTTGATTGTAATGCTTTATGTGATCTTGGTGCAAGTATTTCGTTATGCCTAAGAAAGTCTATGATATGCTTGACTTGCCACCATTGAAAAACTCGTTATCCGGATGTTAATCTCGCTGATAATGCTAAAAAGAAACCTTTGGGGAAGGTTGATAATGTTCATATTATGGTTAACAATAACCTTGTCCCCGTTGATTTTGTTGTCTTGGATATTGAATGCAATGCATCTTGCCCCATTATATTGGGAAGACCTTTTCTTCGAACCGTTGGTGCTACTATTGATATGAAGGAAGGTAATATTAAATATCAATTTCCTCTCAAGAAAGGTATGGAACACTTCCCTAGAAAGAGAATGAAGTTACCTTATGATTCTATTATTAGAACAAATTATGATTTTGATGCTTCGTCTCTTGATAATACTTGATACACACTTTCTGCGCCTAGCTGAAAGGCGTTAAAGAAAAGCGCTTATGGGAGACAACCCATGTTTTTACTACAGTATTTTTGTTTTATATTTGAGTCTTGGAAGTTGTTTACTACTGTAGCAACCTCTCCTTATCTTAGTTTTATGTTTTGTTGTGCCAAGTAAAGTCTTTGATAGTAAAGTAAATACTAGATTTGGATTACTGCGCAGAAACAGATTTCTTTGCTGTAACGAATCTGGGTCTAATTCTCTGTAGGTAACTCAGAAAATTAAGCCAATTTACGTGAGTGATCCCCAGATATGTACGCAACTTTCATTCAATTTGGGCATTTTCATTTGAGCAAGTCTGGTGCCCTAATAAAATCCATCTTTACGGACTGTTCTGTTTTGACAGATTCTGCCTTTTATTTCGCATTGCCTCTTTTGCTATGTTGGATGAATTTCTTTGATCCATTAATGTCCAGTAGCTTTATGCAATGTCCAGAAGTGTTAAGAATGATTGTGTCACCCCTGAACATGTTAATTTTTATTGTGCACTAACCCTCTAATGAGTTGTTTCGAGTTTGGTGTGGAGGAAGTTTTCAAGGATCAAGAGAGGAGTATGATACAATATGATCAAGGAGAGTGAAAGCTCTAAGCTTGGGGATGCCCCGGTGGTTCACCCCGGCATATTCTAAGAAGACTCAAGCGTCTAAGCTTGGGGATGCCCAAGGCATCCCCTTCTTCATCGACAACATTATCAGAGTTCCTCCCCCGAAACTATATTTTTATTCCGTCACATCTTATGCACTTTGCTTGGAGCGTCGGTTTGTTTTTGTTTTTGTTTTGTTTGAATAAAATGGATCCTAGCATTCACTTTGTGGGAGAGAGACACGCTCCGCTGTAGCATATGGACAACTATGTCCTTAGGCTCTACTCATAGTATTCATGGCGAAGTTTCTTCCTCGTTAAATTGTTATATGGTTGGAATTGGAAAATGCTACATGTAGTAATTCTAAAATGTCTTGGATAATTTGATACTTGGCAATTGTTGTGCTCATGTTTAAGCTCTTGCATCATATACTTTGCACCCATTAATGAAGAAACACTTAGAGCTTGCTAATTTGGTTTGCATATTTGGTTTCTCTAGAGTCTAGATAATATCTAGTATTGAGTTTTGAACAACAAGGAAGACGGTGTAGAGTCTTATAATGTTTACAATATGTGTTTTATGTGAGTTTTGCTGCACCGTTCATCCTTGTGTTTGTTTCAAATAACCTTGCTAGCCTAAACCTTGTATCGAGAGGGAATACTTCTCATGCATCCAAAATACTTGAGCCAACCACTATGCCATTTGTGTCCACCATACCTACCTACTACATGGTATTTATCCGCCATTCCAAAGTAAATTGCTTGAGTGCTACCTTTAAAATTCCATCATTCACCTTTACAATATATAGCTCATGGGACAAATAGCTTAAAAACTATTGTGGTATTGAATATGTACTTATGCACTTTATCTCTTATTAAGTTGTTTGTTGTGCGATAACCATGCTTCTGGGGACGCCATCAACTATTCTTTGCTGAATATCATGTGAGTTGCTATGCATGTCCGTCTTGTCTGAAGTAAGAGAGATCTACCACCTTTATGGTTGGAGCATGCATATTGTTAGAGAAGAACATTGGGCCGCTAACTAAAGCCATGATTCATGGTGGAAGTTTCAGTTTTGGACATATATCCTCAATCTCATATGAGAATAATAATTGTTGCCACATGCTTATGCATTAAAGAGGAGTCCATTATCTGTTATCCATGTTGTCCCGGTATGGATGTCTAAGTTGAGAATAATCAAAAGCGAGAAATCCAAAATGCGAGCTTTCTCCTTAGACCTTTGTACAGACGGCATGGAGGTACCCCATTGTGACACTTGGTTAAAACATGTGTATTGCGATGATCCGGTAGTCCAAGCTAATTGGGACAAGGTGCGGGCACTATTAGTATACTATGCATGAGACTTGCAACTTGTAAGATATAATTTTCATAACTCATATTCTTTATTACTACCGTTGACAAAATTGTTTCATGTTTTCAAAATAAAAGCTCTAGCACAAATATAGCAATCGATGCTTTCCTCTTTGAAGGACCATTCTTTTTACCTTTATGTTGAGTCAGTTCACCTATCTCTCTCCACCTCAAGAAGCAAACACTTGTGTGAACTATGCATTGATTCCTACATACTTGCATATTGCACTTGTTATATTACTCTATGTTGACAATTATCCATGAGATATACATGTTATAAGTTGAAAGCAACCGCTGAAACTTAATCTTCCTTTGTGTTGCTTCAATACCTTTACTTTGATTTATTGCTTTATGAGTTAACTCTTATGCAAGACTTATTGATGCTTGTGTTGAAGTACTATTCATGAAAAGTCTTTGTTTTATGATTCACTTGTTTACTCATGTCATTACCATTGTTTTGATCGCTGCATCCATTACATATGTTTACAAATAGTATGATCAAGATTATGATGGCATGTCACTTCAGAAATTATCTTTGTTATCGTTTTACCTGCTCGGGACGAGAAAAACTAAGCTTGGGGATGCTGATACGCCTCCGACGTATCGATAATTTCTTATGTTCCATGCCACATTATTGATGATATCTACATGTTTTATGCACACTTTATGTCATATTCGTGTATTTTCTGGAACTAACCTATTAACAAGATGCCGAAGAGCCAGTTGATGTTTTCTCGCTGTTTTTGGTTTCAGAAATCCTAGTAACGAAATATTCTCGGAATTGGACGAAATCAACGCCCGGGGTCCTATTTTGCCACGAAGGTTCCGGAAGACCGAAAGGGATACGAAGTGGGGCGACGAGGCGCCGCCACCATAGGGCCGCGCGGCCAGAGGGGGGCCCGCGCCGCCCTATGGTGTGGGCCCCTCGTCAGCCCTCCGACTCGCCCTTCCGCCTACTTATAGCCTCCGTCGCGAAACCCCCGAGGCGAAAAACCACGATACGGAAAACCTTCCAGAGACGCCGCCGCTGCCAATCCCATCTCGGGGGATTCTGGAGATCTCCTCCGGCACCCTGCCGGAGAGGGGATTCATCTCCCGGAGGACTCTTCACCGCCATGGTCGCCTCCGGAGTGATGAGTGAGTAGTTCACCCCTGGACTATGGGTCCATAGCAGTAGCTAGATGGTTGTCTTCTCCTCATTGTGCTTCATTGTTGGATCTTGTGAGCTGCCTAACATGATCAAGATCATCTATCCGTAATGCTATATGTTGTGTTTGTCGGGATCCGATGGATAGAGAATACCATGTTATGTTAATTATCAAGTTATTACCTATGTGTTGTTTATGATCTTGCATGCTCTCCGTTATTAGTAGAGGCTCGGCCAAGTTGATGCTAGTAACTCCAAGAGGGAGTATTTATGCTCGATAGTGGGTTCATGCCTGCATTGATATCTGGGGGAGTGACAGAAACCCCTAAGGTTGTGTTGTGTTGTTGCCACTAGGGATAAAACATTGATGCTATGTCTAAGTATGTAGTTGTTGATTACATTACGCACCATACTTAATGCAATTGTCTGTTGCTTTGCAACTTAATACCGGAAGGGGTTCGGATGATAACCTGAAGGTGGACTTTTTAGGCATAGATGCAGTTGGATGGCGGTCTATGTACTTTGTCGTAATGCCCAATTAAATCTCACTCGTACTTATCATGACATGTATGTGCATTGTTATGCCCTCTCTATTTGTCAATTGCCCGACTGTAATTTGTTCACCCAACATGCTTTTATCTTATGGGAGAGACACCTCTAGTGAACTGTGGACCCCGGTCCATTCTTTTATACTGAAATACAAATATGCTGCAATACTTGTTCTTTACTGTTTTCTTGCAAACAATCATCTTCCACACAATACGGTTAACCCTTTGTTACAGCAAGCCGGTGAGATTGACAACCTCACTGTTTCGTTGGGGCAAAGTACTTTGGTTGTGTTGTGCAGGTTCCACGTTGGCGCCGGAATCTCTGGTGTTGCGCCGCACTACATCCCGCCGCCATCAACCTTCAACGTGCTTCTTGACTCCTACTGGTTCGATAAAACCTTGGTTTCTAACTGAGGGAAACTTGCCGCTGTGCGCATCACACCTTCCTCTTGGGGTTCCCAACGGACGTGTCAATTACACGCATCAGGGATGCACGACCTGGGAAGAATGGGTTGGAAACGGGCAACCAAACGATGGGGCCTGGGTTCCTTCTCTGGCGCGCAAAAGACCGCACAGGCTACCAAACGACCCGCCAAAAGTGGCCCATGGCCCGTTCGCAACGCGCAATGCCTCCCAGCTCGCTGGCGCGGGCATGCAGGTTTACGGCCCAGGCAACCAAACGCGCCTTCAATGACCTGCTAGCTAGCAAGAATGAAAACCAGAAACAGTCGACCCTCCCCCTTGGAACCAAATGAGCGCGTGCGTTTCCCCCCGGGATTGGAGGGTTTCCCGAGTGACCAGGGAAATCTGAGATTGGGCATTCTTCCCTGGGTTTTTGCTCCCTTGCAACCAAACTAGCCCGATATTATGGTATGTGGGCCGTAAGAACGAAGCTTCATGGGCTTTCCCAAATGTTTGGTCGCCTTCTTCAGTTGGTTTAGAAATGTCGTCCTTTCCCCCATTTCCTCGGCGACCACGAGCCCGAGAAACTCGATGGCTCCTATTCGGCGCTTGTTGCGTCCGCGAGCCGGTCGACGCATGAAGAAATGCGTCGTGGGCCGCAGCCCACCAAGACATCGTCTTCTCCTTCGCTTCCATCTTCCTCAAAGAGACACATCAACGGAGTTCCCCCGCCACCGCCGGCCAGGCCGCCATTTGCCACCACCCGCGGCCGGCAACGCTATCACAGAGCCTCGCCGCCCTGCCCTCCTCCACCACAGCACACCACCGATTCATCGCCACCCCGGCCTCCATCGAAAACCCCCTCCCCCATCTCCGGTCGGCACCCCGCACCCCTCCTGAAACCCTAAGATCTCGTTGCCGGCGAGCTCCCCGACCTGCACCCCACCCACCCTAAACCCTAATTTCTCTCTTCCTCACCTTCACCGGCGATGTCGCGACCAGCCGCGTCATCCCTGTCTCCGGTGAGGTTCATTCATCGCCTAGCCGGCGACGCCGCGGCCAGCCGCGTCGTCTCCGTCGGCGGAGAGTTCCTCTCAGTGGTCAATCCTGCATCGTCTTCCTCCCGTCAACCCCATGGCTAGCTAGGTACGCTGGCCCATTGCGTCGGTCGACACATGTGTTTCACGCTAATCAACACAACGGGCGTCAGATAGGATTTGCCACCGCCACGCCAGCGAGTGCTAGAGATGGGCTCACCCGTGGAGTTAATACGCCATGCATGTGTGCTACTACTAGCCAGCTAGTGCTTACCATCCACTCCCTTTGTCCACAGAATCTGGCGATGTTGAGCTGCTTGACGGCAACGGGTCGAGGCTCTTCTCCCAGGCGCATGTCGGGGTCTATGAAGCCCTTGTGGATCCTCCTGAAGCCACGCTCCCCGAGGAGGTAGCTGCTGGAGAAGATGTGCGTGACGCCCCGGAGCTCGCTGACGCTGAAGGAGTGCAGTTGCATGGGGTCAATGCCCGGCTCCCTCGTCAGCTCCTCGATGGAGTTGTTACCCCATGCATGTGTCCTACTTCTAGCCGGCTAGTTCTTACCATCCACTCCCTGTGTCCCTGGAATCCGTCGATGTTGAGATGCTTGACGGCAACGGGTTGGGGCTCTAGTGAAATGACACGGATGCCGCCTAGAGCGGGGTGAATAGGAAGTTTAAATCTTTTACGAATATGGCTTAACAAATGCGGAATAAAACTAGCATTTAATTTGTCAAGCACAAAACCTAAATAGCTAGGGTTCACCTATGTGCACCAAAAATTATGCTAAGCAATACAAGAAACTATGTGGTAGCAAGATATATAACTTCAAGCACAATGGCTATCACAAAGTAAAGTGCATAATCAAAGAGCTCGGGTATAGGAATAATCGAGGTGACACAGAGATGGCGATGTATGCCGAAGTTCACACTCTTGCGAGTGCTACTCTCCGTTGGAGTAGTGTGGATGACAAATCACTCCAAACACCACGAAGGTCTCACCGTATTCTCCTCGAGTCTTCCCACCAAAAGGGAAATCCTCGATCCACTATGGAACCTTAAGTGTGTTCACCGCACCCACACAAATCTTGGAGCTATCTCCACAACTTAATTGGAGGCTCCCAATAAATCGCCACAAAGGCCTCACAAAGCTTGAGGAATCTCCACAACTTAATTGGAATTCCCAAGAACACCACAAAGACCCGTCTAGGGTTCCAAGAACCCAAGAGGAACAATGTGGCACCCCCGGGATCAGGGTTAGACAAATACCAGATCTTCATCTGACATAAGCCTAACCTAGAGCTCGAGAGACTACAGTGAGAATTGGTAACACAACAGTGACTCTATGACTCAAAGAGTAATACAAGCTCATAACAGAGCGAAGAACCAAAGCATTACAAGCAGAGGTCACTGACCTGACATACATCAATCAACGGAAGCGAAGTTATGCTATTCTAAATAGCAAGATAGCAAAAGGCCTAAGAAGCCAGGAGCATAACGGCGACGTCCCAGCCCATAGATTCCAGGCTGCCACCTGGGAACCCCAAGCTACTCGTCGATGTTGACTAGAAACCACCATCTGTTGGAGCAACTTCGTCTGAAACAAAAGCATGCAAAGCTGAGTACAGGGACTCAGTAAGACTTAGTACAACCTTTTAGCAAAGCGGGTATGCGGGCTTTCTGTGGAGCTTCTTTTGCGTAAAGCTAGTTTTCCTTTAATAAACAAGAGGGAGAAGAAACTCGACTACTCAGAACCTTTAAAATGGGATAAGAGAGCGATATCTTAGCTCTATTGATCATCATGTTGTATCCACCAATCTTCATCATCTTGAACCACTATCCTCGGATCACCCCCTCAACACCCGGAGAAGGTATCCGTAAACACACATTGTTTGCCAAGTTTTACGATCAGGTTAAAGTTGTCTATGATCACAGAATCCATTCCCAAGTCGTCCATAACCGTGGACACGGCTCTTCGAAAAGATTTACCATGCAAGGGTGCACAACTTTACCCACACGTGCCAACCGATTCTTAGTGCCAGTACATTAACTCTCTTCCTTGGAAAGCCGGCAGAGAGTGGTTGACCACGACCTTTACCTTGCTATCCCCGAGACCATGAGTCACGCGCTAAGGATTGTTCCGCCGTAACGGGCCAAGTCCCGAAGTCTGTCCTTAAAGATGTGTACCGAGGTGGGTTTCCCCAGAGGCCGCAACCCCCAGCCACCATGACCACGCTTACCTACCTGTTATGTACCTTTTCCCCCAAGCAAAATGCAATGCATATGACTAGGTAACGCGCAAACTATGTGACTCATGGAATCTACTAGACAAGTTAGTGAGTCGAGAGGGTACCATAATAGGGCCTCATGTGGTTGTACGCTCGGTCTTGGTTCAAGAGGCGAGAACTCGGTTCCTAGGGTCGGTAGAAACGAAATAACCCACCACATCCCAATGTGGCCTCTCGTCTGAGCCTTTAATCATGTTTAACAACATCTCTATACTTACCACGTCAACCTGTCATGCTATTTTCATTTCATTGTAAGGCTCCAGTCCGAAGACCGGAGTTGCAGCGTAACAAACTAAGCATGGCTAAGCATAAAGATATAAAGGCTCTAGCGATGCACACATGCCAAACCTAGTTATGCTAGGAGCAGTGGATCAGGGTATTTGAGGCTACAAGGGTGGAACATGCAATAGATAGGGTAACTCTACCTATCGATAAAAGACAGTTGAATCATATGCAATATGTAGGAACCAGAGTAAAAGCATTTGTAAAGCTGATATGAACCAGGCTAGGGCTTGCCTTTGTCCCTGACAAACCAATATGGATCTTCGAGGATCCCATGCTTGACTTGTTCGCTGATGGACAATTATTGATCTGCGTCGTTGTTGATCTTCATCGTCTCGGGCATGTGCTTTATCGATCGCGAAGAAGCAAATACTATAAATAGAGAAATAACATTCAATACATGGCATAATGCAATGCACACTCGAGGATGATGATATGACGTGTTAATAGAAATGAAAGTGTCCCTAAGACATCATCAATTTAAATGGAGGTCGAATGCATAAAGCACTGCAATTCGAAAAACCCCACGACATCGATAGAGTGGTATTTGATCGTCCTACAAAAGTGTTAATTGAAGTTGTTTAAATATGCATGATGATAGCATAAGTAGATAGGTTATTGATTGTCCTACAAAAGTGTTAATTGTCATTATTCTGAACATTTTGATATATTACACATATTTTTCTGAATTAAAATGAATAAGTTATTGATTTTCCAAATTTTATTCATTTTCTGAAATTCTGGTAATTATGAAAATTCTGACATAGGGGCTCACTGTCATATTTTTATTCTTATCTAAAATTCTGGAAATGATCAAATTTCTGACACCGGGACCCACCTGTCATGATTTTAATCTTTTACAGAAAAGATAAAACAAAATAAAAAGAAAAGCAAAAAGGGTCGGGTCCCACCGGAGTCAACCGCCGGTGGTTGACCACGGCAGGCCGGCAGCAGTGGTGAGCCTCGCCGGCGTTCCAGGCCTCCCCTGGACGCGTGAGCGGGCTCATTAGCTGCGCCTCGCTGAGGAGAACCACATGGAGGCGGCGCCACCCGGATTTTGTCGCCGAAGACGCCGCGACGGCGAGCGGCGCGGCGGCGGCTAGGGCTGCACGGCGCGGGAACGGCTGAGAGGGGGAGGTAGAGCGCGGCGGGGTGCAGGAGGTCGGCCAGCCCACCATCAACGCGATGGTGGCATCCGCGAGCTCGGAGGAGGCCTGCAGGCGCCGGTGCGGCCACGACGAGCTGGGCCGGCCGCGGAGAAGAAGGGGGCGAGGGCGGCGATTCTGGCCCTCCCCGGTCGATTCCTTCGATGGGGAGGTTGCTGGCGGCGAGGTGGAGCCGATGGGAGGCACGGCTGGGCGCGGGGGTGGCCGGAGCGACGGCGACGGCGAGCTGGCCGTGGGGTAGGGTTTGTTCGAGCGTGCGCGCGCAGAGTGAGGAAGAGAGGGCCAGGGGAGGGAGAAGATAGGGGAGAAGGAGGGAGGCGCCGGGGTCCTTATCCAATATCCCCTCGTCCAGGGCGGTCGCGGCGGCGCGCATCCCCACCTGGATCGACGGCCGGAGTAGCGACAGGCAGCTCTCTGCCTGTCTGAAGGAAGAGGACAAGGGCATTTTTGCCCATACCCCCCTGGGGTTTGCTGTTTTCCATGAAATTTTGAAATACAGGGTAAAATCAATTATATTTTGTTGTTTTGGACTATTTTGAAAACCAAGAGACCCTCCAAACTTTATACAGGTGTTATGTGGCATTCTTTGAACAATTCATAAATACCACATAATAAGATTTTGAATGTTGAAACATTTCAAATAGAGGTAGAATTTTGGAATTTAAGGTTTCCACTTCATTTTTAAATGCAAATTTTTCTTAATGCAAATGATGCTCATGAATGCTCAAACAACTTCCTAATTAGGATTTAGCAAAACAGGGATGTTACAAACAAGCTCTCGAAGTGAATATTTCACAAACTTTCACCTCCATGTATCACCGCGGAGAAGTCAAACCGATGCACCAAATGCAATGGTTGGAACACCACAAAGATGTCCAAATCCTTCACTCTCAAATGTCAACAAAGATACTAAAGCTATTGGGGGAATAAGAGAGGGAGGACAAAAGAAGAAGAGGAACACCAAATTTCTCTCCAAGATCTAGATCTAGTGATCCCCTCACAAAGAGGGGGGGGGGTTTATTGGTGCAAATGTGGATCTAGATCTTTTCTCTCTTTTCCTCAAATATAAGCAAGAATCATGGAGGGATGTGTCAACACCCGGATTTTTAAGTCCGGATGCCCTATTACATCATACATCGCAATCCTAGGAAGATTGTTTTTGCGAGACATAATAGTAAGTAGTTCAGAGTCATCATTTATTACAACACATAATGGTCTTACAACAAGGGATCACATGATCCAATATTACACAAATAGATTGTTCAACATCACAAATAAGTAGCGGAAGCGTAGTAGTAGTGGACTATCTATTCCACAGCAACGCTTGACGTTAGAAGACGATCCTAGTTATCGTAGACGTCCTGTTGTCCGTCATCCTGATACTGTTGCTCCTCTTCAAAGTCTGGCATTTGAATAGCCAGGGCAAAGCCATGAGTACTTTAAAGTACTCGCAAACTAATACCATAGTAATTACTTATTGAGGGTAGTAAGGGGTGCTAAGCTCTAGTTTGATTTGCATAAAGCCAAGTTTAGTTTATTAAACATTTAGTAAAGACTCATCATTTGCTAGACTAACTCAAATGGGAACATTAGTGTCATTCCCACAAATCATTTGTGATCCAAATCAAATCACCTTTCAATTCATCATTCCTTTTTAAGATCAAAAATTCGATAACGGAAATAGTATGGCCTTTCCAACCGTCCATAACCGCGGACACGGCTATTCGAATAGGTTTAACACTCTGCAGAGGCTGTACTCTTGTGTCACAACTTTTGATTACATCCGTCGAGGATAACCCCGAATCATCGTAACTCAGTACGCGGATCATCATCCTTAACCTTTCACTTATATGTCCTAGTATAGGCACCTCTCCCCATGAGCTTGGCCTCCCGGTGAGAACCAACTGTTAGCCCGGGAACAGCACAGGGCTTGGGTCATACATTCACCTCATATTCACATCATTTCCCATATACGGAGGCAGCCTCGGCGTAACCCCTATGATGCTTGTTTAGAGGGAACCCATACTAAAATACACAAGTTTCTAGTTAAGCCCTACCCATAATCAGGTATTGTGGGGGTACTTGTATAATTGGAAGGGTATCACATTCAAACCCATATCAGTTTTATATCAAAAATCACCATCTTCTCTTGGTCATATTCACCTTCAAAATCATTCAATGGAATGAATCATCATTCCAAGGTTTCAAATTCATTTCAAGTCACATGTTCCCATCTAGAGTAGTCAAATTTTATTTGATTAGCACTAGCAACTATTTCATGAGGGGTGCTATCTCACTTTGAGTGTTTCTAAGATAACCTTTGATCTCGTTCTACTCTATACCAAGTGAATCATAAATCAAAAAGTACTTTGAAGTAAATAAGAAAAAATAATTGCAAGGTAAAAACATGGGATAGGTAATACATAAAATTAAATGGGTGATGGTGCCTTGCTCTTGTAGAGCTTTGCATCATGGTGGTTAGCAAGAGTATTAGCTTGCCTTGGTGGGGATAGGAGTCAAAGTTTTCCTCCTCCTCTTGAGAGTAGCTTCCCTCTTCCACGTACTCCTCGTTACTAGCGTCTATATGTGAATACGAGTACACAATCACCACACAAATACTTGCATGCTAGACTAAAACACACAAGAGGGTTCACACACTTTATTCTAACATCACATCCAACATGGCATGGTGAATTACTTGGTTCGTTCTTAATTAAGAGAAAATAATTTCCTCTCATTAAGTATTTATTTGGTTTGCTATTCAAGTCTTTGGAGAAAATAATTTCCTCACATTAAATCCTATCAAGATTTAATCTCCACAAATAACAATAAGGTATGAAATATAGGTTGACCAAGGTCAACGTTTCATATCTATTATGAGGGAGTAAACAATTTAAAAGAGGTGTTATACTTCACACACTTTAATACCTACCTTTAAATGTATTAAAATCTCTAAGTAATACAAGTCAGAGGTTCATAGCCTAGGATCACTTCCTCTGGTTGGATTACTTAGGATCAAGATTTAAATGAGAGAGTAGCTCTCATACTATTTATAATATTTGAATTCCATAATTTGAAATGCACTAGAAATGGCTACTTAGCCATTATTTTGATCCAGTGCATGATCATGCAAACAACTTGGCTATATTATGGCATAAACAATTAAAGAACAACAATTGTGATTTATGAGAGTTGGAATCAACTCAGAATCAAATTTGGTTGAATTTTAAACTAAGTTTCAAGTTGCAAAAGTCCCTCACTTGTTATTTTTAGCATTTTAATTATACCACAAATTTGGAGATGGGACCAGTGGCATTGGAGAGATAAATTCCTTAGCTTTCCAACGGTATAAATTTGGCTAAATTTTGTGCAGTAGTTTGAAAGTTATTCAAATTGGAAGTGGACACCAGTATTGAATTTGAGCTGAAACTATTTAAACGGAATTTGAATTCGTGGGCTGCGCGGGAAAAGGAATTGGGCCGAAATGGATTTAAACAGAGCAGCACGGCCCAGCAACACAACCCGTGTGAGTGGGCCGCCTGACGAGGTGGGATCCACCCGTCAGTGGCTCTTAGACGAGCGAAACGGTACGAGTGATAGAAACCGTTGGATTAGAACTTGATCGGGCGGTCGAGGGTCATCGTCGTCTCCGACGAGATCCCGACGGAGTGACGGCGAGCCTAGGGGGTCGGAGGACCTACCGACGTTCCCGCGGGGTGCTGCTAGGTGCGAGGCGACGTTGTCGACGATGCTGGGGCTCCTGGTAGCAGTGGCGAGTCGTGGGGAAGCGTCAATCGTCGGCGGTGATCTGCGGGCTCCGGCGGACTTCTTCTTCCAATTCGAGCTACTCCGGCGAGGTGGTGTCAAATTGGGTGGTCGAGAGGAAGCAAGGATGGGAGGAGAATGAGTGAGTGTGAAGAGATGGTGCTCGGGACGTCTCTATTTATAGGCGGGAGGCGATGCCGTGGGTGCTGCAAGGGCGCGTCGATGGCGTGGCCTCTCCGGCGATCGAAGGGGCAAGGCGAGGACAACATCTTGTAGGAGGCGTTCTAGCGATGCTCCAGGACTAGCTAGCGCAGAGAAAGGGTGAGAGGATGGCTCGGGCGCGTGCGATGAGTGCGGCAGTACCCGCGGTACTTCGCCGGCGAGGACGACGGTGACGAGGCATCCGCAGTCGCTTGAGTGTGGCTAGGTGGTAGAGGCCATGGAGTAGAGGCTCAACGCAGTGGTAGGGATGCAGGGGGAGGACGGCGTCGCTCGAGCGCGCGACGTACTGGCGCGGCCAGAGCGCGGTGAGCGCGCGTGCTGGCATGCCCTGGCATCGTTTTGGACACGCGCGTTCTGGCCAATGCCGTGGCTTGGCGAGCTCGGGTCGGGTACTGGCACAATCGTGGTGATGAGTAGATGCTCTGGGACATGGTGGTGCTGAGAGAGGGAGGCCAGAGAGAAAGTGACCAAAGGTGGCCGGCATGGTACGGGGTGGGGGGTTTCTCTCCATTTTTCCACTTTAAACGAAGAGGGCAAGGACTAAGATTGATGCAGGGGATGCAGGAGGAGCTAATGATCACAAGTTAAAAGTGGTTTAGCCAAGAAACCATCGGATAATAGCATGTATTGCTCAATCCAAACATTGCCTGCAAGGTGTTCGGCACTATGGCCGCAAGAACATTTTTGAGGAATTTTGGAAATCTTTTGGGTGAGTCTCAAACATATAATTAATGTGAGAGATTGGTGGTGGTGGTGTACAATTTGGAGTTGTTTTGCAAAAATTTCGAAAAGTGGTCATCTTCACTTTGATTCAAAGTATCCTCTTGTCAATATTCTACTGGTCAACCTGGTCAACTTTAACCATGATGGTCAACATGAAAGTTGTAGATTTTGACATGGTCTTGGATGACATGGCATTGGTTGACTAAGTTTGGTTTAGGAAAGAATTAAACCAGAGGGGTAAAGAGGGGATCATGTTAAAATTTACCCAAATGACCATCATCACATGTGAGATGGTTTTGAGTTAAATTTGGATTTGATTTTGGTTTCTTCGATGCATTTGGGTTTGTTTGAGTTATATAAGTATTTTAGAAACCAGAGATTGAGCTATGGTGACCTTTAGTGAAGATTTGCAATTTTGGCCTAAGTGTATGTGAGTGTTATCACCAAGATTTGACCGAGTCAGAGGTGGGCCGCAGTCGAGATGGGCTTAAGGAAATATACGTGGAGAATTATACGAATCGGCCTGTTATACCAAGTTGGGCTTAATTGCCCGTGT
>NC_061510.1:235428924-235542659 GCF_022539505.1 Lolium rigidum | reverse complement strand
TTATTTGAAATTTGGGATGTTACATGCCATCTGAACAGGGACATGGATAATGAGACGAGAGGGAAATTTCTATGGCTTATTTTGGGACGACTTCACACGATTTATACTTGATTCATAAAATAATAATAATATTACACACACGAACATAGTCATGAAGGTAGCAAATATTACAAGCCAACAATCCGGAGGGTTTGAAGAACCCTTTCAACAATCTACGATACATGGGACGGGTACAAAGGACTGATACATATCACGAGACGCAAGTGCTCAGACAGAACTATTATCCATCGATGCGGAGTGGGAAGGTGGTGTCCATCCCGGCGGGCAGGTGCTGGTGGAAGTCCAGATCTCCCTCATCATCCTCCTCATAGTCGTTGTCGTTGCTCACGTAGGAGTAGCCATCCCCTTGGAGTCTTCCCCCTCGCATTCTCCTTCCAGAGCTTGGAGTTGCTCCGCCTGGGTGGCAACGGTCTCCTTCAGGACGGCGATCCTGGCCTTGAGGCGGTTGATGGTGTACTCCTTCTTTGAGACCAGCTGGCGGAGAGCCCTACGCTCCTTGGCGATGACCTAGATGGTCTCCGCCTGCTGCTTCAGCTGAAGGTGGGTGGTGTTGGCGAATGCGCGGGAGTTGTCCAGCTCAGCACGAGTCTCGAACAACATAAAGTCGAGGTGATCCACGTGGTGCCTCAGCACGGGGTGGAACGGCAGGCTGATGGGCAGCCCAAGAGAGGAGTGCCTTGCAAAGTGTGCAAAGCGTTCCCCTTCAATCGCCACCGAGTTTTGCCCGCACAGACGAGCGAGACCCTCCTGTAGTGCGCGGGCGAGTCCATCCACCCAGTTGTTCTCAAGGAGAGAGAACTGAATCTGGCGGAACATGGGTGACTCCAGCTTTCCGGGGAGGTTGGCCATGATGATCCATTGGAGTTGGCCCCCGGTCTGGTCAGCGATCTGGCCCCCGTAGAACACGGGAGGCGAGCGTCCGAGGAACTCTGAGAGGGCAAACAGATCCCTCTCAAAGATGAGATCTCCCCCGTTCGCCAGATCGTACACTTGAGTCTGGATGAAGGGCTCCAGTGGGATGATAGGCTCCATCTGTAGAGGGAGTGATGAGCAAGTTAGAGAAGTGAAAGTGTTCAAAATTTTAAGTAACTTATAAATGAGAACATGAATTGGCTAGTTTAAAAAGATCTCAAAGGTAAGGGTATGATTATATATTTTTCGTAACTATTCAATTCATTATATTAAAACTAAGTTTGTCAAACGTCCATTCTAACTAGGGTCCCCTAAGGTCAAACAATGGCTCTGATACCAACTTGTCAACACCCGGATTTTTAAGTCCGGATGCCCTATTACATCATACATCGCAATCCCAGGAAGATTGTTTTTGCGAGACATAATAGTAAGTAGTTCGAGTCATCATTTATTACAACACATAATGGTCTTACAACAAGGGATCACATGATCCAATATTACACAAATAGATTGTTCAACATCACAAATAAGTAGCGGAAGCGTAGTAGTAGTGGACTATCTATTCCACAGGCAACGCTTGACGTTAGAAGACGATCCTAGTTATCGTAGACGTCCTGTTGTCCGTCATCCTGATACTGTTGCTCCTCTTCAAAGTCTGGCATTTGAATAGCCATGGCAAAGCCATGAGTACTTTAAAGTACTCGCAAACTAATACCATAGTAATTACTTATTGAGGGTAGTAAGGGGTGCTAAGCTCTAGGTTTGATTTGCATAAAGCCAAGTTTAGTTTATTAAACATTTAGTAAAGACTCATCATTTGCTAGACTAACTCAAATGGGAACATTAGTGTCATTCCCACAAATCATTTGTGATCCAAATCAAATCACCTTTCAATTCATCATTCCTTTTTAAGATCAAAAATTCTGATAACGGAAATAGTATGGCCTTTCCAACCGTCCATAACCGCGGACACGGCTATTCGAATAGGTTTAACACTCTGCAGAGGCTGTACTCTTGTGCCACAACTTTTGATTACATCCGTCGAGGATAACCCCGAATCATCGTAACTCAGTACGCGGATCATCAACCTTAACCTTTCACTTATATGTCCTAGTATAGGCACCTCTCCCCATGAGCTTGGCCTCCCGGTGAGAACCAACTCGTTAACCCGGAACCGCACGAGGCTTGGGTCGTACATTCACCTCATATTCACATCATTTCTCATATACGGAGGCAGCCTCGGCGTAACCCCTATGATGCTTGTTTAGAGGGAACCCATACTAAAATACACAAGTTTCTAGTTAAGCCCTACCCATAATCAGGTATTGTGGGGGTACTTGTATAATTGGAAGGGTATCGCATTCAAACCCATATCAGTTTTATATCAAAAATCACCATCTTCTCTTGGTCATATTCACCTTCAAAATCATTCAATGGAATGAATCATCATTCCAAGGTTTCAAATTCATTTCAAGTCACATGTTCCCATCTAGAGTAGTCAAATTTTATTTGATTAGCACTAGCAACTATTTTATGAGGGGTGCTATCTCACTTTGAGTGTTTCTAAGATAACCTTTGATCTCGTTCTACTCTATACCAAGTGAATCATAAATCAAAAAGTACTTTGAAGTAAATAAGCAAAAATAATTGCAAGGTAAAAACATGGGATAGGTAATACATAAAATTAAATGGGTGATGGTGCCTTGCTCTTGTAGAGCTTTGCATCATGGTGGTTAGCAAGAGTATTAGCTTGCCTTGGTGGGGATAGGAGTCAAAGTTTTCCTCCTCCTCTTGAGAGTAGCTTCCCTCTTCCACGTACTCCTCGTTACTAGCGTCTATATGTGAATACGAGTACACAATCACCACACAAATATTTGCATGCTAGACTAAAACACACAAGAGGGTTCACACACTTTATTCTAACATCACATCCAACATGGCATGGTGAATTACTTGGTTCGTTCTTAATTAAGAGAAAATAATTTCCTCTCATTAAGTATTTATTTGGTTTGCTATTCAAGTCTTTGGAGAAAATAATTTCCTCACATTAAATCCTATCAAGATTTAATCTCCACAAATAATAATAAGGTATGAAATATAGGTTGACCAAGGTCAACGTTTCATATCTATTATGAGGGAGTAAACAATTTAAAAGAGGTGTTATACTTCACACACTTTAATACCTACCTTTAAATGTATTAAAATCTCTAAGTAATACAAGTCAGAGGTTCATAGCCTAGGATCACTTCCTCTGGTTGGATTACTTAGGATCAAGATTTAAATGAGAGAGTAGCTCTCATACTATTTATAATATTTGAATTCCATAATTTGAAATGCACTAGAAATGGCTACTTAGCCATTATTTTGATCCAGTGCATGATCATGCAAACAACTTGGCTATATTATGGCATAAACAATTAAAGAACAACAATTGTGATTTATGAGAGTTGGAATCAACTCAGAATCAAATTTGGTTGAATTTTAAACTAAGTTTCAAGTTGCAAAAGTCCCTGACTTGTTATTTTTAGCATTTTAATTATACCACGAATTTGGAGATGGGACCAGTGGCATTGGAGAGATAAATTCCTTAGCTTTCCAACGATATAAAGTTGGCTAAATTTGGTGCAGTAGTTTGAAAGTTATCCAAATTGGAAGTGGACACCAGTATTGAATTTGAGCTGAAACTATTTAAACGGAATTTGAATTCGTGGGCTGCGCGGGAAAAGGAATTGGGCCGAAATGGATTTAAACAGAGCAGCACGGCCCAGCAACACAACCCGTGTGAGTGGGCTGCCTGACGAGGTGGGCTCCACCCGTCAGTGGCTCTTAGACGAGCGAAACGGTACGAGTGGTAGAAACCGTTGGATTAGAACTTGATCGGGCGGTCGAGGGTCATCGTCGTCTCCGACGAGATCCCGACGGAGTGACGGCGAGCCTAGGGGGTCGGAGGACCTACCGGCGTTCCCGTGGGGTGCTGCTAGGTGCGAGGCGACGTTGTCGACGATGCTGGGGCTCCTGGTAGCAGTGGCGAGGCGTGGGGAAGCGTCAATCGTCGGCGGTGATCTGCGGGCTCCGGCGGACTTCTTCTTCCAATTCGAGCTACTCCGGCGAGGTGGTGTCAAATTGGGTGGTCGAGAGGAAGCAAGGATGGGAGGAGAATGAGTGAGTGTGAAGAGATGGTGCTCGGGACGTCTCTATTTATAGGCGGGAGGCGATGCCGTGGGTGCTGCAAGGGCGCGTCGATGGCGTGGCCTCTCCGGCGATCGAAGGGGCAAGGCGAGGACAGCATCTTGTAGGAGGCGTTCTAGCGATGCTCCAGGACTAGCTAGCGCAGAGAAAGGGTGAGAGCATGGCTCGGGCGCGTGCGATGAGTGCGGCAGTACCCGCGGTACTTCGCCGGCGAGGACGACGGTGACGAGGCATCCGCAGTCGCTTGAGTGTGGCTAGGTGGTAGAGGGCATGAAGTAGAGGCTCGACGCAGTGGTAGGGATGCAGGGGGAGGACGGCGTCGCTCGAGCGCGCGACGTACTGGCGCGGCCAGAGCGCGGTGAGCGCGCGTGCTGGCATGCCCTGGCATCGTTTTGGACACGCGCGTTCTGGCCAATGTCGTGGCTTGGCGAGCTCGGGTCGGGTACTGGCACGATCGTGGTGATGAGTAGATGCTCTGGGACATGGTGGTGCTGAGAGAGGGAGGCCAGAGAGAAAGTGACCAAAGGTGGCCGGCATGGTACGTGGTGGGGCGTTTCTCTCCATTTTTCCACTTTAAACGAAGAGGGCAAGGACTAAGATTGATGCAGGGGATGCAGGAGGAGCTAATGATCACAAGTTAAAAGTGGTTTAGGCAAGAAACCATCGGATAATAGCATGCATTGCCCAATCCAGAAACTGCCTGCAAGGTGTTCGGCATAATGCCCGCAAGAACATTTTTGAGGAATTTTGGAAATCTTTTGGGTGAGTCTCAAACATATAATTAATGTGAGAGATTGGTGGTGGTGGTGTTCAATTTGGAGCTGTTTTGCAAAAAATTCGAAAAGTGGTCATCTTCACTTTGATTCAAAGTCTCCTCTTGTCAATATTCTACTGGTCAACCTGGTCAACTTTAACCAGGATGGTCAACATGAAAGTTGTAGACTTTGACATGGTCTTGGATGACATGGCATTGGTTGACTAAGTTTGGTTTAGGAAAGAATTAAACCACAGGGGTAAAGAGGGGATCATGTTAAAATTTACCCAAATGACCATCATCACATGTGAGATGGTTTTGAGTTAAATTTGGATTTGATTTTGGTTTCTTCGATGCATTTGGGTTTGTTTGAGTTATATAAGTATTTTAGAAACCAGAGATTGAGCTATGGTGACCTTTAGTGAAGATTTGCAATTTTGGCCTAAGTGTATGTGAGAGAGAAATGTACTTTTCTTTTTTTCTTTTATTCTCCTCAAATTAGGGTTAGGTGATCTTAGTTTAGGGTTTAACAACAATTGATCATCATACTAACACTCATCATGGCAATTGCACAAAAGAAAATCACTCAAATGCATGAAACTATATGTGGTACTATATGCATATAAAAAGTTTTTGTTTGTTGCAAATTTTGAATAATTGAAACTCTCTCTTGATTTTACTATTGTTGAAACTTGGGATGTTACAGGATGTGAGGGGACGAAGCTCTCAGTAAGCAACAATGGTGGAGGGCTTGGGGAGGAAGAAGAACACCCAAAAAGGAGAGATAGAGAAGACTTCAACCTTTTTCTTTGCAAACTTAAAAACGTAATATCGAGAGTGTGGAAAGTCCAATCGACACGAAACCAATTTTGGTGGAAAGAGGATGACAAAATATGAAAACTAGTGGGGGATGATTTTCTATGAATTTAGAGGTGCAACCTCTCAAAACGAGAAACCGAGAAAATCACCATACTCGAAAACCCAACAAGTGATACATGCCAAATCCGTTTTCGATGAACTAGAGCTTGTCATGGAAATAACCACAAGCTCTAATACACCACATGGATAAGATCCAAATAAACACCAAAAAAGATGATGCAAGGATGCAAAGATTTGACGTACTTCGAGCGATACGATCGAGATATTCACTCGAGAGTCTCTTGATAGAATGACGTCTAGCCTATAAACCGGTCTCCCAACTAAACCACGAGACAGGTAAGAAAGAAATCATATCAAGAGCAAACCTTAATCTTGCGCATTTCACTATAACTCGATGATGACGATCTTGACCGCAACAAGATAAAACGCCTTTCTTAATTGTGCTTGCTTGATGAAGTCTTAAGGATTGCTCCCCCATAATCCACTATGGGAGAGCTTCTTCTTAGGTGCATCTTCACATATCCACGAACATCAGATGAATGCCAAGCTTTAAGCATATATGATCTTTCCGAGTTGGCTTATCTCAAACTTGCACCTTATTTCTTCTTATTGCAACCTTGAAGTCAACATATGGTTCAAGCATTGCATATGGACAACTTCTATAAATATAATTCAAACAAATATTAGTCTATAGGGATTGTCATTAATTATCAAAACCACACATGGGAGCTCCATGCACTTTCATCTAGTCCCTGGCGCATGCCCGCATCGGGGAAGCCCTTGTGGACCCTGTCGAGGGTACCTTTCCCGAGGAGGTAGCCGATGTAGAAGTCGTGCGTGACGCCGTAGAGCTCGCTAACGCACAAGGAGTGCAGCCACATGGGGCCGATGCCCAGCTCCCCCCGCTAGCTCCTCCCTGGATTGTTTTTACGCCATGCATGTGTGCTACTGCTAGCCAGCTAGTGCTAACCAGCCACTCTCTATGTCCCTAGAATCCAGCGATGTCGGGTTGCTTGACGGCAACGGGCTGGGGCACTAGTCCCACGCGCATGCCCGCGTTGACGAAACCCTTATGGACACTACTGAAGCCACCCTCCCTGAGGAGCTAGCCGCTGGAGAAGTTGTGCGTGACGTTGATGAGTCCATATTTGAAGATTATTTACCTCTTGTTTTTTGCATAAGTAGATATAGGATTTTGGTATTTTACTACGCTCGCGCGCATCTTTACCCTTGTTTTAGCAGGATGCCAAATTATTAAGTCTTTTATGAATATATAAATTGGGATTGTCATGTGATGTAATAATATGACATTTCTAAGTGATAAACGTCATTTAAATGATTTTCCACGCACCTGGGTAAAGAGAGGACACAAGGGGAAGCTCCAGAGAGTTTAATGAGCACCGGTATGGGTAGAGCCCGCCCGTACTACCCGTCAGGAGGTCCAGCTCGTCAAATACTTTCACCTCGCGAAGATGGATCTAAGATCCAACACACACAGACACCTTGATGATTCTAATGTACCGCACAAATTTTTTATTCAAAGTTGAGTACTGAACACCTTCAAGTGTTTGGGAACGGAGGAGCAAGACAAATGGTTGAATAAACCAAAAACATGCCCAACTATTTTTGCACTCGATAATTCTTCTATCTGCTCTTGCCTAAGAAAACCCTAAAACCGCACGCATCGCCCCCGCGAGGCGGCCTAGAGGGAACCCTAACCCACTCCCGTTGCCTTCATCCCCTCTCCTCCTCCCTCGCCGCTGCCACAAGGCACGACTGGGCAAATCCTGGCTAGCACCGGTGGCGATGGGATCATTTCATCCTCTTAAACATGATCTCAGCGCGACCGGCGTCTTAGGCTTGGCCGTAGCGTGAATCCGGGCGGCACAACGGGGCGGCTATGGCATCGACACATCAGACGATGGAAGTGGTGTGACGAACCTGCTCCCAGATCGCCAGCGACGATGCGGTGGTCAGGTGGTGCTCTAGGTGGCTAGCTGATGGGCAACCTAGACCTAGGCGCCCTAAGCGGCGCGACCATGCTTGGCAGTGGTCGGCGGATCCCATGTCACTTGTCCATTCTGGTGGCATCTTTCCTCGGTGCAGTGGTGGCAATGGTGGTCTCGTTGACGGGTCAGTGGATGTGGAGTGGCCCTCTCCTTCCGTCGGAGGTGGTCGGCTTGGTCAGTCCTGATGCACAAGCGTGTGGACGAAATCATGGTGTGGCAGATCCGGGTGAAAACCCTAGGTTTCAGCCTTTGGCCGAAGCTGGTGATGCGTTCTTGAAGGCATCATTGAGGTGAAGCTCCTAGCTCCTTCTGCTACCCTCTGAGGGAACCGCCGGATCAATGAATCGGATGATTGCGGCGCTCCTACGCCGTTCTCCCCTCGGGGGCATAAATCTTGGAGGTGTGCATTGTCGCGAGGAACCAATGGATGGGTTTATGGTGGAACGATGTTATTTCTAGCACTTGAATGATGGTGAGTCTCGGTAGCATGCCGAAGCGGGGTCTTAATGGAGGACGAATGATTTTGTACATGCGCAGGGCGGTGGCGCTGTCTCGCATCGTGATGGCATCAACGGAAGGTCTCACAAGGTCAATGCGGAGATCTTGGTAGTGAATGCTTCCCCCAATGGTTGGCCCCCCCTCAACAATCTGTTGTGCTAATAGCTGGACGTAATCAATCGATTAGCCCATTATTGATTAATTAGCTGGTCCATTGCACGCCCGAAGCAAAGGAGCCCAATATACAACAGCCCATGTCCCAGGCTTTGGCCATCGCTCGCGGAACTACCGATGAAGAGATCAGATCGATCGATTAATGGAAGCAGAAACATGGCACCAACCGCTGCTTGCTCGATATGTGGACAAGAGGATTCTTGGAGACAATCTCTTATCGAGTGCAACATGTCACGGTGTGCTTGGGCCTTGACTGAAGCAGACATTGCCAAGCATGTCTCGATGTCGGCAGAACCGACGACGAAGCAGTGGTTGTTCTCCATGATTGAGACAATGAAGAAGAAAGAACTGGTGCGAATGTTTGTTATTCTATGGGCTATATGACATGCACGCAGGAAGGCGATCCACGAGGATCTGTTCCAAAGCCCTATGAGTACTATAAATTTTTTGGACAAGTTCCTTAGCGACCTAGAGGCTTGTAGCGTAAGCAGCGAGGCCGGACAGGGGAGAAGACCTGTGAGTAAAGCGAAGGGAGGATGGATTGCGCCCATGACTGGTCGGACAAAGATGAACGTCGATGCAGCAGTGGCCAAGTTGGACGCGAAAGGTTCGGTTGGCGTGGTATGCCGATCGAGGGAAGGTGTATATCTCGGAGTCTCAGCTATGGTTTTTGAGGGATTGACGAATCCGGCATGCTTGGAAGCTTTAGCATGGAGGGAAGCGCTCGACCTGGCGGCGAATCTTAATATTGGATTCAGGTGGCCACAGATTGCCTCGAAGTGATCAAAGGATTGCAGGGCAAGTATCTCGGTGTATTTAGCAATGTATTACATGAAATAATGAAGAGATCGAGACAGAGAGGTGATACCTTTTTCAGCCATGAAAGAAGGGAGGCGAACAAAGAAGCCCATAGGTTCTTTATTCTCGACTATGCTGCCCGTGGGACGCCATGTATGGCTCTAGTTTAACAATAAAGAAAATAATTCGACAGTCTAAATTTTCAAAAATTTCAGATTTAACTGTACTAATAGGCTAGCACCTTTTTTAGACTCTGATGACATTATTAACTAACTAACACACATCTAGTTGAACAGCGTGTAGCAAAATTAAACCGAGTTGTCAAAAATACATGTTTATGCTTACATATCTTTAAAAAAATTATAACTTCAGCATCATTGCAAAAGATATGCTGCTATATACATGTTATGTGAGGGGGCTTTTTACGGTAGGTACTAGCAATTATTGACCGTTCAAGTAGGATATCTAATGGTCTGAATTGATCAATACTTGTTGACTGAATGAGTAGTATTTTTCCACCATAGTACAGATTAGGCAGGTAAAAAAGAGACATGTATCTAATATAGAAAACTATCAGGGAGAGTGCATGGGTATCTTTGCCTACCATGTTTATTCCAATAGATACGATGGGTCAATAATTCGTGAGATGCATGTACCGTATCAACTAGTGTGTACCACGGGCCACAACAAAATATTTCTTTTTTCAACACGAATGGGGTCTAGAAGACCCCATAGAAACTTCATTTCACACGTGGCGGGTACAAATTACAATGATACCCTTTTACATCTCTTGCACTGAGAAACCAGAAATTTTTTTTTTTTGAAACGGGGCAAAAGCTTTGCCTTTCATTGATATAGGAGAAAAGAGTTGGTCCGTTTATGAGGAAAACTGACCGAAAAACCGTACAACACGACACCACCCGCCAGCCTCGAGGCTGCGCTCCACACGGGTCGACGACCAGCCAGGTCGACACCACACCTCAAACGCAACAGGCGGAGGCAAAAAGACCGGAGCCACCGCTCCAACTACCACACCGGCCCCGAGGCCGCGCTCCTCCTGGCCGAAGACGAATCCGCCTCCGCCGAAACCACCAAAACACTCCACAAGCCCCTTTGTCCGGTGGACATCCAAAGCGAGGCCCCAAGAGGCAAAACGACGCAAGAGCGCCGCCCACGCCCGATCCCGCGAGGGATCTAGGGTTTCCCCCGGAGAGTCCGAGCGGAGAACAAGAAACACCCGCTTCGACGACGCCTTCAAGAAGTATGCGGCGCCCACAGGCGTCGCCGTCGTCGGTCCTGGCCAGCCGCCAAGATAGAGCTTTCGCCCAGCGAAGAAACCAGAATTTTGAAGAAAGGCCCTCAAAACTAACAAAAAGCACCCTCAAACAAAAAGGAAGAAAGCAATCAGGTCCCTGGGCGCCGCCGCCACCTCCCACCGGCGATCTCAAGACGTTTCCATCGAGATACAGTGCCAAGACGTCCAATAGCACGCTTCCGGTGAAGCCTTGCATCTGCCAGCTGTTGGAGATATGCCCAAGAGGCAATAATAAAAGTGGTTATTATATATCTTTATGTTTATGATAAATGTTTATATACCATGCTATAATTGTATTAACCGAAACATTGATACATGTGTGATATGTAAACAACAAAGAGTCCCTAGTATGCCTCTTACCTAGCTTGTTGATTAATGGATGATTAGTTTCATAATCATGAACATTGGATGTTATTAATAACAAGGTTATATCATTGTATGAATGATGTAATGGACACACCCAATTAAGCGTAGCATAAAGATCTCGTCATTAAGTTATTTGCTATAAGATTTCGTTACATAGTTACCTAGTCCTTATGACCATGAGATCATATAAATCACTTATACCGGAAAGGTACTTTGATTACATCAAACACCACTGCGTAAATGGGTGGCTATAAAGGTGGGATTAAGTATCCGGAAAGTATGAGTTGAGGCATATGGATCAACAGTGGGATTTGTCCATCCCGATGACGGATAGATATACTCTGGGCCCTCTCGGTGGAATGTCGTCTAAATGTCTTGCAAGCATATGAATAAGTTCATAAGAGACCACATACCACGGTACGAGTAAAGAGTACTTGTCAGGAGACGAGGTTGAACAAGGTATAGAGTGATACCGAAGATCAAACCTCGGACAAGTAAAATATCGCGAGACAAAGGGAATTGGTATTGTATGTGAATGGTTCATTCGATCACTAAAGTCATCGTTGAATATGTGGGAGCCATTATGGATCTCCGGATCCCGCTATTGGTTATTGGTCGGAGTGAGTACTCAACCATGTCCACATAGTTCACGAACCGTAGGGTGACACACTTAAAGTTGGATGTTGAAATGGTAGTACTTGAATATGGAATGGAGTTCGAATATTTGTTCGGAGTCCCGGATGAGATCCCGGACATCACGAGGAGTTCCGGAATGGTCCGGAGAATAAGATTCATATATAGGATGTCATTTTATGTGAATTAAAATGTCGCGGAAGGTTCTAGAAGGTTCTAGAAAAGTCCGGAAGAAACCACCAAGGAAGGTGGAGTCCACATGGGACTCCACCTCCATGGCCGGCCAACCCTAGTGGGGAGGAGTCCCAAGTGGACTCCCCTTAGGGGGCCGGCCACTCCCCCATATGGGAGGTGGAACTCCCACCTTTGGTGGGAGTCCTAGCTTGGCTAGGTTTCCCTCTCCTATGGAAGGTTTTTGGTTCGGGTCTTATTCGAAGACTTGGACACCAACTCTTGGGGATCCACCTATATAATGAGGGGCCAAGGGAGGGGGCCGGCCACCCCAAGACCACAAGCTGGCCGCCCCCTTGAAGTGGCCGGCCACCCCTCCCAAACCCTAGCCGCCCCCTCTCCTCCATATCTTCCGCGTAGCTTTAGCGAAGCTCCGCCGGAGTTCTCCACCGCCACCGACACCACGCCGTCGTGCTCGTCGGATTCAAGAGGAGCTACTACTTCCGCTGCCCGCTGGAACGGGAGGTGGACGTCGTCTTCATCAACAACCGAACGTGTGACCGAGTACGGAGGTGCTGCCCGTTCGTGGCGCCGGAACCGATCGTGATCAAGATCTTCTACGCGCTTTTGCAAGCGGCAAGTGAACGTCTACCGCAGCAACAAGAGCCTCATCTTGTAGGTTTTGGAATCTCTTCAAGGGTGAGACTCGATACCCCCTCGTTGCTACCGTCTTCTAGATTGCATCTTGGCTTGGATTGCGTGTTCGCGGTAGGAAATTTTTTGTTTTCTATGCAACGTTATCCTACGAGTGGTATCAGAGCCGTGTCTATGCATAGATGGTTGCACGAGTAGAACACAATTGTTTTGTGGGCGTTGATGCTCTTGTTATCTTTAGTTGAGTACTTTGCATCTTTATGGCATAGTGGGATGAAGCGGCTCGGACTAACTTTACATGACCGCGTTCATGAGACTTGTTCCTCGTTCGACATGCAACTTGTATTGCATAAGAGGCTTTGCGGGTGTCTCGTCTCTCCTACTATAGTAAAGATTCAATTTACTCTTCTATTGACAACATTAGTATCAACATTGTGGTTCATGTTCGTAGGTAGATTAGATCTATATCGAAAACCCTAAACCACGTAAAATATGCAAACCAAATTAGAGAGCGTCTAACTTGTTTTTGCAGGGTTTGGTGATGTGATATGGCCATAATATGATGATGAATATGTATGAGATGATCATTATTGTATTGTGGCAACCGGCAGGAGCCTTATGGTTGTCTTTAAATTTCATGTTGAGTAGTATTTCAAAGTAGTTGTAATAGTTGCTACATGGAGGACAATCATGGAGACGGCGCCATTGACCTTGACGCTACGCCGACGATGATGGAGATCATGCCCGAAGATGATGGAGATCATGTCCGTGCTTTGGAGATGAAGATCAAAGGCGCAAAGACAAAAGGGCCATATCATATCACATATGAACTGCATGTGATGTTAATCCTTTTATGCATCTTATTTTGCTTAGATCGCGACGGTAGCATTATAAGATGATCCCTCACTAAAATCTCAAGATAATGAAGTGTTCATCCTTAGTAGCACCGTTATCAAGTCTTGTCGTTTCGAAGCATCTCGTGATGATCGGGTGTGATAGATTCAATAAGTACATACAACGGGTGCAAGACAGTTTTGCACATGCGGATACTAAGGTGGCCTTGACGAGCCTAGCATGTACGGACATGGTCTCGGAACACATGATACCGAAAGGTAGAGCATGAATCATATGATTGATATGATGAACACTTTGAGTGTTCGCCATTGAAATCACACCTTTTCTCGTGATGATCGGGTTTAGGTGCGGTAGATTTGGTTCGTGTGATCACTAAGACAATGCGAGGGATATTGTTTTGAGTGGGAGTTCACCTAGATTTTTTAATTATGTTGAATTAAAATTTGAACTCATTTTGTCATAAACTTAGTCTAAACTATTGCAAATATATGTTGTAGAGATGGCGTCCCCAATCAATTTTAACCAGTTCCTAGAGAAAGAAAAGCTTAAGAGCAACGGTAGCAACTTCACCGACCTGGTTCCGTCATGTGAGGATCTTCCTCTCCGGCGGAAATCTGCAATATGTGCTTGATGCACCGCTAGGTGACCCTCCCGTGAAACTGAAACCGATGAAGTAAAAGCTGTTTACGAGACTCGGAAAACTCGGTACTCTCAAGTTCGGTGTGCCATCCCGTGCGATCCGGAATCCGATCTTCAAAAACGTTTTGAGCACCACGATCCTCATGAGTTGATGAATGAGCTGAAAGCTATTTTTGAGACTCATGCGGCCGTGGAATGCTATGAAGCATCGAAACATTTCTTCAGCTGTATGATGGAAGAAGGCAGCTCCATTAGTGAGCACATGCTCGCCATGACCGGGCATGCGAAGAAACTCGGTGACTTGGGAATAGTGATTCCTAACGGATCGGGGATTAATCGTGTCCTTCAAACACCGCCACCAAGTTACAAGAACTTTGTGATGAACTACAATATGCAGAACATGAACAAGGAGTTACCTGAACTCTTTGGCATGCTAAAAGCTGCTGAGATTGAGATCAAGAAAGAGCACCAAGTGTTGATGGTCAACAAGACCACCAGTTTCAAGAAACATGGCAAGTCTAAGGGAAAATTCAAGAAGGGTGGCAAGAAAGCTGCCACACCTCCCGTGAAACCTAAGAACGGCCCTAAGCCTGATGCTGAGTGCTATTACTGCAAGGAGAAGGGACACTGGAAGCGTAATTGCTCCAAGTATCTGGCTGATCTGAAGAGCGGTCTTGTCAAGAAGAAGAAAGAAGGTATATCTGATATACATGTTATAGATGTTCATTTTACTGGTTCTCGTTCTAGTACACGGGTATTTGATACCGGTTCGGTTGCTCATATTTGTAACTCGAAACAGGAACTAAAGAATAAACGACAACCGCCGAAAGATGAAGTGACGATGCGCGTTGGAAACGGATCCAAGGTCAATGTGATCGCAGATCGGCACACTTCCTCTACATCTACCTTCGGGATTAGTTTTAAGCCTAAATAATTGTTATTATGTACCTGCGTTGAGCATGAACATTATATCTGGATCTTGTTTAATGCAAGACGGTTATTCATTCAAGTCCGAGAATAATGGTTGTTCTATTTTTATGAATAATATCTTTTATGGTCGAGCACCCGAAAAGAATGGCTTATTTCGTTAGATCTCGATAGTAGTGATACGCATATACATAACATTGATGCTAAACGAATTAAATTGAATGATAATTCTACTTATATGTGGCACTGTCGTCTTGGTCATATTGGAGTGAAACGCATGAAGAAACTCCATACTGATGGATTACTTGAATCACTTGATTTTGAGTCACTTGATAGATGCGAAGCATGTCTAATGGGAAAAATGACTAAGACTCCATTTTCTGGTATGATGGAGCGAGCTACTGACTTATTGGAAATCATACATACCGATGTGTGCGGACCAATGAGCGTAGCATCGCGCGGTGGTTATCGTTATGTTCTAACCTTCACAGATGATCTGAGTAGATATGGGTATATCTATTTCATGAAACATAAATCCTGAGTGGCCATCGGTGGCCCGGTCAAGGAAGGAGGAGGAGTGAGGCTATTGTAGAGGTAGGAGAGCCTGAGGTGGGGGAAATGAGGGGTGAAAAATTCTTTTAAGGACAGGCTTCATGGAGCTTCTTTTGACATTCTTTGAAATTATCATTTAAATTTTCGAAAAAATCCAACAAAAATACTAGATGCGTCAATGACGTATTGTATTGCCTGCAAAAGGTCAACACAAAATAGTTTTTTTTGGCATACATAAAAATAATAAATACTGATAAATCTGGCGGTTTCTGAATTTTGTACTAAACCTTGGATCTCGAAATTTGTAATTCTTAGACAGCCTAGACTACATAATGTTTCGCTGTGATATTTGCACACAGGTAGAAATCATCATTATCTACATCTAAGAATTTTTTTCAAATTTTCTAAAACTTCAAAATGTTGATTTTAAATTGATTCAAAATGGGGCTCCACGGGGAGCTCGTCCTCCGAAATGACGCACTCGGGCTATAGGGGGTATCACGGGCATTGATAACCGACTGGACCAATATCAAGGGTGTCGGCGCGACCTTGTTGCTGCTTGACCTGGGCGTCACGGAGTAGTAATTTGCTCCTTTAGGTTGATCATCCCCTTTGATACCTAGATCAATACTTCTGAGCACCCCATCGCCCTGCAGGTCAACAACTTAAGGGATATGCCGTCGCAGTCAAGAGTTTGGTTCGTGCATCCCCGTCGCCACATGTTGTCTCCTAGGTCGACACCTCCAAACCCGATAATAATGCCAGACATCCTTCCTCCATACAGTGTGCTGGCTGCCCGGCAGCATGGTCGCCGATTAATGTGCTATTTCCATGGTCGTGCCCACATGGCCGCATCTAGTTCAACACTCCAACATCGATCTGAGTTCTTAATATTGTTTCCACTGAGCTTGAAATACCAGTACTACAGTGCTATTGGTACTCTAGCAGCTTGTACATTTGCGTTACGGACAGTGCCACTTGCCTACACTTACTGGCTAACAGATACAGTCCAAGACCATGTTAACTGGTCGGGTCGAACATATTGCGACTTAGCAGGACGGTTGGGGCAGATAGGCGGACGACGTCGTCTTGTATTTCACGGCCGTGCAGCTTGCCGCCGCCAAAGCAAGTACATGCAGCGCCAGCGTGGGTGCCTCGCAGGGTCGAGTCTGCACCATTTGCATGACTGCACCACTTGCATAACTAGTTGAGTGCCCGTGCGTTGCCACGGATCGCTAATTTTTTCCACCACACATGTAAACACCATGATGCATGTTAAAATTCATGTTTATACAATAGTAAAATTTCATTTGAAAGACCAGCTGGAGCGCTTTCCCTATCATAGTCGTCCATTTCAACCATATTGTGAGGAATGTGAGCGACGGTAGCTTGTCAGTACCTCCAGAGTTTGTAGTACTGTATTTATCTCATATTAACTCAATCCAAGGCTTATGCGAATCTCAACGGTCCTGACCGGAGTGGATTTTGTAAGTATATATTTTCCCGGAAGTCAAATCGTATCTCTTTTCTTCTTTCTTTTTCTTTTTCTTTTTTTTTTAGCACCTCTCTATGCCCATGCGATACTCCCAGTCAGATCTACCACTTTGACCTGATTTTCCTGGCCATATCATTGCCCAGTGACAATCATATATGATATCACAAAACTTCTTTAGTTCTTCTCATCACACATTGAATCAAACAGATTTTAAGAGAACACATTCAGCCGAAAATGTATTCTTAAACTTGGTAGCACCTACCAATTTTTCATTGGAAATTATAACTACAACATACTGCAGATTATTTCTTACTAACTCAACACAATGCATCTCCCATAATTTCAATGATATCCGTAGGCGTTCTCCGGATGACTTGTAAGGCCAAAATTTGAGAAAGAGAGCTTTTTCGTGTTGTTTCTTTGGAGAATGCAGATTGTGTTTATGTGCTAGCAGTCCTGGCAAACAAAACAGAACCTACACATGTTGACTGAATCTTCTTTTCGCCATCTACGACTTGGTGCAGAGTAGAGAGCCACTATCCACAATATCTCATTAATCATCAACGCTGTGATACATCAAGATGAAATCGGTAACATTTTATTATTGAAGCATTAAACTGAAAACAACTTCTAAATACATTTTTATACATGGAACTTCAACACATGCACTTTCAGTTTTAGTCTTGAATGAAATTGTCTGTCAGCATGTCGACTTGATGCATTTACCTCCGATATAAACCAAATGCGTTCAGCATGTAATGTATCTACCTACACACTATGACCCAGTAAGTACAAATCAAAATGTGGTATGATCAGACGTAGTCCTATCGGGTTGACATGTATAAATCATGATCCTGAATGTACCAAGTTTCATTTTGGTCAGCCAAAATAATTCTACCTAATGGTAAACAATCAAAGTAAAATGCTAAAAATGTCCAATTATTGTTTCTACTTGTTGGCCCAATTCCAAGTGAGCACTACTCTTTGGCAAAATAAACTACAATAACCTGAATTCTTTTTTTTATTTTGAAGAGACTAAGCATCACAAACAACTTAATTTATTTTCAATACCGAACCTCCCCCAAAATATTTATGATTTTTATTGAATGGTCCTAAGGTTGATCATTAAATGCATGCATAATTAAGGGTTTTACATGATTCAATTTCTTACCTTTCTTTAGGTCAGATGGCTACCATATAAAAAAAACATCACATAAAAGTTCAGAAGTGAACATCTGTAATCCTGGCACAAGGCCAAATTCAGTACAAGTCACCACAGAAAAAATGGATTAAACTTACACATGTTTCAACAAGCCAACCATATGACTGCAATTTACAAGTGAAAAATCACCCGAGCTAATTGAGAAATCATATGAGTTCAAATGACCAAGCACATACAAAATTGATTCACAAACGAAAGTAGAAATACATTGTCCAACAGTGTTTCAACACACATTGCAAAATCCTACAAATCAGAGCATGCACGCATATAATAAGAACCAAAGATAATGTCCTGAGTTTTATAGCATGGTTTGAAGTTTGTACTTCCTCACTTGTTTAATCATCTCCTCGGGGCACTTCACCGGCATTGTGGTTTATCAACCAATGCATTGCTTTTCAGATTAGCCTACATGGCCCATTTTATAGAGACATTTTTTTGCATGGACCTCATACTAATAACCTGTATGCACTAATAATAATGCTAGATTGTGGCACCAACATGTACATTACGAATGTTTCAACCATAAACCAGAGTTCCATGTAAGATTTGCACGAAGGTGAAACTATATGTTGCCTCATTCACATGTAAGAATAATACTTACCTCGGAGGATTCATTGTACTCATCGGAATAACAGCGACCTGAGTCAATTTTATAGATACCAGAGTCAATCATCCTGCAAACAAGGGAGATCAGCAAAAAAAAGGACAAAAAATAGAGAGAACAAGTAAGAGATGGATCAGTCTCCTAGGATCTGCCAACGAAACCTAATGAAGCCTCGGGAGGTGCAGAGGAGGGGCATCTCGCTCGCGGCATGCAAGGTGTCGGCGTCTTTGCGTTGGGAAGGGAGGCTGCGTGGTCGACTGAACATAGCGGTTGCATGTGCTCCTTACCACAGGGCGGCGGCGTGGGCAGGGCGGCGACGTGGGCAGCTGTGAGGTCATGATGTGTAGGGCGCAGTCCGAGACAGTTCAAGACGGAGAATATAGAGATTGATATGGAGGAAAGGCAAATGATAGTGGGGAGAAAATACGCACCGTGTCTTCACTCTTTGGGAACACCATTGCTGCCGTCCTTCCCATGGGCCGTGGCGGCGATGCAGTCATGGTGGCCACCGTAAGAACTTGAGCGAGGCGTCAGGAGATGATAGGAGATGCGGGGGCTTGCTGTGCCGCGGCTGTGCGCCCATCCGTGCGCCGCGGCCTTTCTTAAGCATCGCACGGTTGGAAATTGCATGGGTGAACCTGGGAGCAAGCGCACCCTATATTCAAAAAAAAATTAATAATTCAGAAAAGGTCAAAAAAATCAAATCTTTTTGGGAATCAAAGATGATCATGTATTGTACTCGTATACGAAAGATTCACCATGGAATACCTTCTCTTTTTTCCTGGGTGAAAAAAACAGACTTGGAGGTCCTATATTAAAGTATTATTCACGCTATATTCGTCATAGATTTGTTTTTTTTTTGCCTGAAGTCAATGTGAAACATTTCTTGGCCAAACAAATTTATATGAGTACAATACTTGATTGTCTTTGATTCCCAAAAGGATTCGAATTTTTTTGACTTTATTTGAAATTACTACATTTTTTGGAGTATATAGGGTGCGCCTGCACCCGAGAGCCAAAAGTCATGGTCATCGCACGGTTCTGCTTCCTTGCCTTGTCATGCCTTCCTTTTTTCGATTAAAACAAATCGTAAATACCATCCAAATATATGTCTCCTCCGTAGAAGGCGCTACGATGGCGCCCCGCAACATCTCCCGCGATGCCGAGGATAATGGCGGCCAGCGATATTGCTTATGTGCTCATTCATATCATCGCTTGAGCGCACTAAACGGCCGTGCAGTGGGCGACATGGTGGACACTCCGGCCAGGCTGATCGGCCGCCTCGTCGGCATGTACATCTCGGCGACAGTCGCGGTAAGCGCGCAGTAATTCATCGGCAGCACTAATAATATATCAATGTCCGTCCTATCCTCCGCGCTTAGCTCCTCGTTGATTTAGGAATCGGCCAGTTTGTTGGTCATACTTCGGTCTTTCGCTAATGAAAGTGATGTCGCGCCTTGCCGACAGTGAAGCGGCAGACAGATAGGAGATCGCCCGCTAACGATGTGGTGCTCGTACTCTCCTCGACGCCTCGACAGCGTTCTACTTCTATGGCGGTGACTCCGCCCGGGAGAGGTTCAGCATCGGAGAATCCCCTGCTCGCCTGTCCGAAAGACGTCGCTGGTCGTCACCATCACGCTGCCTTCTGCGGAGGATTAAGAAGTACGGCGAGACATGTATTAATACGGTATATTTGCGACTTTTTTAATCGGAAAATGAAGGCATTAGAAAAGAAGGAAGCAGAACCGTGCTATGTTTGAGAAAGAGCCCCGGCGCACAGCCGCGGGCGCAGGCAAGCTCCGTCCGTGTTCTTGAACGTCCTAAACATTGATTGCCATGATTAGTGCGCAGGAATACTTCCGTGATTGATGGTTGAGGAAAATAAGGAATTATTTTGGAACGAAATAATCGTGGGTTGCAAGATACAATAACTTTCCTTATAACCATTGACGTGGGAGATGTTTGATGGGCATTTTTAGGTTGATTTTAAAGGCTGAGATTTCTCCAATGTTTGATGTCAAAGTGACACCATCCCCAACTCCAATTTAATATGAGTTCAAATGACCAAGCACATACAAAATTGATTCACAAACGAAAGTAGAAATACATTGTCCAACAGTGTTTCAACACACATTGCAAAATCCTACAAATCAGAGCATGCACGCATATAATAAGAACCAAAGATAATGTCCTGAGTTTTATAGCATGGTTTGAAGTTTGTACTTCCTCACTTGTTTAATCATCTCCTCGGGGCACTTCACCGGCATTGTGGTTTATCAACCAATGCATTGCTTTTCAGATTAGCCTACATGGCCCATTTTATAGAGACATTTTTTTGCATGGACCTCATACTAATAACCTGTATGCACTAATAATAATGCTAGATTGTGGCACCAACATGTACATTACGAATGTTTCAACCATAAACCAGAGTTCCATGTAAGATTTGCACGAAGGTGAAACTATATGTTGCCTCATTCACATGTAAAAATAATACTTACCTCGGAGGATTCGTTGTACTCATCAGAATAACAGCGACCTGAGTCAAATTTATAGGTACCACAGTCAATCATCCTGCAAACAAGGGAGATCAAAAAATGGACAAACAAATAGAGAGAACAAGTACGAGATGGACACAGTCTCCTAGGATCTGCCAACGAAACCTAATGGAGCCTCAGGAGGTGCAGAGGAGGGGCATCTCGCTCGCGGCATGCAAGGTGTCGGCGTCTTTGCGTTGGGAAGGGAGGCTGCGTGGTCGACTGAACATAGCGGTTGCATGTGCTCCTTACCACAGGGCGGCGGCGTGGGCAGGGCGGCGACGTGGGCAGCTGTGAGGTCATGATGTGTAGGGCGCAGTCCGAGACAGTTCAAGACGGAGAATATAGAGATTGATATGGAGGAAAGGCAAATGATAGTGGGGAGAAAATACGCACCGTGTCTTCACTCTTTGGGAACACCATTGCTGCCGTCCTTCCCATGGGCCGTGGCGGCGATGCGAGTCATGGTGGCCACCGTAAGAACTTGAGCGAGGCGTCGAGGAGATGATAGGAGATGCGGGGGCTTGCTGTGCCGCGGCTGTGCGCCCATCCGTGCGCCGCGGCCTTTCTTAAGCATCGCACGGTTGGAAATTGCATGGGTGAACCCGGGAGCAAGCGCACCCTATATTCAAAAAAAAATTAATAATTCAGAAAAGGTCAAAAAAATCAAATCTTTTTGGGAATCAAAGATGATCATGTATTGTACTCGTATACGAAAGATTCACCATGGAATACCTTCTCTTTTTTCCTGGGTGAAAAAACAGACTTGGAGGTCCTATATTAAAGTATTATTCACGCTATATTCGTCATAGATTTGTTTTTTTTTTGCCTGAAGTCAATGTGAAACATTTCTTGGCCAAACAAATTTATATGAGTACAATACTTGATTGTCTTTGATTCCCAAAAGGATTCGAATTTTTTTGACTTTATTTGAAATTACTACATTTTTTGGAGTATATAGGGTGCGCCTGCACCCGAGAGCCAAAAGTCATGGTCATCGCACGGTTCTGCTTCCTTGCCTTGTCATGCCTTCCTTTTTTCGATTAAAACAAATCGTAAATACCATCCAAATATATGTCTCCTCCGTAGAAGGCGCTACGATGGCGCCCCGCAACATCTCCCGCGATGCCGAGGATAATGGCGGCCAGCGATATTGCTTATGTGCTCATTCATATCATCGCTTGAGCGCACTAAACGGCCGTGCAGTGGGCGACATGGTGGACACTCCGGCCAGGCTGATCGGCCGCCTCGTCGGCATGTACATCTCGGCGACAGTCGCGGTAAGCGCGCAGTAATTCATCGGCAGCACTAATAATATATCAATGTCCGTCCTATCCTCCGCGCTTAGCTCCTCGTTGATTTAGGAATCGGCCAGTTTGTTGGTCATACTTCGGTCTTTCGCTAATGAAAGTGATGTCGCGCCTTGCCGACAGTGAAGCGGCAGACAGATAGGAGATCGCCCGCTAACGATGTGGTGCTCGTACTCTCCTCGACGCCTCGACAGCGTTCTACTTCTATGGCGGTGACTCCGCCCGGGAGAGGTTCAGCATCGGAGAATCCCCTGCTCGCCTGTCCGAAAGACGTCGCTGGTCGTCACCATCACGCTGCCTTCTGCGGAGGATTAAGAAGTACGGCGAGACATGTATTAATACGGTATATTTGCGACTTTTTTAATCGGAAAATGAAGGCATTAGAAAAGAAGGAAGCAGAACCGTGCTATGTTTGAGAAAGAGCCCCGGCGCACAGCCGCGGGCGCAGGCAAGCTCCGTCCGTGTTCTTGAACGTCCTAAACATTGATTGCCATGATTAGTGCGCAGGAATACTTCCGTGATTGATGGTTGAGGAAAATAAGGAATTATTTTGGAACGAAATAATCGTGGGTTGCAAGATACAATAACTTTCCTTATAACCATTGACGTGGGAGATGTTTGATGGGCATTTTTAGGTTGATTTTAAAGGCTGAGATTTCTCCAATGTTTGATGTCAAAGTGACACCATCCCCAACTCCAATTTAATAGTAAAGATACGTATTTTTTTTTTCACATGACTTGTATATATGGTGGGATTTTATCCACCAATACGTGATCTGTATCATTAAGTATCAAATTCTGACATGACACGATTGCACTTACCATAGTAGAAAATGAAATAAAATCTCCATCATGATTTTTTTTCTAGTAATTTGTTCAAAATATCCATAAAATCAACGGTAGATATTACTCAATACTACTAGTCCTATGGACTAGTAAATTGCACCGTAAAAAACCTCTATGTGAGACTTTATATATTCATACCGTAAAAAACCCCTATGTAAAACATGTCCAAATCTTGGTTCCGCCCCTGAATGCTTCCTTCCAAAGGCACCCAAGTGTGGCACGTACAAGAATTATTAGGATAAATTTGGTTTTGGGCCCCGACAACTCTGCCGCGTTGGCACAAAAGTATGCAAGTTACCGTGAACCATACACAGTAAAATCCGACGTTACCTGACTAAAATTATCATGTTAGCTAACTCCTTATGTTTTTTCCTATTTTTAAAGAAACCTCCATGCACTTAAGATTGCACATTGCCTAGGCTCGGTGTGCTCTTTGAAGTTGGGCAATAAAATGCCAGAATAATTTTGAGTAGTTACTACGGCCAATTTTCAGAGTATGTAATAGGTTATACTGATGATGGTTAGATGTTGATGTAAGGCCAACTTCAGGCAACTAATGATTCGGCAGCTCCAATGTAATTCCAGTTTTTTCTACAGTATATATCATATGGTGGAAACATGCACAATCCGTGGTCGTAGAGGGAGAGTAAAATCTAGCTAGTTCTATATAGCGCTGAGCTGCCTTATGTTGACGGGGAAGATGAATGGCGCCGACCCATCAAATGCGGTGTCGGTGAGCTTCTGCGCGGTGGCCTCGGTGGGGTGGTAGAAGTCCCAGAAGACGTGGTCGGAGCGGTTGGCGCAGTAGGCGCTGAGCGGAGTGCATGCGATCTTGGCGTGCATGTCCCCCAGACCGCAGCACGCCGACTTGGCCTCGGCGAAGCCGTACGCCGCGGGCTGGTCGATGTACCGGAGCAGCGCGGCGGAGGAGTCGAAGAGCGCGTAGTGCAGGTCCGGGTGCTGCGCGCTCATGCCGCTCAGCACGGCCTCGGCCGCCTTGTTGTACTGCACGGCCATGGCGTTGGCCAGGGCGCTGCAGTCCTTGGTGGAGCTCAGCTCCCGCAGCGACGGCGTGCAGCCCACCGGCCCCGTGCCGAGGAAGAGCACCTTGCGCGCGCCGAGGTTGTAGAGGCTCTGCAGCTGGCCGGTGAGGGACTGGATCAGCGTGTCGACGTACTGCTGGGAGGGACCGTCCCCGGCGCCGGCGCCGGTGTTGGCCTTGGCGTAGTGGATGATGTCGTTGCTGCCGATGGTGATGGCGAAGATGGATTTGGCCAGGTGGTTGTCGGACTGGGCCTGGCCGAGGCTCCGTGCGAGCGAGGCGTACACGCCGGAGTAATACTCGATCTGCTTGTCGAAGGTGATGCACAGGTCCTGTGGTTCAATCATCGCGCCATAAGTTCCAGAGATCAGTATCTGCTTGTTGCTCATTTGGGTGCGTTTGGAAAGGGAGATAATTTAAGATGGATCGCGTACCGTGTTAGTGGCGTTGGAGACTCCTGCGCCACCGGAAGCGAAGCTGACGCCGTTTGCGTAGTTGGCATTGCTGCTTGAGGACAAGGCGAGGTATGGCGGCGAGGTCGCCAGCCCCAGCTTCTCGGCTGCATCAACGATTCAATGTAGTGTGTCAGTTTTATAGTACATTCTTTAACAAAAACATCTGGTTGTCCGTCACACCAATTAGTATTAGTAATTGTGCAATGGAAAAAGTACGTACTACTACAGAGTACAGACAGAATTGAACACTTAGGTCACGATGTCAGGGTATTATGATAGTCCATCTACCTCCATAATAGAAAACCTAGAAAAGGGAGATTATCATAAAATTAATCTGAACCTCTAATGAAAGGTACTCGTCAGTTTGATCACTCATTTGGAGTGAACTGAATACGCACCGATGAAGTCAGCGGAGTTCTTGCCGTTGCTGAAGCGGCCGGTGGCCTTGCCGCCCGGGTAGTCCATGCCGTTGTGCGAGAAGTCCGCCTTGAGCACCGTCACCAGGTAGTCGTTGTTCCCGACATCGGCCAGCGAGTCGCCGAACACGTAAACCGCTGGTACAGACGCCGCCACGGTCACCGTAGACAAGAACAACGAGGCAGCCATGAAAGCCATGAATGCTGCTAGGGAACAAGAAGCGACTATATTGACACCCATTGCTGCTACCTCAAACGAATTGTTTCTGTTGAGCAGCTAGCTAGCGCGCGTGGTATGTGTTTTGCAGTGATTTAGTAGTGTCCAGAAGTGTTCACAATGAGTTCAAGAGGTTTGGTTGACGGCAATTTATAGGCCGCGCGCGCTGGAGTAGAAGCGTTATGTGAAAATATGAGATATAAAACTGTTAATTAAGCTAGGTGCGAACTGAAAAGAGCGCCGCGGAGGAGTACGTACGCTGGTCTAGCGTGTGTGTATGTGCTTGCTGGTGTGGAAAAAACGGCACGGCAATCACATAACCACCAAAATGACAACTGAGCGTATGGGACGGGTCTCCGCCGGCAGATGCAAAAAGTAAAATAAAGGTAGTACTAGCATAATCTCACCTCCTTCGAGACAATAGCATAAAACCACCACTTTGATGGTAAAATTTACCGTGTACCACCACTTTACGTTTGTGCGATAAAAAACCACCACATTTTGATAGATTTACATAATACGCTATAAACGTGAATTGATCCGGAATTGACACAGTTTCTGACCGGTGGGGTCTACTGCAAGTGATGATGTGGTAGGAATTTCTGAGATGGAGAGGGACCCATCTAATAGTTTAATTAAAAAAATCTAAAAAATCTGTAAAAAGAAATCCCAAACTGTGCCGCACCCGCACGCCAAGTGCCTCGCCTCTGAACCTGCACACCGCCGCCTGGCCGTGCCCGTCCGCCGCCGCGCGCCTCGCCGTGCCCGCCTGCCATGCGCCTCACCGAGCCCGCCCGCCGCCGCCTCGCAGGGCTCTGACCGGCGGCCGGCGTCGTCGAGATTAAGGCGGTAGAGGCGGCTCCTGCGGCTTGAGAGGAGGAGGAGGAGGGCACAGGGGACGTGGAGAGCCCGTCGTGCTGCTGCAGATGCTCGGGGTCAACCGCCAAATCCTCCGCCTCTCCTCCCGTCAGGCCGCCACCGCGAGCTCCTCCGGCAAGGAAGCCGCGGCTCACCACCGGTGCGAGCCCCCGCCTCCCATCAAAGCGTTGCCGCCTTCCCCTTTTCTCGTTGTCCGGTATCTCCAAGATCGAGACCCGTCGAGCCCACCGCGCCGCTGCACACGGAGCTGCTCTTCACCGACGCCCTGCTCACGAGCGAGGGGAGCTGCGGGCAGGCTCGGCGGCGGGGTCTGCGGCTTGGCACGCAACGGCGGAGGCAGGTGGGATCTGTGGCGGGCGCGGCAGGCCCGCACGGCGGGGCGCGCGGTGGCGGACGTGCACGGTGGCGAACTGGTGGGCAGCGGCGGACGGAATCATTGGGGAGATTTTTTAACACATTTTTTGTTTTTTAAATATATTTTATTTTATAAAATGGTCTGACAAGTGGGACCAATGCCACCTCAGCCCTAACAATGGGGTCAACCGTTGAAATTTCGTGTCAATTCACTCTAAATCAGCTATTAGCGCATGCCGCAAAAAAACTCGCAAAATCTGGTGATTTTTTGTCCCGCAAATATAAAGTGGTGGTATACGGTAAATTTCACCACCAAAGTGGTGGTTTTATGCTATTGACTCCACCTCCTTCTGTACCATAGACAAATGATATCATGCTTTCATCCTTCTCTAGAAAAAAGGTTCTTTCGTATTATATTATTATCGACTAATCCACTTTTTAGAAAATGAAACATTTCATGGGCATATCCATATGTCTTAAAAGTTTGATGTCCGGCCACTAAAAACTAAGCTTAACATAAAAAAAAGTGTGGCAGGCCACATATAACAATACTATCCGGCCTAATAATTAACAAAACACATAAGCCACACAAATACATCATCGTCCCGGTATGAAGTCTATTCGACGCATCACGCATGCTACCTAAGATGGAACATAAATTTGGTTAACTACTCCAACTCGTGAGATAAAAGTGAAATCCTAGCTTTTTTGGAGAATCGGCTCTATCTAGCCCGCGGGTTTTTCAAGGACATTGAACCATAGTTTAGAAGCTATATTAGCTCACGGCCTCAACACACAAGAACAACATGTAGATGTGTATCATGGATTGACTAGCCATTTGCACAAGTGCAGGCTTTTAATTACATTGACTAGTGCATGAAGTTTCACATGGTATCAAAGCTAAGGTCTCGAGTTCCGGTCCTATGTGGCGAAATTTATCGTAAAATTGCTGGTGCCCCTTGATTGTGTGTGCTCGTCGTATGTAGACACGTTGTTGGGGAACCCCAAAAGGAAGGTGTGATGAGCACAACAACAAGTTTTCCCTTAGTACGAAACCAAGGTTTAATCGACCAGTAGAAGAAATGCGTGACTTCTGAAGGTGTTACTGGCTGACTAGTGGCAGGGCGCACTACTGGCGTCAGCAACAACGTAAAACCTGCACATAACACAACCAAAATACTTTGCCCCAACTTACAGTGAGGTTGTCAATCTCACCGGTTTGCTGAACACAAAGGATTAGACGTATCGAGTGGAAAGAGATGTTTGCAGAAAGTAAACAGAACATGATTGCAGTTGAATTTATCAGTAAAGAAAATAGGACCGGGATCCACAGTTCACTAGAGGTGTCTCTCCATAAAGAAATAGCATGTTGGGTGAAGAAATTACAGCTGGGCAATTGATAGAATATTGATCGATACATGACAAGATGATTACTATGATATTTTGGTATTAGGCATTACAACATAATACATAGATCGTAATCCAACTGCGTCTATGACTAATAATCCACCTTCAGGTTAGCGTCCGCACTCTTCTCTACTACTTAAAAAGAAGGAACATGTTCCCCCTTCTCCCCTACTTTCGTCGTCCTTCGTCCCGCGTGGCTCAAATATTTGGTCGTCCCGCAGTATGGCGCCCCTTTGCCCCGCACGCCAAGCTGGGCCAGGCCCGTCGTCTATCACAAAGTCGCGTCGCACCTCCTAGCTCTTCTCCTCCTGGCGAAGTGGAGATCCCTCCCTATCCAACCCTAGCCGCCATGCCTTCTCACCCCAACGCGGTCTCCTTCCTCCTCCCGTCGGCGTCCTCAGGCATTGACGAGCAACTAACCCACCGCCCACCACGGACCCTCCAACGACGACAGCCAGGACGGCGGCGATCTCGGACCCCGCCAACCCAATCCCGCCATTGCCCTGAGCTAGGAGGCCTCTGGATCTCGGATGGCATCGGCCAAGTCCTCGCGGTCGCGGTCGGCCACTCCGGGGTGTTCCCTCTGGGCGGGGCGGCGTTGGGGGTTGGCGCCGATGGAGGTGGCGGGGGCGGCGGCGGCGGCGACGGCTGGGTGCAGCTCGCCGACAAGCTCAAGATCTTCAAGACCGACAACTTCGATCCCGACGCCTACGTGCAGTTCAAGTGCCAGACCATGAACGAGAAGGTGAGGCAGCTCTCTCTCCCTCTCTCTGATCCGGCTAGGGGTTGGGCGCGCGCTCGATCCATCTCCATTTGTGTTTGCCGAGTCTGGATCGTGAATGGTGGGATTTGGGTGGTGGAAGGAGCCTGTGATCGCGGTTCGTATGGGGGCACGAGAAATGCCATGTGGTGGCTCAATTGGTGTTCGCATGTAGGGCAAATACGTTATGGGGGCATCAACTTCTCCTTTCTTGGGGAGCATGGGGCTGACACCTCACCAGGATCTCCGCCGACACGCCGGATCTGGTGCCGGACGAGCTACCAAATGTCACCTCTCCATGTTTGTCCTCCCCAACCCACGTGACGCCGCCCAATCCGTGTTGCTGCTATCTTGCTGCGCCAAGCACCTCTCGATGAAGGATGCAGTGCCGTCCGGATCGCCGTTAGGTAACCTCCGTCGTCTCCAGGTCTTCCATGGCCGTCGCTTGCAACACCAACCATCGTACTGTGGATTCCCTATACGATTCGAGCTGGCCTCCCAGTGCTCCTCCTGCACCAGCGAGTACCACTGCGGCTGCCACTATAATCAAGGAAAAGGAAGGATGGCAAGGTATTCAAGGTGAATAACATCAAAAAATGTTTTGATAATTCCGCTCCTCTTAGTCAATTTGATCTACATGTTATTCTTTGGGGATTGTAGGACTAGATTAGAGGGTGTATAGCTGAAGCGGTCCTACCTTACCCCATGTAGCCACGGCCGCACAACCTACAGCCGAATCTCCGCATGAGGGTAACAAATGGATGATTGTACTTCGAATGGTTTATATTTTGCATAATCTGATGATTATGGCTTCATTTTTATGCATAATGGATGATTTATTCATGCTCAATGTCTTTCCTTTCATAAGCTTTAAATTATGTTAGTACTTGTGTTTCTCAAATTCCGATGGACTATCTATGTTAGATGCCTGCTTGTGTCTCCGAATTCTCATAACACCTGCTGACTTTGTATGTTTGGTTTGGTTTAAATTGGTTTCACTTGCACCTTGTGGAAGTAAAAATTATTTTCAGTAAAATCCGTAGCACCGAAAGTGTCCAGTTTCCACTATTATGAAATAGCATCCTACTAATATTACTGCATATTTCATTATTCTGTACTAGCTATTAATCCACATTTGATCATCAGGTAGATGGTAATACTTTTCTTTAAATAAATGGTAGATGGTAATCCTTTTCTTTAAATGGAGTCATCAGGGAACAGCTATATAACTGATGCATTGATGTACACCGGTTCATCTCGGTTTAGTAAATTTGAGTTATCGTAGCATGTACAGTGTGAGCAGAATTTGATTTCTTTGCTTTCACGAACAAGTTCAGATACATGGAGAGCTCCTGAGCACATGATTCAGGTTTGTTATCCGGCTGATAATTACAGTGGAAGCTTATTCATTATTATTTCTGCATTTTATCAAAATGTTTGTTGCACATAATCTACGGCTACTTGCATTTTCTTATGCCTTGCATTTTTAATTCGTTTTGCCTGATGAAGTTTCAGTTTGCCAACAGACGCTCTATATCATCATGGTAAGGAGCAAAAGTTTTTGTTTGGTACTCGAATTTGCTGCTTTGAATATACTCCCTCCGTCCCATAAAAGTTGTCTGAGATTTGTTAGATTTGGATGTATCTATACACTAAATAGCATCTAGGTACATCTAAATTTTAGTAAATCTCATACAAGGTTCATGAGGTGGAGGGAGTATGCTTTCACTTAAGAATAACAAGGAAGTTCCTATCAAATTTGCCACGCATGGTGTGCTTTGGCTGCAGGACTGCGGAAGAAAGCAATTTGGCGACTGAATCTGGTGCCTGCGTGCAGGTGCAACCTGCCTCAATTTGTTATTAGGGGTCTCCTCTCCTGAAAAACAAGTAGCAGCAGGTTGTGATTGTACCCTCGCCGTGCGCAAATATAAACTACCATGCCTTTGATTGAGGTCTTCTCTCACTGCCCGGTGGTCATTTTAAAGCCACACTTAGCAATGCGATGCAATATATTGCACTCGGCACAACCACTTTTTGGCTAGCAGCTTTCTGTATTAATCAAGTTGCGGAAGAGTATATTACCTCATTCCGCAACAACATATGAGGTGAAACATGACAGGGCAATAATTGGATAACATTAGTGAAATTTATCAAATTGTCTAATTTACCAAGTAAATTAACAAACTTTATGCAACTTATTTCTTCACATCAGTTTAAAAGATTAGCTTAGAAACTGGAAGCTGAGCTCCACTTGATGCTTGTCTGTTTTATTAGATCGTCTTTGGTGTTTTAGTTTCAGGTGATATTTGTCTCTATGAGCTAAATGTATGCAGGACTCGTCGGCCTAAGTAGCTGATCTATTTTATTGACATTTGTATATGAGATATGTCGGCTCTTCAAAATTTGAAATTGAGCTTATTGAGATTGTAGATTAATGCTCAATGATAGATTACATGCATGGACAGGTCAAGGCCATGATAATTTCATTTTCAGAGTTATCTAATATTTTAATGCTCTAAATTTGTATGCTCTCTGATTCGTCCTTATAGCTACATGCTTCAACTTTCATTTTGAACGCTTGCATTCGGAACCCAATTAATAACAAGATGCATTAAGGTCAAGGTCAGTAAATTCCATCATTTTTTCATTTCGTATGTTCTATTGTCCAATTATTGGACGTGGTATTCAGGTGTTTGTTGTAAAATCTCCTGGTTTAGGGTAAATAGGAGAGCAAATTTGCATAACCCACCTTACCGGGAGAAAAGTTTCGAGTATATTTCTAAATTTGAATGAGATTTAGAATTTTTGTTGAAATCTGCATATCTCATTCAGGTCATATCTAAAGAGAAGAGATTAGGGTGAACTTTGAGAACTTTGTTTCTCAGATGTAAGGTACATGTAAAAAGGTATGACTACTAGAAGCCTGAGCATTTTTTATTTTTTATATCTTTGTAGTATGTTAATTGTCAGAGTAATGTTCCGTTGTTCAAAATCTTGCAGATTTTGCACTATAGCTGTATAGTTCTCATCCCAAGGTTTAGACTTCGGATATTAAGCGTGCAAATTTTATTTCTGGTTGTTCCATATATAGCAGGGTGTAAATGATGAGATCTTATTCCTACACTTATTTTTGTTGCATATACTGATATAGAAGAAGGAAGTGGATCTCCACAAAATGCTTTCCGAGAATTTAAAGAATCTACTGTATACTAGATTGACTCTTACGTGTGGATAACCTGGCCCAAGTTCCTCTTCCGCTCCTGATGGCCTGCGCGGCTGTACCTGATCCGCCTCAAACCATATAGCAGGAGCAGAGCCTGCAACTCGTGCCTGACCCTCTGAACTTCCACGTGAGGGCGTCGTGCAGTACTAGCCTACACCTTGTTATGGTAGTTGGAGCACATTCAATGAATCTGCCGTTCCTCTTGCACTTAAGGATGTTAAGGATGGGTGCCACAGAACGTGTACTCCAAAGACCAAGACAAGAGTGGCGAGGTTTAGATATGAGCATACAATGTCTTTTCATACACCCATTACAACATACTGGATGTCTGTTTCAGTTTACAATCTTGATATTACCATGAGATCATCTTAATTGGTATGCTTGAGATGCACTTGCAAAGGTGAGCACGTAGCAAGTTTATAAATTTGCCATTGCTATTCTTTCTTGAAATTACTGGTGAAATTTGTTTTCTTGATGTTTGTTATTTCTGCATATTAGATGGAAATAGAATTATGGAAGAACCAACGAAAAGTAATTTTATCACCAGCATGACGTGGTGGAGAGCCGGAGACTCTGATACCATAGATAGAAGGTGTCGTCTGGCAGGGATGCTAACAATGAAGACTGGTTGGGAAGAAGCCGACTGATGGGTGGTGATGTTTTTTTCTTGCCAGTTTATCATTGGGACAGTGTTTTGAACTAATGATAAATCTGTATTATAATTATCTCAAAAGAAATGTACTTGGAGTAACTAATGTAACATGGTACCGTTTACATGTGCACTTGAAATGTTGATGTCCTCCCGTCGCTGCGTTGATTCTAACTTTTTTTTGGACTATTTTGCCCTCCCACCAAATCCCTTAATACCGCCCTGCCATGGTACCGTTTCAGTTTACACCCCTCTCGCTATGGTCGCATGTCACCTAAGAACCGCTCGTTTACTCGACACGCGCACGAGAAGAGGCACCTGAGGGCCCAGGCCACCCGAGAACCGGCGGTTCCTTCTCGCCACGCCTTTGACCTCCGAGAACGATGAAGAGCGGGAGCATGCGGTGTCCTAGCATGGCGGCATCGACGGGTGGCCGGAAGGAGGAGAGTCAAGACGAGGGGATCGAGGAGGGACAAGACGGAGGCCGCATCTGCCACCTGTTCCTGCTAGCCACGCGCGCGAGAAGATGCGCCGGAGGGTCGGTCGACCTCCAGGAACGATGAACAGAGAGAGCATGTGGGACGACGTCGATATGGCTGGGAGATTGACTTGTGATGTGCGCAGAGGGCATGGTGTAGGTGGCTGATGATTGGAGCGCCCACGACGATGGCGGCGGCCGCATGTTGCTCTCCTCGTGGCAATGCAAGAAAGGAAGACTAGGGAGAGAGGAATTAGCTCAAGGTAAACAATGTCTCTCGATCTAGCAGCCTCTGAACTACAACTGCAAAGCCGACCTCTCGGAGCAGCTACCCTCTTGAAGTTTGGATCCTTCACTCATATTTGCTTCTTTGCCCTCTAGGAATTTATTGCAGATGCTCATGTTGTCATTCCCAAGCTAGCTTTGTTGTTGAACTTAAAGTTGGTATGGAACCATTCTCTCAAATCTAAGTCCAATTGTGAACGACTGTTGGAGTATTATTTATGTGTAATACCTGCAATATCTAGGTTGTCCCCCATCAACAAATGTTTCTTTGGCAATATAACTATAGAAGTGAGGAGAAAGGAGCCCATGTTTTCATCAAGTGTAATGAGGTCAACCTGGTGTGTGGCGAAAGCATGGAATGGAGCACATTCAAAATAAACGATTGTCTTGACAGATACTGATATGGCAATACATATCGTATGGGAAATATCAGATCAATTGAGGATTTAACTTATGACTGCTTGTTGGAGTAACCCGAATAGTACCCGTATAGGAGATATTCCTTTTCCGGTTTAAGATGTTGCTCATAAGGCTTGATGCTATTCTATATATGTGCATTAAGAAATGAAATTTGAGACCCGTGGCAACGCACGGGCATTTGTACTAGTTCCAGTATAAAGTTACAAGCAACAAACTATCGCATTAAGCAATGCGTGTAAAGTAAACAGTAGAGTTACCCTTGGATAAAACATTGTTGGGTTATCCCTGGTAGCAACAACACATCTACAACCTTAGAAGTTATAAAGGTACTCTCCCGAGAAACTAGAGGCATGAACCTAGCTACTATCGAGCATAAATACCCCCTCTTGGAGTCACAAATGTCCACTTGGCCAGAGTTTCTACTAGCAACGGAGAGCATACAAGATCACAAATAACATATGACATGAATATATAATCAATCTCAACATAGTATTCAATATTCATCGGATCCCGGCAAACCAAACATATAGGATTACATAAAGATGATCTTGATCATGTAGGGCAGCTCACAAGATCGATACATGAAGCACATGGTGGAGAAGATAACCATCTAGCTACTGCTATGGACCCATAGTTCAGGGATGAACTACTCACGCATCACTTCGGAGGCGGGCATGCGATGTAGATGCCTCCGGCGATGATTTCCCACTCCGGCGGGGTGCCGGGAAGAGATCCAAAACCCTCCGAGATGGGTTCGGCGATGGCGGCCACGACGGAACTTTTCGTGGATGGAGGCTCGGGTATCCAGGGTTTTCCCGAGAAATGTATAAATAGACGGAGGATTCAGGTTGATGGGGCGCATGTGGGCCCCACACCTACCCTAGGCGCGGGCCAGCCATAGGCCGCGCCTAGGGGTGGTGTGGGCGCCCTGGTGCGCCTCTTAGCCCCCCTCCAGACTTCATCTTCGTTTCGGTAAAATATTGACTTCGGCTTTTGTTTCGTCCAATTCCGAAAATATTTCCTATACAACTTTTTTGAAATACAAAAACAACAGAAAACAGGGAACTGACACTGTGGCATCTTGTTAATAGGTTAGTGTCAAAAATCATGTAAAAGTGCAACGAAGTGTAAACAAAACACATATGAATTAGTGTAAAATAAGCAAGGAGCATCAAAAATTATAGATACGTTTGAGACGTATCACCCCTCTATCTATGTGCAAGGTATCTTGTGTCTACATCTGAGCTCCATGTGTTTACTTTCTCTTCTCCCGTAACACGTGAGAGAGGGGTGTTGATGTGTATAACTGGATTTTCTAGGATTTGGGGATGTCAGACATTTGTCAACCAACTTCATTCGGATAAGGTATTTTTCGTTGGTTATGTGAGGGAAATTTTGGGTTACTACTTATACAACCGAGAAAAGAGCGAAGTGTTTGTCACTCGGAATGGTGTCTTCCTAGAGAAACAATTTCTCAGCCGGAAGGACAGTGGTAGTAAGGTGCAAATCGAAGAAATTTGAGAAGTGCTGGATAAGGGAAAGTTGGCAACCTCGAAGGTTGAATCGTACATTGCACCTAAGGCAACAAATGCATCGGAAATTTTTTAAAAAAAATCGAGATTGCGATGTCATGTTGTTAGACAGTGCTAAGCCGGCTACTTATCAGGATGCGGTGGGAAGTAATGATTCTCTGTCATGTCTAGAAGCCATGAGATATGAGCAGAAATCCATGGACGACAATCACATTTGGAACTTGGTTAATCTGTCAAGCGACATGAGAGATGTGGACTGCAAATTATGGGTAGCTAACATGGAAGAAAATGTTTCCACATACAAAGTATGACTTATCACGGTGTGTTTGGATGAAAAATTTACTAATGGATCTTGTTGTGGTTCCTGGCTCATCCAATCCTGACAAAAATGGTGCTTTCGCACAAGCCATGGAACCTAGATAACACTAGAAGAACAAACACATACTCAAGCGGTATCACGTAATTAGGATATTTCTTAAGATGGGAGATATGAAGATTTGCAAAGTGCGCACAAAAGATAATGTTGTTCATCCATTAACAGAGTCGCTTTCACAGCTGAGGCATGAGCGATGGGCATGAGATGCTTTACACATGGAGATGATACTTTGTATGAACTATTGCACATGTTGTTTGATTTGATCCATTGGGAATTTGCGCTTAATTAATTTATAAATATTCAGTCCTTAGTCGTTTGAGGTTGTACTGGACATAAAGTATCCAGGTTAATGTGTAAGGCGAAGGACCCCTCATTCAAGCAAAACAGATAAAGTATTAGGTAATTTTGTTTCTAGAAACTATTCCTGATTAACATATACTCTGTATGAGAATATGATGATTTCTAATTAGATGATTTTGTTACAGTTAGGAGTGATGGACCTGGAATGGACGAGAGGGAGAAGCATTAGAGCATGGCCATGCATGAAGATGGTAGCAACCGCGTGAGGATTGGAGATGTAGCAGCAAGTGGAGATTTTAGAACTTTGAAGACACCATAATGATGCAGGAAGACTTGGATGAGATACTCATGATCACACTTCATATTTTTGTCCATTTCTTTATATGGTGCTACGTCACCATTATTTTTGGGACAATGCCTTGTCATTTTAGATGCTATTGTTTCGACCAGTTTTTAGAATCCGTATTTAAGGAGGAAAATCAATCTAAGATAGGATTCGGCCACCTACCCCTTGGCTGGTAGAAACTCTGCCTATCTTCCATAAATACCTCCATAGGCGTTAGTATAGACTCGGGATTTTATTTAGTTAATAATTTAAAAATCGTTGCAACTTCTACGTACTTCGTTTTTGTCCAACGACTAGATAAAGACTGCCTAATAAAGCTTTCATCTTTATTCGTAATTCAGGTTGTTGTTATAATTATGTATTGTTCGATTGTGTGTAGGAATTGACTCTCGTGGTTAGGTTGATCTAGCTCCGTGTGGTCAATAACCTTGGAAGTTGGTGTAGAGATTGCTAAGGCACAACGCCCACGCACATTTGTAGTCGGATCATCAATGTCGACCTCCAAAAAAAATGGATAGCTACCTTCTCATCGAATGACTGGGACATTTTTACCATGTCAATTCCACCTGAATGTGCCCATAGAGATGCTATCCAGTTTACATGTGCTAGGCAAAAGATTTATGCTACCTGGATTGCCCCCAAAAACAAGCTGGCACGAGCAAGTCGTCGTGTGTCTATCTTGACCAATGTAATCCTTAGACCCGAGATGTTTGCATAATCTAGGTTACAGACTAGCCGACTTTGAAGTCGCCTATCGGTGTACGTAATTGGTAGCTCTAAAGGTGACTCTCGAGCCGCCTAAGAAGCAAGCCGCATGACGTGGATGATCAAGATGGAATATGCCCCTCCAACTCGAAGAGATATTCTCTGGATCCTCTCGTGTGATATGGTTCGGAAGCATGGCCATGCGCAACCTCATGCCCGTTAATCGAGGTTGTCCGATTAAGGTGTTAGCCGAAGGAATCATATATCACGAAGATGAGAAAAGAGAGTGAAGATGACACTAGCATGACAAGTGCCTTGCCTACGGCTTAGCACAAATATCGTGAGACAAAGTTAGACGCTTTGTCACATGGATAAGCTACTCATAGGTATCTAGGAGCCGACATGCTTTGCTAGAAGCCAATTCCGTCTATTAGTTCTAAGCGCAACTCATGGAATTATGCCTGACTTACCTTGAGCATGTGGGGTCACACACTGAATAGAGTGGAACTAGGTGGAAGCGATCCAACTAACACAAGCCGACTAAGTGAAGACATATGTGGAGAAGGACACGTGTTAGAGCTTGTTCGATTGCAGGAAGATCCACCCGTTTTGAGGTGTATTAAGGGGTATCAAATCCTATCTAAGTCAAATCCTCCCTAATACTCTCCAAAACACTCCAATCCACATGGGAAGGGGATTAACTGGGCAAGCCCTCAATGGGTTAGACCGACTTTGACTAGGGTTAGGGTTTGGGGGAAGATGGACACATGGGATTGTCCTCTCACCCAATCCCTATAAAAGGAGAAGTGGATTGGTGGCGGAAAACATCCATCCCAAGCCAGTAAAAGGCCATGCCTTTGAAGGCAAGTTAGTCCACTTCACCACTTACCCATCCTTGGCAACATAAAAGAGGCTAACATCTCCCTATCACCGTTTCACCTTCTTTGTATGTGAACTGTCAAAGGCACCTCAATTCCAGTGCTCTAGGCGGTGGCGTTACCGGAGTCGGAGATGGAGGAAAGGCCGGCGGCAGAGCGAGTTCGCGATAGTCCATGTCTTAACCGACAAGGCCAAGAAGGAGAAGCCAGTGATAGAGTAGAAGGATTGCACTGTCCCGCCTAGTGTGCGACACTGACTTCCACACATGCGTGTCAAGGGGTAAGAATCGTGGCTTCTCACCTAAGCTGGATCCTCGGAGGCGTCTCGCAAGAGCCGAAGGAAAAAAATTGTTACTCTTCCTACTCAAAACACGAGACCCAACAGTTTTTTGTACTCCGTGTGATCCTATCTCATGCCTGAAGCTTTTGTGTATGTGTTTGTCTTTATCCTTACCATTTGCTTCATCACATTCATATCTCTCTCGTTAGCCAACAATTTGATTTATTTATCTAGTTAAAGCACTCGGTTTATTATCCTATGTGTTTTGCTTCATCGAGTTTATATTTTTTAGGTTTCATCATGTTACTGATGCGCATTACTTGTTACTCCCCCCATCCCTAGCCGTCATACTCCGATCTTTTACACATGTTTTTTTAGTATTTCAACTTTATGCAGAACTAATATTCTAGCATTTCCAATAATTAAAAGTGGTATCGTTCTGTACAAAGTGGCATCAAGTGGTTTTGCATTGACCTAGATCGATGTAATAACCCGTCAACTAACTAGCGTGTATTCTAGCGAGTAAGTGATAACAATTTCACAATTACTACTAAACAGTTATCAAAACATGTCAACATCTATCTAGTTTGTAAGATCTCATCCTAAGTTGATAACTAAGTCAGTCGTGAAAACGAAATGTTAATCAAATTAGATGTTGAAAAGATAAAAGTTTTCAACAATCTGATCAATGGAATCTATGTTTATCCTGAGGGCCTCCGATAGGGACTCCGTGAGGCTTAACTTTTTTATGCATCGGAATTCACAAATGATTTAGGCTCCGTTTGGGAGCACCGTATTTTCAACACCACTGTATTCCAAAAACGAAGCTGTCTCTGAAGTTTTCAATAAGTCAAAATAACTGCAGTTTGGGGAAATACTTAAGTTTTTGAAATCACGCTATTCTTTGATCTAAACACGTTAAATTATTTAATATTTCAGACCGAAACATTCTATGAATACATCAAAAATAACTTCGATGCCAAACAGAGCGTTAGGGGCAGATTCAGAATCCCAGCTGGAGATTGTCTTTGCTTCCGCCCTCTTCTTTGGGTGCCCGCTCGAGTACTAGTTGTATTCGGACCGAAATACTACTCTACTAGAAGTAGAAACCAGAGGGGAAAAAAGAGGAATAAATTCCGTGCAACGTACGATCAGGAGCTAGATCTCTAGCTCCGATCGACAGGAACTCGGCGAGGTTTTCGTTCGCAGAACACTTTCGTTCTAGGCAAACAATACAATACCCCATGCCAGCACGCGGAAGCGGACGCGGCCGCCATGGCGGAGGCCGTGGCCGGCAACCTGTGTGGGTGTGGCTGCCTCGGGATCGCGTAGCGGGGGATGATGAAACGTCGCAGAACCGTGCTACCGGCGAGCGTTCCGGTCACGCCGAGCATGATCGTCACCGCAATCAACCCTCCCGCGGCGGCGCTGGCCGCAGTGGTGGCCGTGGCTTTAACGCTCGCGGTCGCGGTCGCACCGGCCCTCCAGACTCACGCCATGGCGGTGAACATGTCCGGTATGTCGACTCTCGCTTTCAATCTTCCTTTTCTTTTCGTCAAGAAAAATCTTCCTTCTCTATGTCTCATCGTAGTCGGCAGTAGCTGGCCAGGTAGATCCATATGTACTATTTCACTCGGATTTCTCGATCTTGGATTGAACATTACTGGTAGAAATCTATCAACTTTTGTTTTTTTTCACAGAAATCGAAAGTAAAGAAGTGATTTTTTTTTCTCATCATCTTGCCCAATGCCCATAGCACGAGGCCACGAGCCACGACGGTTATACTATGTGTCCAACTCTTTGGATAAAGATAGGTTGCTCTATGTCTCATCGTAGTTAGCTGGTCAGAGATAGCAGCGGAAATTCAATTCGGTTCCCGGGTGCGTATGCTCCCTCTACTAAAAAATTATATTTCGAAATGTCAAAAAATTTGGACAAAAAATTCTACATGTACATCTTCATAATATACGTGCGTTCGTCAAGTTTCACGAAAAACCAATATTTTGTGTGGTCTATAAAAAAGAGAAAGTTTATCGTGTGAAAAGCATTATTTTTAGCACTGAATTTTGTCTTTTTTACACACGTCACATGATAAGTCGATTTTTTATGAAACGACTTTGTGAGCACGTAGCACGTGAAGATGTACGTGCGAACTTTTAGTTTCAATTTTTTTAAAATTTAAAATGTATGTAAGATGCATTTCGAAATATAGAGAGCATATGGACCCATGTTCCAAAACACCACTCCCGGTCAGAGATATCCATATATACATAATACTCGGTCTTTAACTTTGTCTAAGTTTAAGTATCTCTAACAGAAACTCAATTCGGCTCCCGGGTGCGTATGATCCCTCTACCACAAAAACATATTTTCAAGTGTAAAAAATTTTGATAAAAAAATTTACATGTACATCTCCATAATATATGTGTATTCGTCAAGTTTCACGAAAAAAAATGATATTTTTTGTAGTCTAAGCGAAAAAGAGAAAATTTATCTTGTGACAAGTCTTTGTTTCAGCACTGAATTTTGTCTTTTTTTACACACGCCACATGACATGTCAATTTTTCATGAAACGACTTTGTGAGCGCGTAGCACATGAAGATGTACGTGCGAAATTTTTGTTTCAATTTTTTTGACATTTTAAAATATGTCTAACATGTATTTCAAAATAAAGGGAGCATACGCTCCCATGTGCCAAAACATCACTCCCCCACCAACGTGTAAAATTTCGTTGCAAAATGTCATCGTATGCGCTCTGAACAAGAATGACAAATTTCTGACATGAAATGAGATCCAAAAATTTGAATCTCAGATCTGGAAATTTGTCATTTTTTCCCAGGACGCATACGATGACATTTCACAGCGAAATTTCACAAGGTGGTGCGTGCCATGGTCAGGTACGTGCATGATTTTTTTTCGGAATTGTTTGAAAAGTTTTGAAAAACAAAATTTGCTCCCCAAAAATCCGGGAGCAAATGCTCCCGGGAGCCAAGACGAAACACTAAGAAATTCTAATATATCTTTATTAGACGGAGGAACTATTTCACTTGGATTTCTCGATCTTGGATTAAATGTTACCGATAGAATTCTTGGAGTATCAACTTTTGTCTTTAATTTCATAGAAATCAAAAGTAAAGAACTGTTATTTATTTACTCATCATCTTTCCCATAGCACGAGGGTTATACTATGTGTTCAACTCTTTGGATAAAAATAAGTTGCTCTTAATCTTAATCATCAAGGCTGCTTAACTTTTCCTCATAATTCAGGCGTCAGGAACATGCTGATCTGCCTCCATCTGCACAAAGGCTGGACATGTTGCGGGGCAAAACAACACTGAAGGAATCGCCTGTCATGGCCATTTCGTCGCCCATCTTGGTCCGGAAACCTGAGGACTGGTACTTCACATTTTACATCAGGACTGATCTCCAAGGATTTTACCATACATATCCTGATGTGCGCGGGCCATTCAAGACCTTACAGGAAGCTGACAATGCTATCCATCGCCACCTTCATGACCTCGAGGATCCAAAAATGTATGGCTCTGATTCAAACTTTTTTTATACCCGCAAAAAAAAATTTATATTTTTGGATCAACGATTCAAACAAAATTTTGTAAGTATCTTCCCAGAACATACAATCTACTAATGATATAAATTGATTTCATCTAAACTAGGTCTAGTGACTCATTAGACAAGCTTTCCCTAAAGGAGCGTGCTGTGCGTGAATCTCTCTACTGGCCTGATGGCACTAGGCGGAATTGTTTGGAACCGCCAGACGAAAGCCATGATGAAATTCACCTACTGGTTGAAGCTTTAGTGGACCAGTATAACGAGGATCACAACCTTTTGGAGGTTTGCTCTCTCTCCTCCTGCCCTCACTCCCATGATCTCATTGTTGAAATATTGGGCCCATTTTTAGTGGCCCAAATTAGATTTCAGTTTTTCCTATAAATCTCAAAGCCCACATAGTGGCAGCCTTGTGAGTTTGAGCCCAAGTTGGTGGCAGCTCACTAGGGAGTGGCAAGAGGTGGGAAGTTTAATCCCACATGGAAAGTTGGGAGGAAGTTAGACCACCTTATAAGGTGGGTTGTTCCACCACTAGTAAGTGAGTGAGAATAGGAGTGCTACACGCGCGCTCCTCCTCCTCCTCGCTCGCTCTCCCGGATCGTGGGCTATCTGTAACCGACTCGAAACGTTCGTGCGACGTGGGCGTGGCCCACGTTGTCTAGGGTTTCCCGAGCCTATATAATCTCCTGCCCGGCTACCGCAGAAACACATCTAATACACAAGTTAGGGTTTCCACCTCTCTCTGCTTGCGCCGCCATCGTAGCCTACTCCATCCCGCGCGCCGACGTGCATCGGCGAACGGGAGAGCAGGTCTCCGGAACCGCTCGTCCTTGCGATCCTGTACGGGAGAGGGCGAATTAGGTTTTTGGGAAGCGCTCTGCGCGACTGCTCAAGCTCTCCATCACGGGTCGCCTTCCGTCCAAGTCGGGCGGTGCTGCCTACCGTCGTCTACAACGCCGTCTACTTCGACCCGTCGTCCCCGTCATCAACAACGTTACTGCTGCGACATCATCTGCTACACCTCCACCGCCACCTCCACCAGATCGGTACGTGCGACATATCTCGATCCGTTTAGCGATGGATGTTGTACTCGTTTGCTATGCTACTTGTTCATGTTGATCACTACATCTAGTATGTTCGAGTTTCACATGTTAGTAGTTACTCGTCGTCATGCTTAATATTCTGGAATTAATCATGGAAATTGTGCCTAATTATCCAACAATCCAAAAACCTAATTGTAGGCAATTTCCTGAGTTAACAATGGCTGGTTTTTCCGATGCACTGAGGCCGGATAAGTTTACCGGTGTGCACTTTAAGAGATGGCAGTATAAGGCCATGCTCTGGCTTACTCATCTGAAAGTGTTCGATGTTACTGATGGTTTACCTGAAGGAACTATATCTGATCAAGATCAGAACAAGTTCAAGGAAAACAATACTCTCTTTGTCGGATGCGTTACGAGCATTCTTGCTGATCGTCCGTGTGATGTGTACATGCACATAACGGATGGTAAAGAGCTCTGGGAGGCACTTGAATGCTAAGTTCGGTGCAACCGATGCGAGCGATGAATTGTACATCATGGAGAACTTCCATGACATCGGGATGGTTAACAACCGTTACTGTAGTCGAACAAGCTCATGAGATACGAGTGCATTGCGAAAGAGCTTGAGCTCCTTAAGTGTGCCTTACCCGACAAGTTTGTGGCTGGATGCATCATCGCTAAGTTGCCCCCTTCATGGAGGAACTTTGCCACAACTCTCAAACACAAGAGACGGGAGATATCAGTTGAAAATCTGATAGCATCTCTTGATGTTGAGGAGAAAGCTCGGGCTAAGGATAATACTGAGAAAGGAGAGGGTCAGTCTAGCGCCAACATGGTGCGGAAGAAACCCTACAGCAAGAACAAAGGGAATAACAAGCCCTCCTTCAATAAGCCTATGAAGACTACAACCTTCAAGAAGAAGAAGATGATAAACAAAGCAGATCTGAGCTGCTTTACATGTGGAGAGACTGGCCACTTTTCTAAGGACTGTCCAGAGAGGGCGGACCGCAAGAAAAAGGCGAGGCAAGTCAACACGGTGACCGCTAGCAATGCTGATGGGTACGGTAATCTCTTTACTGTTCTTTCGGTACTTCAATCTCCATGTTGGTGGATTGATACAGGTGCTAATGTTCATGTGTGTGCTGACATATCCATGTTCACTTCTTACCAGGTCGCCGGGATTCTTCCGTCTTGATGGGGAATGGGTCACATGCTTCGTTCGTGGTGTTGGCACGGTAGATCTGAAGTTCACTTCGGGGAAGATCGTGCGGTCGAGGAACGTGCAGCATGTCCCTACTATGAACAAGAATCTCGTTAGCGGCTCCCTTCTATGCAGAGATGGGTTTAAGGTTGTTTTAGAGTCGAATAAAGTAGTTGTTTCCAAGTTTGGACAATTTATTGGTAAAGGCTATGAGTGCGGAGGCTTGTTCCGCTTTTCGCTTTCTGATTTCAGTAATAAGTCAGTGAACCATATATGTGGCAATGTTAGTGATGATACCAGTGTTTGGCATTCTCGTTTATGTCACATTAAAATGTATGTAAGATGCATTTCGAAATATAGAGAGCATATGGACCCATGTTCCAAAACACCACTCCCGGTCAGAGATATCCATATATACATAATACTCGGTCTTTAACTTTGTCTAAGTTTAAGTATCTCTAACAGAAACTCAATTCGGCTCCCGGGTGCGTATGATCCCTTTACCACAAAAACATATTTTCAAGTGTAAAAAATTTTGATAAAAAAATTTACATGTACATCTCCATAATATATGTGTATTCGTCAAGTTTCACGAAAAAAAATGATATTTTTTGTAGTCTAAGCGAAAAAGAGAAAATTTATCTTGTGACAAGTCTTTGTTTCAGCACTGAATTTTGTCTTTTTTACACACGCCACATGACATGTCAATTTTTCATGAAACGACTTTGTGAGCGCGTAGCACATGAAGATGTACGTGCGAAATTTTTGTTTCAATTTTTTTGACATTTTAAAATATGTCTAACATGTATTTCAAAATAAAGGGAGCATACGCTCCCATGTGCCAAAACATCACTCCCCCACCAACGTGTAAAATTTCGTTGCAAAATGTCATCGTATGCGCTCTGAACAAGAATGACAAATTTCTGACATGAAATGAGATCCAAAAATTTGAATCTCAGATCTGGAAATTTGTCATTTTTTCCCAGGACGCATACGATGACATTTCACAGCGAAATTTCACAAGGTGGTGCGTGCCATGGTCAGGTACGTGCATGATTTTTTTTCGGAATTGTTTGAAAAGTTTTGAAAAACAAAATTTGCTCCCCAAAAATCCGGGAGCAAATGCTCCCGGGAGCCAAGACGAAACACTAAGAAATTCTAATATATCTTTATTAGACGGAGGAACTATTTCACTTGGATTTCTCGATCTTGGATTAAATGTTACCGATAGAATTCTTGGAGTATCAACTTTTGTCTTTAATTTCATAGAAATCAAAAGTAAAGAACTGTTATTTATTTACTCATCATCTTTCCCATAGCACGAGGGTTATACTATGTGTTCAACTCTTTGGATAAAAATAAGTTGCTCTTAATCTTAATCATCAAGGCTGCTTAACTTTTCCTCATAATTCAGGCGTCAGGAACATGCTGATCTGCCTCCATCTGCACAAAGGCTGGACATGTTGCGGGGCAAAACAACACTGAAGGAATCGCCTGTCATGGCCATTTCGTCGCCCATCTTGGTCCGGAAACCTGAGGACTGGTACTTCACATTTTACATCAGGACTGATCTCCAAGGATTTTACCATACATATCCTGATGTGCGCGGGCCATTCAAGACCTTACAGGAAGCTGACAATGCTATCCATCGCCACCTTCATGACCTCGAGGATCCAAAAATGTATGGCTCTGATTCAAACTTTTTTTATACCCGCAAAAAAAAATTTATATTTTTGGATCAACGATTCAAACAAAATTTTGTAAGTATCTTCCCAGAACATACAATCTACTAATGATATAAATTGATTTCATCTAAACTAGGTCTAGTGACTCATTAGACAAGCTTTCCCTAAAGGAGCGTGCTGTGCGTGAATCTCTCTACTGGCCTGATGGCACTAGGCGGAATTGTTTGGAACCGCCAGACGAAAGCCATGATGAAATTCACCTACTGGTTGAAGCTTTAGTGGACCAGTATAACGAGGATCACAACCTTTTGGAGGTTTGCTCTCTCTCCTCCTGCCCTCACTCCCATGATCTCATTTCGTCAACCAGGGTTGTGCTATGACTTGTTGTGTTACTCTTGTAATGGTTGGCGATCTGATCCATTCTCCGTGTTTTAGGACCGTGCACTTCAACTTAAGGCCGTCCAGCGGCAGCGATTCTTCTTTTCTATGGGCGATCAGTACTACCATTTCAATTTCACTGCAAGGACTGAAGGAGTTGTTGATTCTTTCTTTGCTGAAGTCCAATGTATACAAGGAGATCATGAGGAAATGGTGGTCAGCTGTTTCTGTGTTGTTAAACCGAAAGATAATGGTATTCCGTCTAAAGTCTCTATTTTACTTTAAGTATCATTCAATTCACCAGAACCGACACTTGTCGTGTGTTTCTCAGTATTGTTACATTGTACTACATTGATTCTTTGTTTACCTCTTGTGCCATGTTTCCCTAATATTCGTGAGCTTACACTTTGTAAATCTCAAACCGGTTCATCCAATAGATGTATATTTGGTGCATTTTTTTACCTTCAATGGTTGAACTATCATTACGTGTATGTGCCTCATTTGTTATGTGTCAGTTAAGTGATAATCATTCCTATCTATTTAATGAAGGTCGCTGCTATGGCTGCCAGAATAATGGAGCAGTTGATATGAAGCACCCAAAAAAAGCTAATGCATATTGTCGTGGACAAGTTGATGAATATATGCCCATTTTGGGTGGATATCATATAGACCAAAACTACTTGGCTGAAAGTGTACGGTGATCTTTTTTCTAGCAAAATGTTTCCCATATGTTTGTTGTCAACTATTTATGATATATATGTTTCCCTTCATCTACAGGATGACGACGAGGAGGAGTGGCTAAGAAGTGAATACGAGGTATTTAATGGCACATATGGTATCCTCGTACAATTTTAATTAGCAACATGCATGATTTTGGTTACTTTATTTATGTATTTGTGTATTTTTAGTTCTTGGATGACCCGATTTTCATGGCGGAGCACTTCCCTAACTCTGTCAAGCATACGAAGACCTAAGAGGTTGGCAGAAGTGGAGCACCGAGAATCTACCAACATTATACATCAGAACTCCATTGTTCTTCCTTGTGACGGAATACCTGTTTTTTTTTTTTTTTGCCACTAGTAAACCTATTGCTTTCTCTGTTGAATAATATAGGATGTTATTACAACCGATATATGTTGTAATTGGTTTATAACAACTTATATTGCAGGACGGATGGAGAATTTATTAATGTTTCTAAGGTTTATAAACTCAGTTATTCCATAGTTGTGCCGAGACACTAATTACTTGGTTTGAGATGGACCTATTTGTAACAAATGAAGTTGTTTCTGAAACTGTCCTGCACGATTGGGAAAAGGAATTTTTTTAATTTGCATGCTTAGTGCCCAACCTAATATTATCTTTGTGAGTAAGAGTGGAATGAGAATAAATTATTTCTCAACCAATAAGCGTCAGATTTTTGTAATGGATGTGTTTTTCAGTGTGTTCTTGACATGTGGTTGTGTACCACGTGTAGTTTCCCTCGTGGGCATTGTCCTTTTGTCCACTAGATTTGGCATCATAAACCTTTTTTCTACTCCTCCTGGGTGTATTAGCATATGGTCCCACTTTGCATGCAACAAGTTGGACATGGCGATTTGTAGCTACAGAATGATACCATCACAAAGCTATATTTTGTTATCTTTTGTTTGCAAATTTGTACACGCGATATGTTATGAAACCAGACACAATATGTTGCAAAGTTTTATGACGTTTGCTACAAAGTTTGTGTTTCCAGCAGATTCTTTGATGTAGCATGCATGCTTCCAAATTGTAACAAATGTCTTATACCATGCATCCACCATAGGACTCACATAGATAGCCCCGTAAATGTTAGGAAGCTCATACGGGCTAGGAAATGATCATACATAGTCGATCAAGGGGGTAGACTACTCACATCTCATGGTGGAGAGCAATGAGGAGGAATTGGTAAGGGAGGAGAGGCGTTAGGCATATTCAGAATCCCCGCTGGAGATAGTCTTTGCTTCCGCCATCTTCTTTGGGTGCCCGCTCGAGTACTAGTTGTATTCGGACCGAAATACTACTAGAAGTAGAAACCAGAGGGGAAAAAAAGAGGAATAAATTCCGTGCAACGTACGATCAGGAGCTAGATCTCTAGCTCCGATCGACAGGCATCGATTACGGGAGTACTCGGCGAGGTTTTCGTTCGCAGATCACTTTCGTTTTAGGCAAACAATACAATACCCCATGCCAGCACGCGGACGCGGACGCGGCCGCCATGGCGGAGGCCGTGGCCAGCAACCTGTGTGGGTGTGGCTGCCTCGGGATCGCTTAGCGGGGGATGATGAAACGTCGCAGAACCGTGCTACCGGCGAGTGTTCCGATCGCGCTGAGCATGATCCCTACCGCAATCAACCCTCCCGCGGCGGCGCTGGCCGTGGCTTCCGCGGTCGCGGTCGTACCGGCCCTCCACACTCACGCCATGGCGGTGAACATGTCCGGTATGTCGACTCTCGCTTTGAATCTTCCTTTTCTTTTCGTCAAGAAAAATCTTCCTCTCTATGTCTCATCGTAGTCGGCAGTAGCTGGCCAGGTAGATCCATATATACTATTTCACTCGGATTTCTCGATCTTGGATTGAACATTACTGGTAGAAATCTATCAACTTTTGTTTTTTTTTTCACAGAAATCGAAAGTAAAGAAGTGATTTTTTGTCTCATCATCTTGCCCAATTCCCATAGCACGAGGCCACGAGCCACGACGGTTATACTATGTGTCCAACTCTTTGGTATTAGGTTGCTCTATGTCTCATCGTAGTTAGCTGGTCAGAGAGATCCATATATACATAATACTCGGTCTTTAACTTTGTCTAAGTTTAATAAGTACTTATATCTACACACTAATAAATTCTAATATATCTTTATTAGACGGAGGAACTATTTCACTTTGGATTTCTCGATCTTGGATTAACTGCGATAGATTCTATCAACTTTTGTCTTTAATTTCATATAGAAATCAAAAGTAAAGAATGTTATTTTTTTACTCATCATCTTTCCCATAGCACGAGGGTTATACTATGTGTTCAACTCTTTGGATAAAAATAAGTTGCTCTTAATCTTAATCATCAAGGCTGCTTAACTTTTCCTCATAATTCAGGCGTCAGGAACATGCTGATCTGCCTCCATCTGCAAAAAGGCTGGACAAGTTGCGGGGCAAAACAACACTGAAGGAATCGCCCGTCACGGCCATTTCGTCTCCCATCTTGGTCCGGAAACCTGAGGACTGGTACTTCACATTTTACATCAGGACCGATCTCCAAGGATTTTACCATACATATCCTGATGTGCACGGGCCATTCAAGACCTTACAGGAAGCTGACAATGCTATCGATCGCCACCTTCATGACCTCGAGGATCCAAAAATGTATGGCTCTGATTCAAACTTTTTTATACCCACAAAAAAAAAGCATATATTTTTTCGGATCAACGATTCAAACATAATTGTGTACATATCTTCCCAGAACATATACTAATGATATACAATGCTTTCATCTAATCTAGGTCCAGTGACTCATTAGACAAGCTTTCCCTAAAGGAGCGTGCCGTGCGAGAATCTCTCTACTGGCCTGATGGCACTAGGAAGAAATGTTTGGAACCGCCAGACGAAAGCGAAGATGAAGTTCACCTGCTGCTTGAAGCTTTAGTGGATCAATATAACGAGGATCACAATCTTTTGGGGGTTTGCTCTCTCTCCTTCTGCCCTCACTCCCATCTCTTTAACCAGGGTTGTGCTATGTCTTGTTGTCTTACTCTTGTAATGGTTGCTGATCTGATCCATTCTCTGTGTTTTAGAATCATGCACTTCAACTCAAGGATGTCCAGCGGGAGCGGTTCTTTTTTTCTAAGGGCAATACGTACAACCATTTCAATTTCACTGCAAGGACTGAAGGAGTTATTGATTCTTTCTTTGCTGAAGTCCAATGTACAGACGACGGAGAGCATGAGGAAATTGTGGTCAGCTGTTTCTGCGTTGTTAAACCTAATGATAATGGTATTTTCCCTCTAAAGTCTCTATTTTACTCTAAGTATCGTTCAATTCACCCCATTTTTTACCTATGATAATGTGTATTCGGTGCATTTTTTTACCTTACAATGATTCTACTACTATTACATATTTGTGCCTTATACGTTATGTGTCAGTTAAGTGATAATTGCCCCTCTCTCTTTAATGAAGGTCGCTGCTATGGCTGTCAGAATAATGGAGCAGTTGATATGAAGCACCCAAACAAAGCTAATGCATATTGTCGTGGACAAGTTGATGAATATATGCCCTGCTTGGGTGGATATCATATAGAGCAAAGCTACTTAGCTGAAAGTGTACGGTGATCTTTTTTCTAGCAAAATGTGTTTCATACTTTTTTTGTGGTTAACTATGATATATATGTTTACCCTCATCTACAGGTTGAAGACGAGGAGGAACGGCTAAGAAGTCAATATGAGGTAACTAACGGCATATATGTTATCTCGTACCATTTAAATTAGCAACATGATTTTGGTTACTTGATTAAGTTTTTGTGTATTTTTAGTGCTTTGATGACCCAAGTTTTATGGCGGAGCACTTCCCTTACTCTTGAAGCTACATTGAAGACCTAAGAGGACCTCTGAAGTTGAGCACTGAGAAGTCCCACCGACATTATACATCACAACTAATTTGAATTTTCGAAAGAAAAAAAGAACATAGCTTCGGATGTAAGATTGTAACAATGAGAAAAAGAGATAGGGGAAAAGTTGAAGGGTGTGACATGTACCTTTGGCGATAAATTTTGTGTTTGTGTTTTCGTGATATTCGCATGTGATGGATCCTTCCTCCTGGGATTCGAGAGAACTACTCGACTGATCAGACTGTAGATCGAAATTTCAAAACAGTGCTGTCAAAACTTGGGCCGAAACATCAACTGAATCCACTCCCAGATCGGCATTACCAGCCCCCACCACATTAGCCAAGCCATCCTCAGCCGCCAGGCCTAGTTCAGCTGAGTGGAAGGTGTGATCATGAACAGTTGCGAGCCTTCCCAGCTCATTCAGATGTATTCCATTGAATGCTTCGGCCCAGGAACGTTTAGAGGGATAGATCAGCCTCAGAACCGCTAAAGAATCAGCATAATCCAGCAGAGAACCCAATGTAAACACCCATTTCAGCAATGCCAAAGACTCTTCCTTGAACATCTTACAGAAAGAGACAAAATTCAGTGCTGGCTCTCTCTCTCAATATCGTACTACAGCATTCAGATCCGGCTCACTCACGAAATCAATTAAATCTGGGAGACACTTCACAGCTTGATAAATGTGATCTTTAAACAACATACTTTTACCTGCCTAAAATTGAAATAAGGCGATATAGGGCTTGAGTGGAACACGAGAATATCATGCACCAAGTACTGAAGTCTCCATCCTACCATGAACATAGGGCTTGGAAAAATCTCTTTATGGATCAATATTATCCAGACTTTTTTGGAAAAACTAAAAGAGATCTTCCAACAGTTTCGGCCTCAGTAGCTCAAATTGCATGTATGGGGCACGACTAATTGATTAGTTTGGTTGTACAATTTTACACACATGACTACATGACACAACCAAGCCTTAGAGCAACTCCAACGCGTTGCGATAAAAGGCACATGCACGGAGAAAACTACCAATTTAGCGCGTGTGCGGCTGGTCGACGCGGGAAAGGAAAGTGTGTGGGAAAATATTTGCCGCGTGCGGCAAAGCACGCGCTAAATTTACCGCGCCAGCTCCAGCGCGCGGGATAAAAAGAGGGCGCACGCTCACCAACCGCCCCACTGCTCCACTCCAAGTCCTCCCCCTCCATGCCGACATGCCTCCTCGCTGCAACTCATCCGGCTACCACGTCGTGCGCGCCTGGCCGGCGAGCAACTTCTATGCTAAGATTCGCGCCGCCGGCTACCGCCTAACCATCGGGACGTTCGAGAACGCGCACAAGGCCCCGCGCACCTACCACGCGGCGGCTCGACCGTCCACACCGCGACCTCAACTTCCACAACATCAACTCCGCCGCCCAAGCGGATATATTGGCTCCCCCAACGCTCCTTGGCACCAACGAGGAGAGGCAGCGCCACCGCCTTCGCCGTGGCGGACAAGCGCACCATGGCAGCGTGGCGCGAGAACTTCCCCGAAGATGTTGTCGACGAGAATGAGTTCTTCAAGCAGCAACAGGCGGAGCACAAGGCCGCAAGGCAAGCGAAACGAGCACGCAAGGCGTTCATCATGGAAGGCCCGAGCACCATCGACAACGACGATCCTCGGTGGGTGGATCTGTTTTCATCAACTGTTTCGAGTTTGTCGGACTCCGACATCAAGTTCGACGACTAGATGTTTTAGGTTTTAGATTATCGTATTTCACTGTTTAAGTTTATCACATTTGTATCCCTTTGATCTTTGTCTGATCCAAATTTGCACCAAAAATCTGTTTGTGGCATTATATTTTACCGTGTCTGGTGAAGTGCGCTATGTTTTTGGGTGTTTGGTCGCAGTTCAGTGAGTGGGGCGCAAAAATAGCAAATCAGGCAATGTAAAAGTTATAGCAAATCAGACGCTGTAAAAGTTAATTTTTTGCGTGCGGCTATTTGGCACCTGTTGGAGATGGTCTTATTTGTTGCTACACTCTGGTGTGCAACTTGGAGAAGATCATGATGGAAGCCTTTCAGAAGTCCCCTAAACTTAATAATATCATGTCTTCTCTCCATGCACATTGGTATCTCTGGAAATGGCGATACACAAGCAAAAGTTTCCTGCTAGTGACAACAAACACCAAACTAGAGTCAATATAACATTTTGTACAAGCCTAGGATTTGGGATCCATTAAAACAAAGTTGATCTCTTTGATGCTAGGTGTTCATTTGTTTAGTCAACCAAGTGGATACAGAAGAGGACCAAGTCATCCCGATCATTATCACATAAGAATATGTAACACCAATTTAAACGTGCAATTGTAATTTTATTTCATCATTTCTTCCTTCCATTAAGAGAAGAGAGACTTCACACCACAGGATTCAGAGAATGAAGTGGTTATAGAATCCAAAATTTAGAAGTGCCAATAGCCTCCTACCAATAAAGCAAATTCAGAATTGCGATCAGATGCAATCATAGAACAATTCAGGTAATGCAATAACAGCGAGCACTCAAGTATTCAGCACAGAAAGCACATAAAACAATTCAGGCAATGCAATATCAGCGAGCACTCAAGGATTCAGCACAGAAAGCACATAAAAAGAGAGCACCGGATGACTTAGCAATTACATCCATTGCCACAGCGATTAATTCAGCACGTCTTAGCTACATAGGACACAGAACAGAACAGCAATCCAACTTCTATGGCCACTGCCATATCAACTTCCTACCCAAAACTACCCCTGAAGTTTTTCATTGCAATAGGGGGCCATCCTTACATTAAGGCCAGATCAGCTTCAAGAGATTTTCTTGACGATGTCGTGGATAACCTTGTCCATGTCAAGCTCCCTCATCGGGTTGAAGGGCCGCTTCATGTCCTGCATGCCAATTTTCAGCATTATGGTCCATCATAACCAATATCATAAATCGTAAATGTATTTAGAATGGCATTAAACTGTGCAGCAGGTCTAGTTGTGCACTGTTGGCTAGCATGAACTGTCACTAGCCAGTTTTCAAATGAAAACAAGGTTTACAGTTAACTGAGCAGTTTAATATGATACAGAAATAAACTCAGACAGTTAACCAAATTACCCGCAGAGACATGAAGACTTCACCACCTTCCTCACGGATCTCAAGGCACCCACGGCGTGGCTGAGAATTAAACAAACAGGATGCCAGTCAAGAAAGGCAAGATGCACACAATAAAGGCCAGCAACATGTAACAAAGTTTATGATGATTAAGAAGATGTAACATGGTGAAATACCTTTTCAGGGTTGATTGTCACGGATACACCAGGTACAGCACTTTCCAGATCTTCCTTCACCTTCACAGCTCTCTTCTTAAACTGTTGGCACTGCGTGCTGAGAGTTCAACAAAGAAGCAAGAGGTAAGAGCATAAGAGAAGTGCAACCAGCATCACCAAATTGAATACAAGATCATATTGAGTTGAGACTTGCAAGGGCATTGAATTGGCCAAGGAGTTTTGAGTATATGGACAGGCAAGTTTGGATGAAATGTAATCAAGGCAGAAATATTTTGAGTTTTACAGTACAAAACAATGGTTGCTTCCCTCTACTAAAAACTACAAGATTCCTACATAAGAAATCATAAAAGGATACATCTCCAGTAAACAATAAAGAGGTTCTGCTTGTGGTTCGCTATGTCCAAGAAGCAATAAAGAGCATCTTTTGCTTCTAGTTCCCTTCTGTAGAACAGCAATGAAGCAAACAAGGTTCCACTAAAAACAGGAATGAGTTGATACAGCTTTTGTTATCCAAAAGAATTTAATCTTCGACTTAAATTGGGAAAACACCCTGCTATAGAACAGCCATCCAATGAGAGCAACATTGAGAACCAGAAAAGTAAATGTCTCACTCGTGTTTTGGTACTAACCATTTAACAAGTTATGGTTAAAACCTGTATTCAACAAGTTAGCAAGTGTTTTGTGAAAATATGTGATTTTCCAGGCCAGTTTAATGGAAATATTGGCTCCAACATAATGACCCGACAGTGGTGAAGATGGCAATTGCAAGAGGAAAGCTAATGTTTCAGTCTATGTTTGCACACACATAATTACATTTTAGAAGAGTAACTTAATATATTTAGGCTTGTGACTCCTATATTTATTTAAACACCTAACTGATGATGAATCAATACATCTCACAAATAAGCAAACAGGTTCATTTACTTCTGGCATTCTGTACTCTAGTAGTACATTGAAAAGGTGATACAATTCAATACAGTTGGAACGATTTACGATTCCTTTTGGTTCCTTAACGAACCAATAAACCCAAGAGACAGGATATTTGCTACGCAAGCAGAGTAAACTAACAAGATCAAAACGAAGATATCTGCTGAATATCTGTCAGGCCATCTTTACCTCGAAAATAAGTTAATCGTGATCTAGACCAGAAATACGAATCTAAAAACTCAACCTTTCTCATCCACTAATCGTGTACCCGAAACACCGCTAAAATCTGGCCTTAAACTAGTCAAAATCTTGCTGAACCCAGATGGGAAAACCCTAACCGTCACGTGCAGGGGCGGGCGCAGCATACTCACCATGCCTCGACAACGACGCGCTTCCCGTCTTCAACGAAAGGGCTGTCATCCACCTCCTCCTCCGCCTCCTCCTCTTCCTCCTTCGCCGGCGCCGGCGCAGGAGCGGGCGCCACCTCCTTCTTGGCGTTCTTCCTGCCCTTCCCCTTCCCCTTGGCCGCCGGCGGAGGCGACAGCACCGCCTCCACCTCCTCCACAACCTCCTCCTTCTTGGCCTTCTTCCTCCCCTTCTGACCGGCGGGGGCCGCAGGCGGAACCGGCACCGCCTCAGCCTCCTCCTTCTTGGGCGGCGCGTCCGCGGCCTGCTTCCCCGCGGCCATGCTCCTGGTGATCCTCGACGGCATCGCGGGTGCCGCCGCCGCCGCCGCAGGGGACTTGCGCTTGGGAGCCATCGCTGGGTTAGTGGGCTGGTTGTGGTTGAGGGTGGTGGTGTCCTTTGGTTTCGGCTCGTCGGTTTTCGAGAAGTGGAAAGATTGGAGTATCTTATAGGAGAAGATTGGCCTACAGAAAATGAGAATCTTCTAGGAGAAGATTGCGAAAAGGGCGGGATAGGAAGAGCGTTTCCCGCCTATTGGGTTTGAGACTTTTGAGGCGGCGGGAGATGAAGGAACATACATACGTGGGCCTATTCCACTCCACAGCCCACGTTGTACAGCTTATGCGTGTTAAGCAATGTCGCATGAATGATTCTCAAAACAAAACACAGTGTCCAGTGAATAGCAGATAAAAAAAGTATCCTAAATAGAATGCCCAAGAAAGTGTTTAAATTTTGTAAACAAATCCCTAGGACAGAATCCCAAATGCATTTTATATACATTGTGTCTCTCATCAACTTCAAGTAGTGGTTGTTTTCCTGCCAAGTGTTATACTTTTGTTTTGGATTTCTTCAATAATGTCACTCCACTTGTCACCATTGTTGGTGCTTCTTGTATGGTAAAGGAATAACTTATCCAAGATCACAATGAGAAAATATGAACCAATTTGGAGAGCGTTCCAGCTTTTTCACGCATACGAAAAAATTAAGCCGATAGTCTTGCAAAGACCGGTGGTACACGGTGGGGCACACATCATAATACTTTGGTTTCTTCTTCAACTAATTCGGACCTCACTATTGTAGGTATTGGAAAGTATGTATTTGTAGAGAGTGGGTCAATAACTCAAGCATCAGGTTTGATATAAAAGATGGAACACTTCCAATTTATTCTTGTAATGCAATTTATGATTGGATTGTCAGGTAACACAAAAAAAATTCACAATGCTTGCAAAGGAAAAAAAAAAGTTAATATTGTTCGGACAGAGATTTAGTGCACATGGCACCAGTGATCTAATTTAAAAAAAATCAAAAATCATATTCTTGAGTCTCAAAAATTCTGGGAAAAAAATCGCATATAGTTGATGATATATCCCACAAACATGCAAAATATCAGTTTCAAATACTTTATATTCTAAGCTACCAAAAAGTTACAAAAATGTTGATGTGAGTAGTACATTTTCAAATCTCCAAAATGAATCAGATTTTGTCATTTTTTTCTAACACAAAATAAAAAGAATTCGTGTTGAAATTTTGCATGATTGTGAGATATATCACTGATAATCTCCGGGATTATTTTCAGATTTTTTGTTAACTTGTAAAAATGTCTTTTATTTTTTAAAAATAGCGAGAGCACTGAAACTCGTGAGCCAAAAGCACTTTTCAATATTGTGCGTTCTATTGGATTAATTTATTGTGTCATTATTGATGATATAAATGAGACGAGTGACAAATGGTTTTGGATGAGTTTTTTGAAGAAGTGGAGATCTTTTAGCAATAGGGATTTTATTGTGTCAAATATTACCACTCGAAGGTCATTCAAGGGGTCGTGAAGCAAAGTTATTAAGTAACTATAATCATTTTAGTATCGTATTGTCAATGTTATTCCTAACTGATTCTAGTCAATGTAAACTTTAACTTTTCAGAAAAGTTAACTCAATTGTTGAGATGTGTGTGTGTCTTGACCCTAAGAAATCCTTTCTCAAGTTGGATAGAAACTGGTTGAACTTGGCAAGATTTATGATGTCAATTTCTTGGAATATGATTGTGTCATCCGAAGGGAACAACTGGCACATTTGTTGACGAGAAAAGTGGTGAAGATCTCTCAAGTTGTAATGATCTTTGCAATCTTGCTTTGAAGATTGTTCAAACTGAGAACACTAACTTTCCTTGATTCTACCTTCAACCACCGCGACAGTGTAGAAGGCCGGCTCACCTATGAATATTATCAGGATCGAGCCGGGAAATAAAATGAATGATTAACAGTGGATGATAACATGGTATGATACATTGAGAATAGATGTGGTGACCAAACATACCACTTCATGGTGTAGTATGCAAGTCATTGACATAACACCAATGAAACACCGTTGCACTAGTATTACATCCCTTAGAGTGATACAACAGAAACATTTGCGGGTCCAAGGCATATCTATAGAATTACATCACGGACTCTTTACAAAAAATTAGCACAGCCTCCTAGTTACAATGAGGTAAAATGGCAAATAAGCTCCAGAAAAATAAATCGTAGACTACACTTATCCTAGCTCTACCTATAGAGATACTTGGCTTAACTACTACAGAACTATAGATCAACCCTAGCTACTTAGGTTCTAGAATTAAGGAGCTAGTTCTCTTCTACTTATAATCTAGGTTCTCTCCATGGTGGATGTAGTGGTTGATTCTGTTGACTCTGCTGGCAGGGTCCTGTCACTTGAGTTCACTAAGTAAGGAAATGTTGGTTCCTGATGTTGTGCAGAGCATGCAGTTGGGAAACCTATGGAGGAAGATATGATGAGCACAGCAGCAAGTTTTCCCTCGGTAAGAAACCAAGGTTTAATCGACCAGTAGGAGAAAGAAATCACTTCTGAAGGTGTTGTTGGCTGACTTTGGCAGGGCGCACTACCGGTGTCAGCAACAACGTGGAACCTGCATATAACAAAACCAAAATACTTTGCCCCAACTTGCAGTGAGGTTGTCAATCTCACTATTTTTGCTGAAAACAAAGGATTAAGCATCCGCACCCCTTTCAGTACTAAGTTGCAAGCAACATATTATTGCATTAAGTAAAGTGTGTAAACTAAACAATAGAATTATCCTTGGATGAAGCCTTGTTGTTTTCTCCCTAGTAGCAACATCACATCTACAACCTTAGAAGTTATTGTCACTCTCCCAGATTACTAGAGGCATGAACCCACTATCGACCATAAATACTCCCTCTTGGAGTCACAAGCGCATACTTGGCTAGAGCATCTACTAGCAACAGAGAGCATGCAAGATCACAAATAACATATAAAAAAGTTTATAATCAATCTCAACCATAGTATTCAATATTCATCGGATCCCAGCAAACACAACATGTAGCATAGTAATGCTACATGTTTTTTTTTTTCTCTCTCAAAAAAAAAACATGTAGCATTACATAAAGATGATCTTGATCATGATAGGCAGCTCGCAAGATCTAAACATGAAGCATAATGAGGAGAAGACAACCATCTAGCTACTGCTATGGACCCATTGACATAGGCATCCCCAATGGGCCTGCCGAAGATGGTACCCGGGGTTTACTGAAGGCCCATAACTCGAAGAATAAGAAGATTCGGAAGCCCAAGTTATTATTAAGGAAAGCTAGAGTTGTATTAGGAAGTACTACTTGTAATCTTGCGGGACGGGTTGGATATCCTCCCGGACTCTGTAACCTGTGTATTACGAATCCCTCGGCTCCGCCTCCTATATAAGGGGGAGTCAAGGGACAAAGAGAGGATCGATTCATTGTTCCACGCAACCATAGTTTTTACATCGTCGAGTACTTTTCGGCTGAAACCTTCGAGATCTACTTGCCCTCTACTTCCGACTAAAACCCTAGTCTACAATCCGTAGGCATTGATAAGTTAATCCCTTGTCAATTGGCGCCGTCTGTGGGAATTAGAGGTGTCAAGGATCTGATCTCGATGGCACGTTCAAGATCGTCGACTTCATCAACTGGAAGCAACACAATGGACAGAGGTAAACAGATCGAAATTGGTCTAGTTGATTTTGTTCCTCACCCGCCCTCCCGTTTGGATGCATATGCGTATCTGGAGGAGCCCATGGAGATGACGTTCGGGAAGTTCCACTTCCGCGTCGAGAAAGAAGGAGCATATCGTCTCGAAATTCCGATCTCGTCGGGATTATCAGCGGTCGATCCCGATTTTTCGAGTTCAGCATCATCAATCGAGTCAGACGACGAGGAAACTTCGTCGCCACGCTTCATCAGCACCATGGCAAGTGAAAAACTCGCCAAGATCTTCAGCGACATGTCTTTCGAGTCATCTACGGACTCCGATATAAGCGATGACTCGAGCAACATTGACAGCTTCAACTTCATCGACAAATCTACTATTGTTGGAGAGGTCTTCACCAATCTCTATGATGGTGTCACCAAATCCAACAAAGCTCAAAATCCAAAATATCATCAGATCTATGCAATTGGAGAATCAAGTCGGCCAGAACCGGCGACGTCAGAGGCTTTCGACGATGCGGGAAATCCGTATGTCGATCCTGCAGATCTCACGCGAGGTTTGGGAACAAAATATATCGGACCAGGAACACGAGAGATGGTGCGATTTCCGCAGGCAGTATGGGATCGAGTCGCAAGAGCCATTGATGGTACAGAACCAATGACCATTACGGCAACACCTGAGGAGTTACAAGCGTACCAATATAGGCTTGCACGTACCAGGAGGGAGCTCGAGAAGCAGAAAATCAAGCTGGACAGGAGGCAGGAAGCAGCTTCCGCATCAAGCAGGCGAAGGGCAGAGCTAAGCCGATATTCAGGAACTTCGGGAGACAGTCATAGAGAAGCTCGAAGGAGAGCAAGATCTCGGCTGCAAAATATACCTGAAGCAGAGAGAGAAAATTTAGTTCAAAATCTCGACATGTCTTTTATGTCAATCGACACGAGGGGGAATATTATTCCCAAAACACCGGAAGCGGGATATATGGCAACGCAAGCTTTCATCCTAGCGTCCAAGCCACCTCCTGGAGATCCAAGAGAAGCATTGTATAACATGGCCATGGCAGGGTGTGGAGCCATGGGAGCAGCATTCGCAACTACACCTCCCGAAGGATCAGTAAGGCAAAATAGTCCACGACCCACTGCAGCAGCACCAGGTCCCGAAAGAACAAGTGGAGCAAGAGACACAGCAGCACAAGCACGGGTGGACAGAGCACGACAAAATAGAAGAGAACACCGGCATTCCCCAGAGATAGATAACGAGGATATGTGTGGGCTACCGTGCTTTACAAGAAGGGTCCGGAAAACTCGAGTTCCTTCAGGGTTTAAGTTACCCGATAATTTCAAAAAATTCGATGGCCTGCAAGATCCCGAGGATTGGCTAGTCGATTACCTCGAGACGGTGAAACTGATAGGTGGAACCAGAGCAACAGCCATGCAGAGCATTCAAGTACACCTAAGTGGAGCCGCAAGATCTTGGATCAAGATGCTTCCTCCAGGTTCCATCGACAGCTGGGACAGTTTTGAGGATGTGTTCGTCAAGAATTTCCGATCCACCTGCAAGAAACCTGCATCACTTGAAGAGTTGAGACCATGTCGACAAAAACATGATGAGTCAATGAGGAAATACATCCAGAGATGGAACATTATCAAAAACTCGGCATAAAACATATCTGATGAGAGGGCAATAGATGCGTTCGTGGCAGGAATTCGACGAGGAGATTTTGTCGAGGACTTGGGGAGAACAAACCCAAGGATAGTATCAGCATTAATGGAGATAGCAAACAGATGGGCGGATGGAGAAGATGTTGTTCACAATAAGCGACATAGGTCACCAGAGGAGGACCGCAGTCGAAACTTCCAAAATAGACGACGATTCTCTCGGCAGTTTTCGAGTTATGACGCTCCTGGCCAAATATCAGCTGGTTTCCGAGGAAATACTGGGGGAAATTGTCGAGATGATTATCAAAGGAGTAGCGAGCAGCGAGGCGACAATAGAGATGATTCTCGGAATAACAGGCAAAATAGTGGACAAAGGTTTCAGAGACCTTTTGTATCGCCTGAGGATATGATGAACGGGCCATGTCAGATGCATTTTTATCTCGACAATAATGGGAAGAGGCAGTCAGGACATCTGCAGAAGGACTGTCGAAATTTTCAAGCGATGTTGAGGGTTGCAGGGCTAGCCAATGCTCAAGCAACAAATAGAAACCCCCAAGGGCCCAGGAGTGAGATTCACTTGCCACCTCCTCCCGCAATTACGGACGAAAATCGGCACCAGCTCAGAATAGCGGCAGCACCACACCCACCTCCATATGTTGATCCTAACTCTAACGGAGCGGTCTCGATGATTCAGAAAGCTAGGCCGTCCAATAGGGCTCAGAAAGTAATCTCACGACAAGTGTTCATGGCAGAGAAGATGCCTCCACCAACGGTTGAGTACCTAAATTGGTCGGGACAGGACATTGGTTTCACAATTGCGGATCACCCGCAGCAAGTTCCTCGACCAGGGCAGTCAGCACTTATCTTGCCAGCGGTGATCGCAGGATTCGACGTATCTCGAGTATTCATCGACGGATGCAGCAGCCTAAACCTTATGTATGCAGATACACTAAGGAAGATGAACATATCCTTGGCAAATCTAAAACCAACTGACACACGTTTCCATGGAATCACGCCAGAGAAGCCAAGTTATCCGCTGGGAAAGATCAATCTCGACGTTCAGTTCGGAACCCGAGAAAATTACAGGATCGAAAAGCTGGAGTTCGAAGTCGTGGATTTCCCGTCGCAATATCACGCTTTGTTGGGACGACCAGCATATGCCAGGTTTATGGCGGTACCACACTACACGTACTTGTTATGGAGGTTGCCAGGACCTAAGGGACCAATCACAGTCAAAGGAAGTTTTGCATTAGCTGATAAATGGACAAGGATTTTCATCGACTGTCAGAAACTTTCGGGATGCAAGCAGAATATATGGCGTCAAGGCTCACAACTGATTATGATGTGTTGCCAGATGTAGGAAGGCCTCTCAGGGAGCCAACCTTTAACACTACGAAAGATTCCAAGGAGGTGCAGATTCACCCGACAGATCCAAAGAAAACGACGTCCATTGCACCAGACATAAACCTCGCATAGGAAAGCGCGCTTGTCGAGTTCCTCCGTGAGCACCGGAAAATCTTCGCATGGTGTCCAGCTGACATGCCAGGAGTACCCAGGGAACTTGCCGAGCACCACCTAAACTTGGATCCATTAGCGAGACCAATCAAACAACCTTTGCGGCGTTTTTCGGAACCAAACCACAAAGCCATGTTGTCAGAGATAGATCGACTCAGAGAGGTTGGTTTTATCAAAGAGCTACATACAGAAGCCACGTGGGTAGCTAACCCAGTTCTGGTCCCGAAGAAAAACACGAAAGTCCTTCGCATGTGTGTCGACTTTACGCGTCTCAATAAACATTGTCCAAAGGATCACTTTCCCCTCCCAAGGATCGATCAAATCATCGACTCCACGGCAGGATGTGAACGTCTTTCCTTCCTGGATGCATATTCTGGTTATAACCAGATCAGATTAAAAGAAGATGATGAAGTCAAGACAGCGTTCATAACACTGTATGGCGTGTTTTGTTACAAAACAATGCCTTTTGGTCTAAAAAACGCGGGAGCAACGTATCAGCGGATGATGCAGAAGTGCTTAGCAACACAGATTGGGAAAAACGTACAAGTATACATTGACGATATCGTCATAACATCAAAGAAGGGGACAACTTTGATCGAGGATCTAAATGAAACTTTCGACAACCTTGACAAGTTCTGCCTCAAATTGAACCCGACGAAGTGCTCTTTCGGCGTCCCTGCAGGAGAACTTCTCGGGTTCCTAGTCTCAGCAAGAGGAATCGAGGCCAATCCAGAAAAAATCCAAACTATTGTAACAATGAGGAAGCCAACAAAGTTAAAAGAAATACAACAATTAACTGGGCGAGTCGCAGCTTTAAGCAGATTCGTCGCCAGGCTGGGAGAAAAGGCGTTACCCTTTTATGCTTTGATTAAGCAAGGAGAGAAGTTTCAGTGGAACGAAGAAGCAGACAGAGCTTTCGGGGATCTCAAACGCACAATCTCGACACCACCAATCTTGGTGGCGCCTAAGGAGAAGGAACCCCTCTTGCTATACATTGCAGCCACTGATGTCTACGGGAGATTCTATTCTTGTAGACAGTGTTGGGCCTCCAAGAGCAGAGGTTTGTAGAACAGCAGCAAGTTTCCCTTAAGTGGATCACCCAAGGTTTATCGATCTCAGGGAGGAAGAGGTCAAAGATATCCCTCTCAAGCAACCCTGCAACCACAAAGCAAGAAGTCTCTTGTGTACTCAACACACCTAATACACTTGTCAGATGTAAAGGTGCACTAGTTCAGCGAAGAGATAGTGAGATGCAAGTAATATGGATGAGTATGAGTGGTAATAGCAATCTGAATAAAATATGGCAGCGAGTAAACATGCAACAAAACAGTAAACAAACGGAGATTCGATGCTTGGAAGCAAGGCCTAGGGATCCCGCTTTCACTAGTGGACACTCTCAACAATGATCACATAATAGGACTACTCTACACCCTCTTGTTGGATGATGAACACCACTAACTGTGTAGGATTACACGAATCCTCAATGCCGGAGTTAACAAGCTCCACAATATTCAATGTTCATATTTAAATAACCTTAGAGTGCAAGATAGATCAACACAATCACACCAAGAACTAACATAGCATGCACAGTGTCACCATCACACTATGAAGGAGGCATAGATCACATCAATACTTATCATAGCAATAGTTAACTTCATAATCTACAAGAGATTACAATCATAACCCACGCCAAGTACTACACGATGCACACACTATCACCATTACACCGTGCAGGAGGAATAGACTACTTTAATAACATCACTAGAGTAGCACATAGATGATATTCAACTAGATCACATAAAGAGAGAGATGAACCACATAGCTACGGCGGAGCCCTCAGCCCCGGGGGTGAATTACTCCCTCCTCATCATGGAGACAGCGATGGCGGTGAAGATGGCGATGGAGACGGCGGTGGAGATGACTCCGGGGGCAATTCCCCGTCCCGGCGGCGTGCCGGAACAGAGACTTCTGTCCCCCGAATTGGAGTTTCGCGATGGCGGCGGCTCTGGATGGTTTTCTCTGGTTTCGTCGAACGGGGTCGAGGTTTTAGGTCAGGGACGACTAAATAGGCGAAGAGGCGGAGTCGGAGGGGCCACGGGGTGCCCACACACTAGGGGGGCGCCCCCCCTTGGGTCGCGCCGCCCTGTGGGGTGGGGCCCCCCTGGCTCCCCTCTCGTCTTTCTCCGGTGCTCTGGAAGCTTCCGGGAATTATAAGATCTTCGGTGTTGATTTCGTTTGATTCCAAAAATATTTCTTTACTAGGATTTCTGAAACCAAAAACAGCAGAAAACAGCAACTGGCCTTTCGGCATCTCGTCAATAGGTTAGTTCCAGAAAACGCATAAAAACGATATAAAGTGTGAACAAAACATGTAGGTATTGTCATAAAACAAGCATGGAACATCGAAATTATAGATACGTTGGAGACGTATCAGCATCCCCAAGCTTAGTTCCTACTCGTCCTCGAGTAGGTAAACGATAAAAGATAATTTCCGAAGTGACATGCTACCAACATAATCTTGATCATACTATTGTAAAGCATATGAGATGAATGCAGCGATTCAAAGCAATGTTAATGCAATGAGTAAACAATTGAATCATATAGCAAAGACTTTTCATGAATAATACTTTCAAGACAAGCATCAATAAGATTTGCATAAGAGTTACTCATAAAGCAATAAATTCTTAGTAAAAGCATTGAAGCAACACAAAGGAAGATATAAGTTTCAGCGGTTGCTTTCAACTTCAACATATATATCTCATGGATAATTGTCAACATAAAGCAATATAACAAGTGCAATAAGTAAACATGTAAGAATCAATGCACACAGTTGATACAAGTGGTTGCTTCTAAGATAGAAAGAATAGACAAACTGACTCAACAATAAAGTAAAAGATAGGCCCTTCGCAGAGGGAAGCATTGATTACTATATTTGTGCTAGAGCTTTTCATTTTTAAAACAAGAAACAATTTTGTCAACGGTAGTAATAAAGCATATGAGTTATGTATAAGACATCTTATAAGTTGCAAGCCTCATGCACAGTATACTAATAGTGCTCGCACCTTGTCCTAATTAGCTTGGGTTAACACTGATTATCATTGCATAGCATATGTTTCAACCAAGTGTCACAAAGGGGTACCTCTATGCCGCCTGTACAAAGGTCTAAGGAGAAAGCTCGCATTGGATTTCTCGCTTTTGATTATTCTCAACTTAGACATCCATACCGGGACAACATAGACAACGAGATAATGGACTCCTCTTTAATGCATAAGCATTTAACAACGATTATTATTCTCATAAGAGATTGAGGATTAGCTGTCCATACTGAAACTTCCACCATGAATCATGGCTTTAGTTAGCGGCCCAATGTTCTTCTCTAACGAGTATGCATACTCAAACCATTTGATTGTGAAAACCGCCCTTACTTCGGACAAGACGAACATGCATAGTAACTCACATGATATTCAACAAAGGTAAAAGAGTTGATGGCGTCCCCGGAAAACATGGTTACCGCTCAACAAGCAACTTACTAAGAAATAAGACACATAAGTACATATTCTTCACCACGATAGTTTTTAAAGCTATTTGTCCCATGAGCTATATATTGCAAAGGTAAAGAATAGAAATTTTAAAGGTAGCACTCAAGTAATTTACTTTGGAATGGCGGAGAAATACCATGTGGTAGGTAGGTATGGTGGACACAAATGGCATGGTTATTGGCTCAAGGATTTGGATGCACGAGAAGAATTCCTCTCAATACAAGGCTAGGCTAGCAAGGTTGTTTGAAGCAAACTCAAGTATAAAAGGTGCAGCAAAGCTCACATATGAACATATTTTAACTATTATAAGACTTTACATTGTCTCCTTGTTGTTCAAACACCTCAACCAGAAAATATCTAGACTCTAGAGAACAATCATGCAAACCAAATTTTAACAAGCTCTATGTAGTTATTCATTAATGGGTACAAGGTACATGATGCAAGAGCTTAAACATGATCTATATGAGCACAACAATTGCCAAGTATCAAATTATTCAAGACATTATACCAATTACCACATGTAGCATTTTCCGTTTCCAACCATATAACAATTAACGAAGCAGTTTCAACCTTCGCCATGAAAAATAAAAGCTAAGAACACATGTGTTCATATGAACCAGCGGAGCGTGTCTCTCTCCCACACAAGCATTTATTCAGAGAATGAAAATAACAAAACGAAAATAAAAGCACACAGACGCTCCAAGTAAAGTACATAAGATGTGACCGAATAAAAATATAGTTTCAAGAGAAGGAACTCGATAATTTGTCGATGAAGAAGGGGATGCCTTGGGCATCCCCAAGCTTAGATGCTTGAGTATTCTTGAAATATGCAGGGGTGAACCACCGGGGCATCCCCAAGCTTAGACTTTTCACTCTTCTTGATCATAGTATATCATCCTCCTCTCTTGACCCTTGAAAACTTCCTCCACACCAAACTCGAAACAAACTCATTAGAGGGTTAGTGCATAATCAAGATTCACATGTTCAGAGGTGACACAATCATTCTTAACACTTCTGGACATTGCCCAAAGCTACTGGAAGTAATGGAACAAAGAAATCCATCCAACATAGCAAAAGAAGCAATGCGAAATAAAAGGCAGAATCTGTCAAAACAGAACAGTCCGTAAAGACGAATTTTATTGAGGCACCATACTTGCTCAGATGAAAATGCTCAAATTAAATGAAAGTTGCGTACATGTCTGAGGATCACTCACGTAAATTGGCATAATTTTCTGAGTTACCTACAGAGAATTAGGCCCAGATTTGTGACAACAAGAAATCTGTTTCTGCGCAGTAATCCAAATCTAGTATGAACCTTACTATCAAAGACTTTACTTGGCACAACAATGCAACAAAATTAAGATAAGGAGAGGTTGCTACAGTACTAACAACTTCCAAGACACAAATACAAAATAAAATTACTGTAACAAAATAAACACATGGGTTATCTCCCAAGAAGTTCTTTCTTTATAGCCATTAAGATGGGCTCAGCAGTTTTTATGATGTACTCGCAAGAAATAGTATTTGAAGCAAAAAGAGAGCATCAAGAAGCAAATTCAAAACACATTTAAGTCTACCCCACTTCCTATGCAAAGGAATCTTGTACACAAATGAATTCATGAAGAACAAAGTGACAAGCATAAGAGGATAAAACACGAGTAACTTCAAGATTCTCAACATAAAGAGGGGAAACTTAATATTATTAAGATGCATATAACCATGTTTCCCTCTCTCATAATAACTTTCAGTAGCATCATTAATGAAATCCACAATATACTCATCACTTAAAACATTCTTATCATGGCTCATATGTATAGAAGTATCATTAATTTTGGAATAAGAAGAGTTCTTCTCATTAATAGTAATTGGAGCAAGATTATTATCAAGAATTTGAACATGGTAAACAAGTTGCATATTAAGGGAATTGTTTTTGGCAATCCAATCATAACTATGACAAGTTTCATAAGGATAGTTATAACCTATATCATAGCATTCTTTATAATAATCATTAAAGGTCGGAGGCACGGTGTCATCATAAGAAATAGAATAGTTATCTTTCACAGTTGGTTTATCTGTGACCATACCATCATTGTTATTAGAAGGAGATGTATCAAACTGATACGTCCAAAACGTATCTACTTTCCCGAACACTTTTGCTATTGTTTGGCCTCTAATTTGTGTATTTTGGATGCAACTAACACGGACTAACGCTGTTTTCAGCAGAACTACTCTGGTGTCTCGTTTTTGTGCGTAAATCCAACTTTCGGGAAAAACCTCGGAATTTATGCGAAGGCCTTATTTTCCCAGGAAACTAACGGAGCCGAAGGGCAATTGAAGTGGAGGCCCGAGGGCCCCACACCATAGGGCGGCGCGGCCCGGGGGGCCCGCGCGGCCCTGTGGTGTGGCCCCCTCGGCCGGCCTCCGACGCCCTCCTTCGGACTACTTAATCGCCTCGACCTAAAAACGCCAGAAGAGAGTCGAAGTCGCCAGAAACCCTCCAGAACGCCGCCACATCGCGAAACTCCGTCGCGGGAGCCAGAAGTCTCCGTTCTGGCACTCCGCCGGACGGGGAATTGGAGGAGATCATCACCGCCATCACCGCCAACGCCTCTCCATCAACCAGCAATGTTTCCCCCATCCATGTGTGAGTAATTCCCCCGCTGTAGGCCGAAGGGGATGGTAGGGATTGGATGAGATTGGTCATGTAATAGCATAAGATTGTTAGGGCATAGTGTCTAGTGTCCGTAGATGGTACTTTTATGATATTGTTGCAACTTGTTATGCTTAATGCTTGTCACTAGGGCCCGAGTGCCATGATCTCAGATCTGAACATGTTATTATTTCATCATGATATTCGTTGTTTATGATCTTACCTGCAAGTTGTATACACATGTCGCTGTCCGGAACCAATGGCCCCGAAGTGACGAAATCGGGACAACCGGAGGGAATGGCAGTGATGTGAGGATCACATGTGTTCACGGAGTGTTAATGCTTTGCTCCGGTACTCTATTAAAAGGAGTACCTTAATATCCAATGAGTTTCCCTTGAGGCCCGGCTGCCACCGGCTGGTAGGACAAAAGATGTTGTGCAAGTTTCTCATTGCGAGCACGTACGACTATAATTGGAACACATGCCTATTGATTGATTAGTACTTGGACACCGTTTTATTATTATCTCGCAAATGCCCCGCTATGATTGTTACATGAGTTTCTCTCATCCATGCAACGCCCGTCATCCGTCCCCATGCCTACGTATTTTAATCCTGCTCGTTTACTATAATTACTACTGCTTGTCTTTGTTACTCTGTCGTCGTTATTTCACTATCGCTATCTGCTATAAAACTCGTTACTATCGATAAACTCTTGCGAGCAAGTCTCGTTTCCAGTGCAATCGAATTGACAACTCCGTTGTTAAGGCTTCCAAGTGTTCTTTGTCTCCCCTTGTGTCGAATCAATAAATTGGGTAATACTTCCCTCGAAGACTCGTTGCGATCCCCTATACTTGTGGGTCATCAAGACTATTTTCCGGCGCCGTTGTCGGGAGCATAGCTTTATTTGGAAGTTCACTTGGATTGATATTGTTCGCTGCAAATTCTCCATCATGGGTAAAACTCGCGATACTAAGATCGCCATATTACCATCCACTACAAGAAAAGGTACAATTCTGAGTACCTCCACTACACTTGATTCACCATCTGTGATTGATAAACTTGTTTCACCGCCACATGCTTCGCATGCGAGTACATCTGCTGAATCTGAAAACTCTCATAATACTGATAATATGTCTGCTGTGCTTGATGATAGTGGTTCATTGGGAACTTTTCTAGATGCTAAAATTGCTAGGTCTAGACAAATTGAAAATGCTGAAACTCCTGATGTTACTACACCTGTTAATTCACCCGAACTTGAATACTCTAGTGATGATCTTGATGAAGATTATGTGGAACTTGATGATGATTTTATTGAAAAATGCCATGCTACTACCGATGCAAGAAAAATTAAAAAGTTGCTTGCGTAACATACTCGTTAGATATAAACCGTCTCCTGATCCTAAATTTGCCACATCTCCTATAAACATTAGGGATAAAGATTATGATTTTTCTCTTGATCTATCTCATATAGCTATTGTTGAGAAAACACCATTTTGTGGTACTGAAAAAGAAAGTGTCGTTGAACACATGACTGAGTTATCTACTTTGAGTAGCTTGTTTTCTGATGATGTTAAGAAGCGTACTTACTTTGTTGCTAAAATCTTTCCATTCTCATTAAAGGATGACGCTAAAACTTGGTATAATAGTTTGCCACCTGGTTCTATTAAAAGTCCGAAAGAATTGCTTGATGTTTTCTTCCGCAAATACTTTCCTGCTAGTGCTCAACATGCTGCTTTGCAGAGAGTTTATAATTTTGATCAGGGAGATGAGGAGAAATTGCCTGAGGCTTGGGCGAGATTTTGCTCTCTTATTAGAGCTTTGCTCGACCATGATTTAGAAAAGCATGATTTACTTGATATATTTTATAGTGGACTAACCATTGAGTCTAGGGCATACCTGGATAGTTGTGCTGGTTGTGTTTTCGGAAAAGAACTCCGGACGACGCCGAAGAATTATTGGCTAAAATAGGCCGGAATTATGATGATTGGAATACGCCTCGAACCAACTCCAACGCCAATAGTGAAGAAGAGGGGTTTAATTAAATTGAATGATGAAGATATGAGGGAAGCCAAGAAGTCTCTCAAGGAGAAAGGTATTAAATCTGAAGATGTGAAGAATCTACCTCCTATAGAAGATATATGTGAGATAATTCCCCTTCATCCATGATTGAGGTAAACTCCCTTCAACGCTTTACTAGGGAAGATATTCCGTATTCGAAACCTCCTGCACAATGCTTAGATGAGTTTGATAATTATATTGTTAAGCAAGAAAATTTTAATATGAGAGTAGAGAATCATTTAAGGGAAAATTCTCAAGCTATTAGTCAATTGCATGATATTGTGGAGAGAACCTCCAATGATGTTAAGATGCTTGTCAAATATTTTCAAATGATTCAGACTCAAATTGATCAACTCACTAAAGTGCAAAATGACTTGTTAGGGAATAATTCTAAAGAGAAACATGCTTATGAAGTAACAACTAGAGGTGGTGTCTCTACCCCGGATCCTCTATATCCTGAAGGGCATCCCAAAAGAATTGAACAAGATTCTCAAAGCATTGAACCTAGTGCTCATTCTAAGAAGAAAAAGAAAAAGAAACATAAAAATGTTGTAGAATCCTCTCGAACCTCGTTAATGATCCTAATAGTATTTCTATTTCGATGCTGAAACCGAAAGTGGTAATGAACATGATAATGATAAAGATAATGATAAGAATGATACTCCCGATAAAGAAGAGGTTGAAGAAGAACCTGAAAAGCATGCTAAAAATAAAAAGTATACTAAAGAAGATTTTATTACCGAGAAACATGGTAATGAAAGAGAACCTTGGGTGCAAAAGCCAATGCCTTTTCCTGCTAAGAAACTAAAATCAAAGGAAGAGGAACACTATAATAAATTTTGTGATTGGATGAAACCTTTATTCTTGCAAATCCCTTTGACTCGATGCTATTAAATTGCCTCCTTATTCAAAGTATATGAAAGATATTGTTACTAACAAAAGGAAAATCCCCAATGAGGAAATTTCCACTATGCTTGCTAATTACTCTTTCAATGGCAAAGTTCCAAAGAAGTTGGGCGACCCAGGTATACCTACTATTCCCTGTTCTATTAAGAATAATTATGTTAAAACTGCTCTATGTGACTTGGGCCGGTGTTAGTGTTATGCCTTTTTCTCTTTATAAGAGACTTTACTTAGAAAAGTTGATACCTACTGATATATCTTTGCAAATGGCTGATAAATCTACTGCTATTCCTGTTGGTATATGTGAGGATGTTCCTGTTCAAGTTACTAATAATTGCTTGATATTAACTGATTTTGTTGTGTTGGAAATGCCTGAAGATGATAATATGTCTATTATTCTTGGGAGACCTTTTCTTAGCACCGCAGGGGCTGTTATTGATTGCAATAAAGGAAAGGTTACTTTCAATGTTGATGATAAGGAACACACCGTCTATTTCCCCAAGAGGATTGAAAAAGCGTGCGGAGTTAATACTATTTCTCATGTGAGAACTATCAAAGTGGGAACCATCGATTGTCCCATATATGAGCCTAAAGAAGAATATCAAACTCTTGTGATTGGATCCATATCAATACAATTCAAGGTAACATGATTTATTTGAGGTTTATTTCTTCATATGCTATGTAAAATTTATTTGGTGGCAAGACTTGATCAACCTTGTTAACAAATACATCTTATATGCATAGAGGAGGTAAACAACATATCTTTCTTCCTCCACTTGCTTTAGTTGCTGTAGCATTTTTAATTTGCAAAGTTTCTTAGTTGATTTGAGATTTCAAAAAATTTCCTGTCCAGTAATAATAAACTTAATACCCAGAAAATGTGCGTTTTTCAAAGTTTTCAAAAATTCACAAAAATTATACCGTTGGTCCTATTTTTCGACGAGGCACCTGGGAGCACCAGAGGATGACTTGTGGGGCACCGTAGGGCGCCACACCACCGGCCGGCGCGCCAAGGAGGTGGCCGCGCCACCATGTGGTGTGGGCCCCTCCTTGCCCCACTTTGCCATCTCTTCCTCCCAGCACCTTCTCTCTCCCGAAAAAACTCGAACACATTTCCTCTCACTCGCGTTTCCGCTCAAGAACTCCAGATTTCTCGATCTCTTTGCTCAGCTCAGATTTCCTGCTGAAATTTGGCACATTTGCTCCTTGGTATGTGACTCCTCCACCCATCCAAGTAGAATTTTGTTTGGTTGAGTATATCTTGAATATTTTGCTGCTGTAGGTAACATGTTTGGTGAGCTTGCATGCTTGTTCTAATTGGTAGAAATTAGTTTTGATGCATGATTAGTACTCTAGCAAGTTCCTATGGTAGTTTCCCTCAATTATATGTCACCAAATCAAGTTTTATATTGTTTGTTAAAAATTTCAGAAAATGGAAGGAGGTAGATACCAACTCAACCAACATGAGTTGGAGGTGCCACAGGTCATGAGAGTTCACCGGGAAGAAGGAGTATATCCCACTTATTATCCGTGTGTGGATTTCATGAGAAGTGCAGGGATTTTGCAGGACGTCCAAAATTTAATCTCTCGTGCAGGATTGGATGATTTTGTTGACGGGGAACCATGCCAATATGTGAAGCTGACTATGTCAGTAGTGCAAGATTTTAAATTCAATTGGTCACGGTCTAACCCCATGGTTCAATACAAAATTTATAATAAAACTCGTCAACTTGCCATTCAGTGATTTTTGTGCAGCAATCAGAGTGCCGCAATGGGGATCATGCGAGAAAATAAAGGGATCGCCGCAAGAGCTTTTGGACCTCTTCAAGATGATTTGTCATGGAAGAAGCTTCTCAGAGGATGATGGTAAAATCAGTAGTATTCATTTCCCAGCTATTCGTTATTTCGCCTATTTCATTACCAAGTGCGTTCTAGCGAGAAAGATTGGAGGTAAAATAACTATCCCGCATCTAGCCTTTCTAGCTGCTGCATTACAAGGTAATAGGACTTATAACTTGGGAGCTTTGATAGCCAACAGACTTGCCACTAATCGTGAGAAGGGAGGAATTTGTGGAGGTCTCATCGCCTCTCGTTTATTAGCTATGCATAATGTGAGACCTCACAGTCTTGATATTCCGCTCCCTATGGAGAAACTTGACATAGCTTCCATGATTAAGCATGAATTTCTTTCTAATTCGTCTAATGTTGGGAACCTGTCTTATAAAATAACATTTTACAAGAAATCTTGGACAAAGACTAAGAAAGTTGAAAAATTAGTAGGATTGCCTGCACCTTCTCTGTTTAACCTTGATTTCAGGGGGGATTGGTCAGTCACGGAAAGTGCAGTTAATGCATACATCGAGGGAGGAAGCCATCGTGCACGAGACAACACGGATGAGGTCGAGGAACACCTCGACTCGTCATCCGATGCAGCAAGCTCTTCGCATCCACCAGCTGGGTATGAGGAACCCCCACGCTTTTCTTCTGCATCGGTACCTTATTATGACTACTCCACATATGATCCACCGGCGTGGAACCCAGGCCCTCGATGGGATTGAACTCCACTTAGGCCAAAAGCCTAAGGTTGGGGGGAGGTATACCGGCATCACTCATTCTTTGCATATTATGATTGCTGGATACTTGTATATACTTGTTTAGTCTCTTTGAGTGGTTTTCTAATGAGAGGAAGATGATATCTGGGGAAGTGCTGCCTGAAAACAGATTCTGGGCTGTTACCGTAAAAATTCGTGCGCCCAGCCAGAACAGTATTTTGAGTTGAAAATTTTTGTGCATGTTCCCCAGGTTGTTATCTAACTTTCGTTAGTTGAACACTTTTCGAACTGAGCAACGTAAGATTTTTGTAAAAATCTATTTCTGTACTGCTGTCAGGTTTTGGCAGATTTCTGCCATCTCGCTTTTCTGTGTTTCCATTAGTTTGCTATTTCTTGTTTTCGCTTTGTTTCTTTCCCAAAACACAAAAAGACCAAAAATATTTCTGTTGTTTCTCTTCATCATTTGTTTATCTTGGTTTCTTGCATTTGTTTCGCTTTATTTGCTATTGCTAGTTTGCTATAAGAAAACCCAAAAAGATTTTGCTTTGTTTTCTTGTTTCCTCTTGTTCTTATTTGCAATTTGAAAACACCAAAAATATTTGCTGTTCTTCTTTGGTTTGTAAAGTTCTTTATGAGTTCAATGGTCTTCGGTGGCTGGAGCGTGGTTTTCATTTCATATTATCCAAGCTACACAAGTGAAAAGGCAATAATGACGATTTACGACAATCTGATTGTGGTGAGAGGCTGGTATGAACTCTATTTGTTTTCATTTTTGTACATATACTCATCCATGTGAGCATGCTTAGTTGGTTCATGTGAGGTATATGTTATTTAAGAAAGTCTTGTAGTTCATGATCTCTCATGTTTAGCTCCAATCTATTAATATGAGTAGCATGTCATGGATGTTTGCTTGCATTGTTTTATTCATAAGTAAGTATGGCATTGTGGTATCCTCCTCTGAATAATTCATTTATATCGACTTGGCACATGCTCACGCATGCATATGACTGAACAAAAAGTCAATTAAGCCTCGATGATCTATATTGCTTCAGAGTTCTTGTATCACTTTTATGCCTCTGTTAATTTATTTTGCCGCAAGCATGATTTTGACAGTTACTGCTCTCTTGATTTGTCGCTCCCTAGTCTATTGCTAGCCTACACTTGTACTGAGCGGGAACGCTGCTCGTGCCTCCAAACACATGAAAACCAAGTTATTCCAGAGTGTCCACCATAAATACCTATGCATGGCATTTCAAACCATTCCAAGTAAATTCTCATGCGCTACCTTTAAAATCTTCAAAATGCTTCTTAATTTGTGTTAATGTTTCATAGCTCATGAGGAAGTATGTGGTGTTTAGCTTTCAACCTTGTCATTTACTTTTGACGGACTCTCATATGGAATAGTGGCACATCCGCTTATCCAATAATTTTGCAAAAAGAGCCGGCAATGGGATTCCCAGTCCCGAATTAATTAACATAAATAGACACTCCTCCATGGTTTGTGATTGTTGGACGGCACCCGAAGGATTCGGTTAGCCATGGCTTGTGTAAGCAAAGGTTGGGGGGAGTGTCATCATCATAATAAAACTAAAATAAAAAGGCACTCCTTCATGGTATGTGATTGTTGGCAGTGCACCCGAGGATTCGGTTAGCCATGGTTTGTGCAAGAAAGGTTGGAAGGAGTGCCAAATAAATATGCAATAATTCATGGGAGCCGCTCTTGAAAGTCCGGTTGGCGAGGTAGTTAGTGTACCCATTACCATTCGTTGACAACAACAAACACCTCTCAAAATAATTTTACTCCTGATTTATAAAAATGAAAAGCTCTAGCGCATGTTAATCCCTGCTTCCCTCTGCGAAGGGTCAATCTTTTACTTTTATGTTGTGTCTCCATTATTTCTTTGAGTACTATCTTGAGAGCACAACTGTCATTCTTAGTACAATATGCTTGTCTCAAAATATGATTGATTGTGGTATAACTTTGATGCATTTATCTTTTGACAATCACTACTTCTAGTCTTTCTATGAACTCCGGAGGTGCCCGGGCATTTATGTTTTGCCAATCAAATACGAGCAAGCGAGATACCACTTTATCATACTCTCTTATGAACATTGCAATCTTGCTTATGTACATGATTCTTGATGCTTATTATTAATTGTTGGTACCTCTCCATGATTGACATAGCTGTTAGATGATCTTATTTGCATGTGTCTCATTATGAACTCGCTTAAGTATTAGCCATAACATGAGAATATATACATCATATGAGCAAATGTGTTCGTGAAAGTTCTTTTATCGCTCAGTTGTTAACTGAATTGCTTGAGGACAAGCAATAAGCTAAGCTTGGGGGGAGTTGAGACGTCCAAAACGTATCTACTTTCCCGAACACTTTTGCTATTGTTTGGCCTCTAATTTGTGTATTTTGGATGCAACTAACACGGACTAACGCTGTTTTCAGCAGAACTGCTCTGGTGTCTCGTTTTTGTGCAGAAATCCAACTTTCGGGAAAAACCTCGGAATTTATGCGAAGGCCCTATTTTCCCAGGAAACTAACGGAGCCGAAGGGCAATTGAAGTGGAGGCCCGAGGGCCCCACACCATAGGGCGGCGCGGCCCGGGGAGGGCCCGCGCGGCCCGTGGTGTGGCCCCTCGGCCGGCCTCCGACGCCCTCCTTCGGACTACTTAATCGCCTCGACCTAAAAACGCCGAAGAGAGTCGAAGTCGCCGTAAACCCTCCGAACGCCGCCACATCGCGAAACTCCGTCGCGGGAGCCGAAGTCTCCGTTCCGGCACTCCGCCGGGACGGGAATTGGAGGAGATCATCACCGCCATCACCGCCAACGCCTCTCCATCAACCAAGCAATGTTTCCCCCATCCATGTGTGAGTAATTCCCCCGCTCGTAGGCCGAAGGGGATGGTAGGGATTGGATGAGATTGGTCATGTAATAGCATAAGATTGTTAGGGCATAGTGTCTAGTGTCCGTAGATGGTACTTTTATGATATTGTTGCAACTTGTTATGCTTAATGCTTGTCACTAGGGCCCGAGTGCCATGATCTCAGATCTGAACATGTTATTATTTCATCATGATATTCGTTGTTTATGATCTTGCCTGCAAGTTGTATACACATGTCGCTGTCCGGAACCAATGGCCCAAAAGTGACATAAATCGGGACAACCGGAGGGAATGGCAGTGATGTGAGGATCACATGTGTTCACGGAGTGTTAATGCTTTGCTCCGGTACTCTATTAAAAGGAGTACCTTAATATCCAAGTAGTTTCCCTTGAGGCCCGGCTGCCACCGGCTGGTAGGACAAAAGATGTTGTGCAAGTTTCTCATTGCGAGCACGTACGACTATAATTGGAACACATGCCTATTGATTGATTAGTACTTGGACACCGTTTTATTATTATCTGCAAATGCCCTGCTATGATTGTTACATGAGTTTCTCTCATCCATGCAACGCCCGTCATCCGTCCCCATGCCTACAGTATTTTAATCCTGCTGTTTACTATAATTACTACTGCTGTCTTTGTTACTCTGTTGCTGTTATTTCACTATCGCTATCGCTATAAAACTCGTTACTACCGATAAACTCTTGCGAGCAAGTCTCGTTTCCAGTGCAACCGAATTGACAACTCCGTTGTTAAGGCTTCCAAGTGTTCTTTGTCTCCCCTTGTGTCGAATCAATAAATTGGGTAATACTTCCCTCGAAGACTGTTGCGATCCCCTATACTTGTGGGTCATCACAAACACATAATGATCAGTAGCAAAAGGATTTTCAAACACCTCTTCCCCAAGCTTAGAGCTTTCTATATCATTATGGGAGGAAGCATGGATAGCACTGACACTATGGCAATTATTATCATCATCATTTTCAGAATTAGTTTCCAGAGATTTGCAATACCAAAAGTAGTGTGCTCATTCAAATCATGATCACTAATGTATGTAAAGGGCATAGGAAGATCATTGTATTCAGATTCATTATCATAATAATCATTAGGAGCAACATACTTACGGTTACCTAGCGTTATCTCATTCACGCGGGGATATGCCGTTACCTCTTTCTCTTTATTCTCCTTCTTCTTCTTCTTCTTCTTCTTCTTCTTCTTCTTCGTTCCCTTCTTCTTCTTCTTCTTCTTCTCCTCCTTCTCCTCGTTCCCTTCTTTAGGAGGAAGAGGCTTGAAGGGTGGCTTGTCCGCATAACCTGATTTACTTTCAGAAACAATAGAAGAAACTTGGGAGGATTCCTCCTTTTCATTAATTAGTTCAAAACACACAACGGTCCTATCATATTTTGGCAAGGTGTCATCTTCTAAAATATTTTGTATGTAAGTATTTGTATGGCTATTATCAATGCAATAAGAAAAACACCCATGCATGACATCATCAATATCAAGATCATTAATATCTAACAAAGAAATTTTCCTTGATAACTCTTCACACCACAAAAATAAAGTGAGTCCATCATGCTGATTAGGAGTAATTTCATCATCACAATACAAATTTGCAACACTCATTGGGTTCAAATTATCATTGGTGGAGCATTGAAAATTAAAATGACCCACTTCATGGCAAACTTCACAAATAAAAGGATAGAGGGCACAAACTTTTTTACCAAGATCATCTAGAGCCCTAACCCACTTTCTAGTTTTTTCATTAATATGATGGATACAATATTCATCTTTGATTTGATTAATTCCACAAGGTATATGCATTCCACAAAAATTAACATGCTTATAGGAAATAGCATTCTTAGGAGTTTGAGCATGCTTATTGCAATCATTAACAACAATTTCATCCTTCATGCAAGCCTCTTTAAAAGGTTCATGATACTTATCAAAATTCTTTTTAGGCAATTCAAAATGAGAAGCAAAGGCTTTATAAAGATTTGCAGCAACTTGAGAGTCAAGACCATAAGTAGCACTCATATCTCGAAATTTATCAGTATCCATAAAAGCTTCAATGCATTCATAATCATAATTTATACATGACTCTTCACCTTTGTTGTTCTCCCATCCTTCAGCATTCTCCTCAATCCGATCAAGAAGATCCCACCTAGCTTCAACCTCCTTGCTTGTGAAAGATCCCTCTGAACAGGCATCCAGATAGTCCTTGTGTTGTCCGGAAAGCCTCGCATAAAAATTGTTAACAATAACATTACGGGGGAGCTCATGAATGGGACATTTGAGCATTAGTGACTTCAATCTCCCCCACGCTTGAGAAATACTCTCTCCATCACGAGGATAAAAGTTATAAATGTAATTCCTATCAATATGCACTTCATGAGGAGGATAAAATTTAGAATAAAAGAGAGGTACAATTTCCTCCCAACCAAGAGAATGACTATTCTTCAACTATTTATACCAATGCGCCGCTTTACCAGACAGCGAAAAAGAGAATAGCTTCTTCCTCACTTCATCCATAGAGATACCTGCACACTTGAATAACCCGCATAATTCATGCAAAAACAGTAGAATGATCTCCAGGATGGACAGTTCCATCCCCTTCATAGCGGTTATCAATAACACGTTCAATAATTTTCATGGGTATCTTGAAAGCCAGTACTTGCAGTAGGTGGATTTAAAATATCACAAGCATCATTAGAGTTATCGCATATGGGAGATAAAGCATTATCGAACAAATTTTCTCCCCTAAGGATGGGAAGCTAAAAAGATCACAAAAACTAGCTTCCCCAAGCTTAGACTTATCCATAGCATTAGCAAGTGATTGCGTTCATACTAATAACATTGCTACTAGCATGCAATTGAGGCTCCATAGGTTCTTTAATTTTCGCATCACACAATTCATGTCTTAACTTAGGAAATAAATTAAAAAGCTCATAGTTGTATTCCATTATGCCTTACTAGTGTAAACAAGAAACAAAAAGATGCAATTGCAGGATCTAAAGGAAATAGCTTCGAGTACTTACAACGGCGAAAATAGCTTAGTAGCCGAGATCCGGAGTGTGAGTACCTTTTACCTTTCCTCCCCGGCAACGGCGCCGGAAAATAGCTTGATGTCTACGGGAGCTTCTATTCTTGTAGACAAGTGTTGGGCCTCCAAGAACAGAGGTTTGTAGAACAGCAGCAAGTTTCCCTTAAGTGGATCACCCAAGGTTTATCGATCTCGGGGAGGAAGAGGTCAAAGATATCCCTCTCAAGCAACCCTCGCAACCACAAAGCAAGAAGTCTCTTGTGTCCCCAACACACCTAATACACTTGTCAGATGTAAAGGTGCACTAGTTCGGTGAAGAGATAGTGAGATGCAAGTAATATGGATGAGTATGAGTGGTAATAGCAATCTGAATAAAATATGGCAGCGAGTAAACATGCAACAAAACAAGTAAACAAACGGAGATTCGATGCTTGGAAGCAAGGCCTAGGGATCCCGCTTTCACTAGTGGACACTCTCAACAATGATCACATAATAGGACTACTCTACACCCTCTTGTTGGATGATGAACACCACTAACTGTGTAGGATTACACGAACCCTCAATGCCGGAGTTAACAAGCTCCACAATATTCAATGTTCATATTTAAATAACCTTAGAGTGCAAGATAGATCAACACAATCACACCAAGAACTAACATAGCATGCACACTGTCACCATCACACTATGAAGGAGGCATAGATCACATCAATACTTATCATAGCAATAGTTAACTTCATAATCTACAAGAGATTACAATCATAACCCACGCCAAGTACTACACGATGCATACACTATCACCATTACACCGTGCAGGAGGAATAGACTACTTTAATAACATCACTAGAGTAGCACATAGATGATATTCAACTAGATCACATAAAGAGAGAGATGAACCACATAGCTACAGCGGAGCCCTCAGCCCCGGGGGTGAATTACTCCCTCCTCATCATGGAGATAGCGATGGCGGTGAAGATGGCGCTGGAGACGGCGGTGGATGATGACCCACAAGTATAGGGGGTGTATCGTAGTATCTTCGATAAGTAAGAATGTCGATCCCAACGAGGAGCAGAAGGTGTTGACGAGCAGTTTCGATGAAGGATTCACTGTAAATGCTCACAGACAAGTATTCGGGGGGTTTTGATATAGCAGATGAAATAAGTACAAGTAAGTAAAGTGCGAGAGAAATAATTGCAGCGAGTGGCCCAATCCTTTTTAGCACAAAGGACAAGCCGGTTTGTTTACTTATAATGACCAAACGTTCTCGAGGATACATGGGAATTTAGTCTAGTGCTTTCGCTACATACAGTTGATTAATATTCATTGTTTTGATAAGTGTTGTGTGGGTGAACCTATGCTAATGTACCGCCCTTCCTAGGACTAATACATACTTGTGATTATACCCCTTGCAAGCATCCGCAACTACAAGAAAGTAATTAAGATAAATCTAACCACGACCTTAAACTCGAGATCCTGCGATCCCTCCCGCATCGATATACCAACGGGGGTTTAGGTTTCTGTCACTCCGGCAACCCCGCAATTGGCAAACGAGTACAAGATGCATTCCCCTAGGCCCATAAATGGTGAAGTGTCGTGTAGTCGACGTTCACACGACACCACTAGAAGAATAACACCACAACTTAAATATCATAACATTGAATATTACTCAACCATAGTTCACTACTAACATTTAGACTTCACCCATGTCCTCAAGAACTAAACAAACTACTCACGAGACATCATATGGAACATGATCAGAGGTGATATGATGATGAATAACAATCTGAACATAAACCTTGGTTCAATGGTTTCACTCAATAGCATCAATAACAAGTAGAAATCGCATACTCGGAGAGTTTCCCCTATCAAACAATCAAGATCAAACCCAAATTGCTACAGCGGTGATGATTTCCAGCGGTGGAGATGGCGGTGATGATGGTGGAGATGATGATGATGGTGATGGAGATGATGTCCAGCTCGATGGTGGTGACGATGGCGTCGATTTCCCCCTCCGGGAGGGAATTTCCCGGCGGATTCCTGCCCGCCGGAGAGCTCTTTCTCTCTCGGTGTTCTCCGCCCCGCGAGGCGGCCGTAACCCTTCGTGAGGATTCCTCTCGTGGCTTAGGTCTTCGGGACGAAGGGTTTCGCGAAGAAAAGGAGGCGAAAGAGGCCGAGGGGGCCCCACACCACATGGTGGCGCGGCCGGGCCATGGGCCGCGCCGCCCTATGGTGTGGGCCCACCTTGGGTCCACCTCGGCTCCCCCTTCGGCTTCCTTCGTCATCCGGGAAAATAGGATTTTTGGTAAAACTTCCTTCCACAGTTGATCTTCCGAAATATTGCATCCCGACGGTGCTTTTTCCAGCAGAATCCCGGCTCCGGTGCTCGATCTCCAAATAATCATGAAACATGCAAAATAGATGAAATAACATAAGTATTGTGTCCCAATATGAAATATATCAATGAATAACAGCAAATTATGATATAAAATAGTGATGCAAATTGGACGTATCGGTGGAGATGACTCCGGGGCAATTCCCCGTCCCGGCGGCGTGCCGGAACGGAGACTTCGTCCCCGAATTGGAGTTTCGCGATGGCGGCGGCTCTGGATGGTTTTCTCTGGTTTCGTCGAACGAGGTCGAGGTTTTAGGTCAGGGACGACTAAATAGGCGAAGAGGCGGAGTCGGAGGGGCCACGGGGTGCCCACACACTAGGGGGGCCCCCCTTGGGCCGCGCCGCCCGTGGGGTGGGGCCCCCCGGCTCCCCTCTCGTCTTTCTCCGGTGCTCCGGAAGCTTCCGGGAATTATAAGATCTTCGGTGTTGATTTCGTCCGATTCCAAAAATATTTCTTTACTAGGATTTCGAAACCAAAAACAGCAGAAAACAACGAAGCGGCCTTTCGGCATCTTGTCAATAGGTTAGTTCCAGAAAACGCATAAAAACGATATAAAGTGTGAACAAAACATGTAGGTATTGTCATAAAACAAGCATGGAACATCAGAAATTATAGATACGTTGGAGATGTATCAGCCACACCCCAGGTGGTTAGCACAGCACTCGTAGTAGAAAGAGAGGAAGAAGGAAAACTTCATGGAGTACAGAGGCCAGTATATTTCATCAGTGAAGTATTATCGCCTTCAAAACAGCGGTACCCACAGTACCAGAAACTAGCATATGGAGTGTTCACAACAGCAAGAAAGTTGTGACATTATTTTTCGGCACACCCGATAATAGTGGTCAATGAGGCGCCTTTATCCAATATATTAAACAATCCAGAAGCTATAGGTCGTGTCTCCCTTTGGGGAATAGAGCTTTCCCCTCGGGACATCACGTATGAGAAAAGAAAAGCAATAAAGTCGCAAATTTTACCGGACTTCATCGCAGAGTGGATGGAGCTACAAAATATGGGACCCCCAGATCTATCGAGAACCTGGACTATGAACTTCGACGGGTCCAAGAGATTAGAGGGAGCTAGAGCGGGCGTGATACTAATATCACCTGAAGGAGACAAATTAAAGTATGTCTTACGAATGACGTTTCCAAATGCGTCTAACAATGAGGCAGAATACGAAGCTCTCATACACGGGATGAAGATGGCAAAGGCTTGTGGTGCAACCCGATTAAAAATCTTTGGCGACTCACAATTGGTGGCTCAGCAGGTCATGAATCAATGTGATGCAGTCAATGAAAGTATGATAGCATACAAAGAAGTGTACAACGAGCTAGAGAAGTTGTTTGATGGATGCGAAGTAAATCACATCAGCAGGCTGAGCAATGATGAAGCCGACGTTCTTGCAAACATTGGGTCGCAGTGTCTCGCAATTCCACCAGGCGTTGATGACCCACAAGTATAGGCATGTGTTCCATATTTAGTCGTACGTGCTCACAATGAGAAACTTGCACAACATCTTTTGTCCTACCAGCTGGTGGCAGCCGGGCCTCTAGGGAATCTACTGGAAATTAAGGTACTCCTTTTAATAGAGCACCGGAGCAAAGCATTAACACTCTGTGAACACATGTGATCCTCATATCACCGCCTTCCCCTCCGGTTGTCCTAATTCTTGTCACTTTGGGGCCTCGGGTTCCGGACATCAATATGTGTATACAACTTGCAGGTAAGATCATAAAACAATGAATATCATCATGAAACAATAACATGTTCAGATCTGAGATCATGGCACTCGGACCCTAGTGACAAGCATTAAGCATAACAAGTTGCAACAATATCATAAAAGTACCAATTACGGACACTAGGCACTATGCCCTAACAATATTATGCTATTACATGACCAATCTCATCCAATCCCTACCATCCCCTTCAGCCTACATCGGGGGAATTACTCACACATGGATGGGGGAAACATGGCTGGTCGATGGAGAGGCGTCGGTGGTGATGATGGCGATGATCTCCTCCAATTCCCCGTCCCGGCGGAGTGCCAGAACGGAGTTTCTGGTCCCGAGACGGAGTTTCGCGATGGCGGCGGTGTTCTGGATGTCTTCTGGCGATTTCGTCTAACCCCCGTGCGTTTTTAGGTCGAAACCTTTAAGTAGTCGGAAGGGAGGCACTCGGGGCTGCCCGAGGCGCCGCCACCACAGCCGGCGCGACCCGGGGGCCTGCCGCGCCGCCCGGTGGGGTGGCTGCCTCGTGGCCCCCTCCTTCGGTCTTCCGGCTCCGTTATTCTTCCGTGAAAATAGGCCCATTGGAATTAATCCCGGGATTTTCCCGAAAGTTGAGTTTCCGCACAAAAACGAGACACCGGTGGCAATTCTCGCTGAAAACAGCGTTAGTCCGTGTTAGTTGTATCCAAAATACACAAATTAGAGGCAAAACAATAGCAAAAGTGTTCGGGAAAGTAGATACGTTTTGGACGTATCAACTCCCCCAAGCTTAGCTTATTTCTTGTCCTCAAGCAATTCGGTTAACAACTGAGTGCGATAAAAGAACTTTCACGAACACATTTGTTCATATGATGTAAATATTCTCATGATATGGGCAAGTACTTAAGCAACTCATAATAAGATACATGCAAATAAAGTCATCTAATAGCTATGTCAATCATGGAAAGGTACCAACAAATTAATAATAAGCATCATGAATCATGTCTATCAGCAAGATTGCAATGTTCATAGAAGGATATGATAAAGTGGTATCTCACTTGCCCGTATTTGTACAGCAAAACATAAATGCTCGGGCACCTTTGAAGTTCATGGAAAGATTGGAAGTAGAGACTATCAAAGATAAAAGCATCAAAGTTATACCATAGTTAATCACATTTTGGGACAAGCATATTATACTAAGAATAACAGTTGTGCTCTGAAGAAGGTACTCAAAGAAAGGATGGAGACTCAATGTAAAAGTAAAAGATTGACCCTTCGCAGAGGGAAGCAGGGATTAACATGTGCTAGAGCTTTTCATTTGTAAAACATGAGTAAAATTATTTTGAGAGGTGTTTGTTGTTGTCAACGAATGATAGCGGGTACTCTAACTACCTCGTCAACCAGACTTTCAAGAGCGGCTCCCATGAAGGACGTTATCTCTACCAGCAAGGTAAATCATCCCTCTTCTCTTTTGTTTACACATATATTTTAGTTTCATTATGGATGACACTCCCCCCAACCTTTGCTTACACAATCCATGGCTAACCGAATCCTCGGGTGCCTTCCAACATTCACATACCATGGAGGAGTGTCTATTTGCAAATTAAGTTGCTTACTGATAAACCAGGGCAAAACATGTGAAGAGAATTATTGATGAAAGTTAATTAATTGGGGCTGGGAACCCCGTTGCCAGCTCTTTTTGCAAAATTATTGGATAAGCGGCTGTGCCACTAGTCCATTGGTGAAAGCCTGTCAGGAGTAAATGATAAGATTGAAAGATAAACACCACATACTTCCTCATGAGCTATAAAACATTAACACAAATTGAGAAGTATTTTGAAGGTTTAAAGGTAGCACATGAGAATTTACTTGGAATGGTTTGAAATGCCATGCATAGGTATTTATGGTGGACACTTTGGAATAACTTGGTTTTCAGGGGTTTGGAAGCACGAGCAGCGTTCCCGCTCAGTACAAGTGAAGGCTAGCAATAGACTGGGAAGCGACAATCAAGAGAGCAATAACTGTCATAATCATGCTTGCGACAAAATAAATTAACAGAGGCATAAAAATGACACAAGAACTCTGAGGCAAAGTAAATCATCGAGGCTTAATTGACTTTTGTTCAGTCATATGCATGCGTGAGCCTGTGCCAAGTTGATTCAAGTGAATTATTCAGAGGAGGATACCACAATGTCATACCTATCTATGAATAAAACAACGCAAGCAAATATTTATGATATGCTACTCATATTAATAAATTGGAGCTAAACATGAGAGATCATGAACTACTAGACTTTCTTAAATGACATATACCTCACATGAACCAACTAAGCATGCTCACATGGATGAGTATATGTATAAAAATGAAAACAAATAGAGTTCATACCAGCCTCTCACCACAATCGAGTTGTCGTAGATCGTCATTATTGCCTTTTCACTTGTGTAGCTTGAATAATATGGAATGAAAACCAAGCTCTAGCAACCGGAGACCGCTGAACTCCATAATGAACTTTACAAAACCAAAGAAGAACAACAAATATTTTTGGTGTTTTCGAATTGGAGACAAGAACAAAAGGAAACAAGCAAACAAAGCAAAATCTTTTTGGATTTTCTTATAGCAAACCAACGATAGCAAATAAAGCAAAATAGGAGCAAGAAACCAAAATAAACAAATGGTAAAGAGAAACAACAGAAATATTTTTGGTCTTTTTGTGTTTTAGGAAAGAAACAAAGCAAAAACAAGAAAATGAAAACTAAAAGAGTCACATAAACACAAAGCGACGAGAAATTCGTCAAACTTGACAGCAGTACAGTAATCGATTTTTACAAAAATCTTCCGCTGCTCAGCTCGAAAAGTGTTAAACTAATGAAAGTTAGATAATAACCTGGGGAACATGCACAAAAATTTACTTCGCAAAATGATGTCCTGGCTGTTTTTGAGAATTTTTTTGGTATCAGTCCAGAATCTGTTTTCAATCAGCACCTCCCCAAATATCATCTCCCTCTTATTAGAAAACCACTTTAAGAAGCTAAACAAGTATGTAAAAGTATCCAGCAACTATAATATGCAATGAATGAGTGATGCTGGTATACCTCCCCCCAAGTTTAGGCTTTTGGCCTAAGTGGAGATCAATCTAAAGCATCTTGCAAAACAAGTAGTGCTACAACAAGTAAAGCAAGTGGAGGAAGAAAGAAATGTTGTTTAGCTCCTCTATGCATATAAAATGTACTTGTTAACAAGGTTGATCAAGTCTTGCCACCAAATAAATCTTACATGACATAAGAAGACATAAACCTCAAATCAATCATGTTACCTTATATTGTATTGATATGGATCCAATCATAATACTTTGATATCCTTGCTTAGGCTCATATATAGGACAATCAATAGCTCCCACTTTGATGGTTCTCAAATTAAAAATTGTATTAACTCCACATACTTTATCAATCCTCTTGGGAAAATAAACAGTATGCTCCTTGTCATCGACATTGAAAGTAACTTTTTCTTTATTGCAATCAATAACAGCCCCTGCGGTGTTAAGAAAAGGTCTCCCAAGAATAATAGACATATTATCATCTTCAGGCATTTCCAACACAACAAAATCCGTTAAGATTAAGCAATTATTAGTAACTTGAACAGGAACATCCTCACATATACCAACAGGAATAGCAGTAGATTTACCAGTCATTTGCAAAGATATATCAGTTGGTATCAACTTATCCAAATAGAGTCTCTTATAAAGAGAAAAAGGCATAACACTAACACCAGCTCCCAAATCACATAGAGCAGTTCTAACATAATTATTCTTGATGGAACAAGGAATAGTCGGTATACCTGGGTTGCCCAGCTTCTTTGGAACTTTGCCATTGAAAGAGTAATTAGCAAGCATAGTGGAAATCTCCTCATTAGGAATTTTCCTTTTGTTAGAGACATTATCTTTCATATACTTTGAATAAGGAGGCAATTTAATAGCATCAGTCAAAGGGATTTGCAGGAACAAAGGTTTCATCCAATCACAAAATTTATTATAGTGTTCTTCTTCCTTTGATTTTAGTTTTTTAGCAGGAAAAGGCATTTGCTTTTGAACCCAAGGTTCCCTTTCATTACCATGTTTCTTAGCAATAAAATCTTCTTTAGTATACTTTTTATTTTTAGCATGCTTTCCAGGTTCATCTTCATCTTCTTCTTTATCAGAAGCATCATTCTTATCATTATCTTTATCATGTTCATTACCACTTTCAGTTTCAGCATTAGAAATAGAAATACTATTAGGATCATTAATAGGCTCAGAGGATTCTACAACAGTTTTATGTTTCTTTTTCTTTTTCTTAGATGGAACACTAGTTTCAATTCGTTGAGAATCTTGTTCAACTCTTTTGGGATGCCCCTCAGAATATAGAGGATCTTGGGTAGAAACACCGCCTCTAGTTGTTACTTCATAAGCATGTTTTTCTTTAGAACCATTTTTTAACAAGTCATTTTGCACTTTAGTGAGTTGATCAATTTGAGTTTGAACCATATGAAAATGTTTAACAAGCATCTTAACATCATTGGGGTTCTCTCCACAATACCATGCAATTCACTAATAGCTCGAGAATTTTCCATTAAATGATTCTCTACTCTCATATTAAAATTATTTTGCTTAACAATATAATTATCAAACTCATCTAAGCATTGATCAGGAGGTTTTGAGTACGGAATATCTTCCCTAGTAAAGCGTTGAAGAGAGTGTACCTCAACCATGGATGAAGGGGGAGTTATCTTGCATAAATCTTCTATGGGAGGTAAATTCTTCACATCTTCGGATTTAATACCCTTCTCTTTAAGAGATTTCTTGGCTTCCCTCATATCTTCATCATTTAATTTAATCATACCCCTCTTCTTTAATACTCGGTGTCGGGGTTGGTTCGTGTGTAGTCCAATCATCATGATTCCGGCCTATTCTAGCCAATAATTCTTCAACGTCGTCCGGAGTTCTTTTCCCGAAAACACAACCAGCACAACTATCCAGGTATGCCCTAGACTCAATGGTTAGTCCACTATAAAATATATCAAGTAAATCATGCTTTTCCGGATCATGTCCAGGCCGAGCTCTGATAAGAGAGCAAAATCTCGCCCAAGCCTCAGGCAATTTCTCTCCATCTTCCTGGTCAAAATTATAAATTCTCTGCAAAGCAATATGTTGAGCACTAGCAGGAAAGTATTTTCGAAAGAAAACATCAAGCAAATCACTTGGACTATCAATAGAATCAGGAGGCAAACTATTATACCAAGTTTTAGCATCATCCTTTAATGAGAAAGGAAAAAATTTAGCAACGAAATAAGTACGCTTCTTGATAGATTTAGATGTGCGCCTTGTGCACGACCCCGTAAAAATCGCACAAATTTACATTTTAAATAACAACGATATAAATAAGGTGTAAAAAGATAATATGTTTCTCAAGTTTTACAAAAAAAAATCAGTGCAATGAAATTAGGATAAAGCACACAAAATTAAAAACAGTGTAGCAAACGCTTATATAAAATGCTAGACCAGAATGTTTAACTAACTTCACAAGGATCAGGGTTTCTTATATTTCTCCTTCAGAAACATGCACACATAAGAGACTAACTTTCGAAGGAGAGGGACTTAGTTCTTTATAGCATTTTTACTAACTTTTAACTTAGCCATGCTTACGAAAGATAACATATTTAACTATTCTTTGCAATAAATGTACTAAACCCTGCTTCTTCTGAACTTAGGAACCAACTTATACCGTCCTTATCATCATTAGATTGTTGTTCACCTTTTTTCTCCTGTGCAAACCTGATAATGCATCAACACAAATACTTTGCGTCAGTGTGTAATTAGGAGGAACTAATACAATACCTAACTGATACAACTATGGAACTCCTTTTACGCAAGTGTTAACAAAGACCCCTGAATCAGAGCACTTTTGTAGGTTCCATCAAATAAATGGGATACCCAGGTTTTAGTTGAATTCAAGTATTAATCTAATCTCAACCATTCTCAACAAAATTTTGCTTTATTTTCAACAACTGAAGATGATATTTAGAGGATCTTTACAAATTAAGAAGATTTAATTCTAAAATGTTCTACTGAAAATCTGTGGCAGAACTGTTGACTGCCAAAACCCACCGGCGGGCAGCGGCCTTGTCAACACCGTAGAGCCGGGAAGAGCCTAGAGCTGCGGCTGGCTGAGACCCCTCCGAGCGACGGCCCGCAATGCTCTTCTGGTCACACGCGGCGATGCGAAGTGCAAGGGCGTGCCACCTGACCTATACCTGGTCAGGAAGGTGATGGGGATGCCTCGCTTAGTTTCCTGCAGGGCATACATGTAAACGTTAAATACGAGCCTCGATCGGCTCTCGGGTTATCCCGTGAATCGGCTCAAAGAGCCGATCCACCCATGATTCGTACGGGGTGCACGAATACTTGGTGGTCCCGCTTGATCAAGATAGAGCTAATGAGATCTACGACGATTTAGGGTTTTCACCGCATAATCGGATCATCCTACTCCAGAGTTGGGCCTCGCGGCCACGCACGGTGCTCGTAAGCCGATCCTAAACAAGGCCTAAAAACCAACATGAAGTTGATCCTCGGAACATCCTGTTTAGGACCTGCGAACGCCACCCTACGTGCCACTGGATCCTCCCCCCCTTTGTAAGGCCTAACTATTGCAGATATTAAACTAATCCTTGTAAAACAAGGAGCAATCGTAACGGATCAGATCTACTAAATAATGATCAAGCGGGGTGCCGCCCCCACACCTGAGATAGGTGTGAGGGCGGCTAGATATGCAAGGGTTGCACTACGTAAGCATGCTTAAACGAAGAACAATGCTAACCCTAACACATCTATGATAACTACGTTGCTCGCCATCAAAAGCGCTTCGATGACGAGCAACGCATGAACAACGTGGGGCTTGTGCTGCCTAGATCGCAAGATGCGATCTAGGCAGCATGTCGCTTACCCGATAGAAACCCTCGAGACGAAGGAGTTGGCGATGCGCCGAGATTGGTTTGTTTGGGGTTGAACGTGAGTTGTTGTTTATTCCATAAACCCTAGGTACATATTTATAGTCCAGCGGACTTTCTAATGTGGGCGTGCACGAGTAAGATTTTAACTTCTAAACTAAGATACGATCTAATATGTTACAGATAAACGAGCAATTAAGCCCAACTTGGTATAAAAGGCCGATTCACGTATTCCTTCTATATATATTTCTTCAAACCCATCTTGATCGCGGCCCACCTCTGACTCGGTCAAATTCTGGTGATAACACATGCCCCCCTGGTTTTGGAAATGACATTTCCAAAATCATTATGTTCTTTTCTCGTCGGGTCATGTCGTGGCAGAGCAGAGCTGCCGCAGAATCCCCATCATGATGCCCTGCCCCTTCCACTTCTCCACGTGGCCGTAAAATTTTCCTGTTGGGCAACACCTCCTCGGAAACTGCTGTGGCATTGAATCTCTCCCATATCCCCTTTATTTAACCGTTCTAAACAGCTTGCGTCTCCTTCGTCCTTCTCGCATTAGCACCCAAAACCCTCTGTGCCGCCATGTCTTCTTCCTCTTCCTCCGAGTTTTCCTACGGGTCCGACTCCTCCCGCGAGACGCCGCCAGAGATTCGTGCCCCGGAAGACTGGGACGTGGAGAGCCATGCCTCCTCCGTTTGGTCTGAGGACGACAAGTCCTTGACCAGCGGGGATGAAGATCTTCAGTTCCTCGCCGATGGGGAACTGGAGCCCAAAAGTGAGGATGACCAGTTCTCCTGGGACGGCTGCCCCACCTCTGAAGAAGAGGGAGAAGAAGATGACGACGACGACGACTCCCTCGAGGGCTACCCGCCAGCGAAGCGCCTCCGCATGTGGTGGGACGACGACAGCAGCGACGACGAAGACGGGGATGAAGCCCCCGTGGAGGGCTACGGGAGTAGCGACGAGGAGCCCATCGGCAGCAGGTGCCGATGAGAGTTCCGAGGATGACGATGAGGGCGGTGATGGCCCGTAGATTAGGATCTAATAGTATAGGCCTAGCAGTAGTAGATTGGTCAATAGACCCTTCTTTTGTTCTTCCCTCCTTGAGCAATCGGCTCCCCATTGTAAGAAATCCTCATATTAATGAAGAATCCCCTTAGCTTGATTTCGCCGATTTCTTTCATGCTGAATTTGTCGATTGTTGGCCTAATCCATGCTTAGTGACTGATGGTAACGCATCGGTTTCATGATAATCTGCGAGACGGGCCAATTTAGCCATCCCTCCAAGCTAGCCGAGCTTCGCCGATGACGATGACACAGCCGATCCTGGCAAGCTGGCGACTTGATCTTTGAGCAAGCGACTTTAAAAGAGCCCTGGAACCGTCTTGGATGCTCAAACTGATGACTCTGTAACAGAACACCGCTCTCCAAACCAGTTGTGTCGCAGGGCTAGCCGATTCCAATTAAATCGGCTCCCTAGGGCAATAACCTTTAGGGCGAGCTGCCCCCCGAGCCTTAGTGAAGGCGAACCAGACACATGTGCCGACATTAGCCCTAACTCATGACGTAGCTCCAAGCAGAGAACCCTCAAGGTGAGCTGCCCCCCGAGTTTTTTCAGTTCTTGCCGGCCAGATCGGCTCCTTTCCTTTGGTGGCATTGTTCTTGAAGAGAGGATCCAAGCCCTTAGACTACTCCATTGAGGAGCTCTTCCATTAGTGCTCCATTGACCCTCTGATCGTAACAGTTACTCCTCTTGAGTCGATGGCCATTCATCGGCTTTTTCATCCTTAAGTCGATGTCTGCTGCATCGGCTGTGCTCGAAAATTTTCGAATTGTTTAGATTTTTTTTTTTTACGGCCGGCTAGCGCATCGGCCCCCATATTCCAATACCCATCACCAACGATGAGACGGGATGCTTCCGTTGCATATCCTCGTATTTTATCCACCTGGGTGCCCCCCGAGCCGATTCTGTCAAGAGAATTGATGATATCGGCTCTGTCGGATAACATGTCGAACCCAGGCAGAATGGATGGTGAGGATAATTTTGGCCGATTGCTGGAATCGGCCTCCACGTTGCTTGCTCGTTGAAGGTTTTGTAAGTTCCCTTCATAAATTTTGGGGCCGATCACAAGGATCAGCCTTGCCCGATTTGCTCATTGGTTTGATCTTGCTATTCGGTTAGGCTGGATAAAACCAACCCAACCTCTGACTTGATGCGCTTGCTGTCATCCACCTTGAGTACATCGTAAACTCATGGAGCACTAAGCTCTGTCGGCAAGACGAGTACCATGTTTGTGCCAGCCGATGTCTCATCATCGGCTTTCCTCTGTTTAGGGCGCCACTCCATTTTCCGTGGACGACCCTCTTCATCCAGGGTTCGCTGAACCTTTGCAGCCAGATCAGGCCGTGCCTTCCTTAGCGTATGCAGGTATAACCTTTCGGCTTCTTCCAGGCCGCGCAATCGCTGAACCCTGCGCTTTTGGGAACGGCTGAGTCCGTCAGGGCACCACCTTGGCCGGTGGTACCTGTCTTCTTCTACTTCTCCCTCGTCTTCTGAATCCTCAAGATCTGCCCCACGAGGTGACTCAGCGCGTTTGCTTTGTGGCGGGAGAGGCCCTAAGCGCTCGAACATAGACACGTTGGCTGCCTCCTTCTTCTTCTTGTTGCATTCTGGGCAATTGCCGATTGTGGGCAATCGGCTCATTCCTGAATCCCAGCAAGTGTCCGAAGAAGGGGCAGTCCCGGTGTCCGGCGTTGTCATCTTGCTCCCTTGATGTTTCGTGGCACAGCGCTCGTGCTCCTCCTCATCGCGATCCTCGCCGACGATGTCTTCCGGCTTCTCTAGCCGGACGATCTCCTCTATCATCATAATTGGACCGTCGGCGTTGGTCGATGCGACTCACATATTTGTTGAGGAGATGATCAGAGAGAGGCCGTTGATATCTTATATTCTTTACCTCTCCCTCTGTGACATAGCGCTTGCCATCATGACGGAGCCGATCGCGTGGAGCGGCCTCCTCTGTATCCTTGCTATGAGAGCAGCTGCCCTCATCTCCATCTCTCGCCGCAGTGGTTCCCGTGTCCTACCATGTTTATGCTGAATGAGGGACCTGGCTGGCAACCCTCAGGGTAGGTGACTTCCACCATGTTAACGGTGGGGAAGGGTTGGGTGTCGACCTTCATGGCGTACTGGTTGAAAATTAGCCGCCCCTTCTCTATCGCCGCTTGGATGTGCTGACGCCACACCCTGCAGTCGTTGGTGGCATGGGAGAGCGAGTTGTGGAATTTGCAGTACGGCTTTCCGTTCAGCTCTTTCGCCGTGGGGAACTTGAGACCTTCAGGAATCGTCAACTGTTTCTCCTTGAGCAGGAGGTCGAAGATTTGTTCGAGTCTTGGTCACGTCAAAATCAAATCCCCGGGCGGCCCCGGTGGCTTTACCCATTTGCGGGACACGGGGGTTCCTCCCCGAGTCCACTCAGCCCACTGCTACTTCTTGGTCTCCCGTAGGCACTTCATCTTCCTCTCGTATCGACCATGACTACCGCACGCTTGAACTTGTCTTGGTACAGGTCCGGGTGGCGCTGTTCATATGCCGATAGTTTCGAACCATGTGCGCCGGCGAGGGATAATCTGCTTGGGAGGCCATGTCCTTGAGCTGTGTTGCAAGGCCTCGCTACCGCCAACTCGATCGCTTCCTTTTCAGTTATACGAACCGAATAACATCGGTTCCTAAGATTCCTGAAGCGTTGGATGTACTCGTCACCGTTTCCCCGCGCTTCGACGTAGTTGTGCTAGATCGGCAATGCCGGACTCGGAAGCTTCGAATGGTATTGTATATGGAACTGTTCTTCCAATTGCTTCCAAGACTGGATGGAGTTTGCCGGCAAAGAGGTGTACCATCCAAAAGCCGATCCCGTGAGGGACCGTGAGAAGAGCCTCACGCGTAGCTGATCCGACACCGAAGCCGGTCCTAGTTGAGCCAAATATCGGCCGACGTGCTCGATGGAGCTGGAGCCATCCGATCCACCGAATTTGGAGAAGTCGGGGAGCCGATATTTAGGTGGCAGCGGGATCATCTCGTAATCGTCGGGGTACGGCTTGGAATAGCCGACTGCCCTTCTTTTCGGCATCATGCCGAACTGGTCTCTCAGTATGGTACTGATCTGATCCGCTGTGCTGGCTGTAGGAGTTGTACTCTGAAGATTCGCCGGGGTGGCGTACTTAGCCAGCCATGTTTGCTTTTCCAGCTCTGAGCCAACCGCAGGAGCTGGGCTCGGGAGTTTCGTCGGTGTGGCGTACTTCGTTAGCCACGTCTGCTTCTCAAGCTCGTTGTCGACGTTTCTCCCGTCTTCGCCGGAGTCCCGGATGTTGTGGCCTGGTTTGTGAGTGCCCGATTACCACAATCCGGCACATACGTGCACGCGTATCCTTGAGGGATCTCCTTAGGCGCCTCAGCCAAGAACTCGGTAGTCACTAGGGTCACCACCAATCTTGTAGACGAGGAATGCCGGTGTAGTCGGCACTTCAGCGAGTGCTGCCAACGCATATGGCAGCGGTGGACGGGACTGGAATGGCCACTCTCCTTGATGAGTCCCGAGAGCTGGTCCTGACGGCGAGTACTGGTGGCTCATGATCTCCTGGATTACGCGTAGAGCGACACGCTCCAACACGTTGACCAAGTTTTCAGAGTGGCGATGTAGCGAGTGAGCCACCAAGTAGTTGATCTCCTCCCGCAGTCCCTCGGTGCGTTCCTCCGACGGGGCAGAGAGGTCTATCCCATCGAGTGCACCTTGCGGTGAGAATCCCTTCCATCTGATGCCATGGGAACGGGTTCTCTGAAAAGAGCCGATGAGGTCAGCTTCGAGGGTGGCCTTGATCTCGTTGTACTGCTTCTTGAGCTCGTCAGGCAGCTCCTCGTAGGTGACCGGCGTGCCGTCCGCCATCTCAGATGTAGATGGCGATGTGGTTGATGTAGACGTTGGTCCCATCGGGCGTGCCAGAATGTGTTGACTGCCAAAACCCACCGGCGGGCAGCGGCCTTGTCAACACCGTAGAGCCGGGAAGAGCCTAGAGCTGCGGCTGGCTGAGACCCCTCCGAGTGACGGCCCGCAATGCTCTTCTGGTCACACGCGGTGATGCGAAGTGCAAGGGCGTGCCACCTGACCTATACCCGGTCGGGAAGGTGATGGGGATGCCTCGCTTAGTTTCCTGCAGGGCATACATGTAAACGTTAAATACGAGCCTCGATCGGCTCTCGGGTTATCCCGTGAATCGGCTCAAAGAGCCGATCCACCCATGATTCGTACGGGGTGCACGAATACTTGGTGGTCCCGCTTGATCAAGATAGAGCTAATGAGATCTACGACGATTTAGGGTTTTCACCGCATAATCGGATCATCCTACTCCAGGTTGGGCCTCGCGGCCACGCACGGTGCTCGTAAGCCGATCCTAAACAAGGCCTAAAAACCAACATGAAGTTGATCCTCGGAACATCCTGTTTAGGACCTGCGAACGCCACCCTACGTGCCACCGGATCCTCCCCCTTTGTAAGGCCTAACTATTGCGAGATATTAAACTAATCCTTGTAAAACAAGGAGCAATCGTAACGGATCAGATCTACTAAATAATGATCAAGCGGGTGCCGCCCCCACACCCGAGATAGGTGTGAGGGCGGCTAGATATGCAAGGGTTGCACTACGTAAGCATGCTTAAACGAAGAACAATGCTAACCCTAACACATCTATGATAACTACGTTGCTCGCCATCAAAAGCGCTTCAGTACGAGCAACGCATGAACAACGTGGGGCTTGTGCTGCCTAGATCGCAAGATGCGATCTAGGCAGCATGTCGCTTACCTGATAGAAACCCTCGAGACGAAGGAGTTGGCGATGCGCCGAGATTGGTTTGTTTGGGGTTGAACGTGAGTTGTTGTTTATTCCATAAACCCTAGGTACATATTTATAGTCCAGCGGACTTTCTAATGTGGGCGTGCACGAGTAAGATTTTAACTTCTAAACTAAGATACGATCTAATATGTTACAGATAAACGAGCAATTAAGCCCAACTTGGTATAAAAGGCTGATTCACGTATTCCTTCTATATATATTTCTTCAAACCCATCTTGATCGCGGCCCACCTCTGACTCGGTCAAATTCTGGTGATAACAAGAACATATAAGTGTTTCGTGTCCATGGGGAATTGGCAATAAATTTCAATAGACAGATAATTACCATATAAATAGCTACTCATGTACATACAATCACCAGCTCTAGAGACATTTATTATTCAAACAACAGAAAGAACATATATTGCATCAGAGAGGTTAGGATTTACCATTTTCCTGATGTAAATACCAATGAAATAGTTTTTTGCTTCTCTTATACGCATGATGACTGCAGCAAAACGCTGTTTAAAATAACAGCTAGCAAAAGCAAGCATAAAAGTATATGCTGTTGAAGAAAAGCATGAGACGCTGTTTAATCTATTTAGTGAGCAAAAATTCTACAATTTATCAGTCTATAAGCATGAATTCAGAAGAGTCTTTAGTTTGTTGGCTCCACGAAATAACACATGCACAAATTTACCAACTCTTATACCAGGTCATTCACAAAGCAGGAGACAGAAAGATAAACACACAATATTCACGGAAATTGAAAATATAGCATCAAAAGACCAATAGGAGAAAAACAAAGGTCATGAAGGTATTAGGATAATGGTTTCACTGTGATAACCCGGCATACCACTGCATGGTGTAGTATGCAAGTCTGATATAACACCAATGAAACACCGTTCCACTCGTATTATATCGCTCAGAGTGGTACAACAGAAACATATGCGGGTCCAAGGCATGTCTATAGAATTACAACACAGACTCTTTACAAAAGATCCACACAGACTCCTACTTTACAATGAGGTAAAACTGCAAATAAACTCCAAAAGAACGATTCGTGATCTAATCTTATCACAAACTCTATTTGTAGAGTATTTGACTAGCTATAGAGGCTATGAATAGATTCTAGCTAAGTAGGAGCTAGGTTTAGGAAGCTAGTTCCATTCTATGGCTAAACTAGGTTTTCTCCTTGTTGGATGTGGTATTCGACTCATCTGACAGGGTCCTGTCTCTTGAAGTAGTTGTTGACTCCTCGGCCTTCGAGTTGCACTGTAGCTCCTCCTTCGATGCCTCCATATCTAAGCAGGGGATTTAAGAGTGGGATGAGTACGAGCGTACTCAACAAGTTCATTATAGGAAAGAGGTGTTTAATGCACTAGCTACGACATTAGACCGGAAAGTCTAATACCAATGCAAGATTTCATAATCATTTCTTCAAAAGGTTGCTTTTATTCAGAAGAACTATGTCCGTCAGCCTTCACCGGTTTACTAGAACTTCATGGAGCTCCTTTCCGGCCGCGTTCGCAGTTCCTTATCCCGGAACAGGGAGTGACAGTCACGCTTCTTTACACTCGCAGAGGTGTGTTGCTTTACCCATAAGAGATCTTAACCTTGGTGCCAACCGGGTGATCTTCCCGTCCACACTTCCTATGGTGTGAGGCCCGGTATAAGGTCTAGCCAATCATGTTCCTCCGCTACCTCGAACACCCACCCGTTGTTGCATGCGCCGACCCTGGGTCCACGTCGGTCCCATTATTCCTGTAGATTTCAAGGTGGACCCCGACCACGACAACAGATGCTCGGGCTCTACCATACACTCCTACGCCGGTGGCTGCAACCCATCATAGACCGCAATACCGTGGGGACTTAGGACTCCCCAGCCTCACCATCTTGCTCCTTCGGGCGACAAGTGTACTACGGACTATGCCGTGGGGACTTAGGACTCCCCGGCCTCACCAGCTTGCCCCCTTGGATTACAAGTGTACTACGGTAAAGCGCATCCGTTGATGAACGAGAGGTGGAAACACTTTTGACTACTCCGTCCCACTCCGGATCTTATGGTTAACACCGGTATTACGGCACAAGAATCACTGGCGACATTTGTTGTTTAATCCTAGATGGATATAAACCCGTGCAATGGAACCTCCACCATATCAACACAATCCATGGTTCCATTGCCCACCACATAGTCATATTCATAGTTATGAAAATAGTGGTTTTGGTTTTTTATGCAATAGTGATAATCATAGTACTTTGCAAGTAATTTGATAAAGATACTCAAATGACATGAGCAAGTGATGAACTTGCCTTTCTTGACTGCAAGATTATGCAGGCAAGGTCTTTGTTACGCAATAACTCCAAATTCTGAAATTGCATCATTGTCCGGTAAGGACGATGTTTAAAAGATTGGCAAGGATGCGATAATGCATAAGAATGAGATGCAATCGCTCTAAGCGTGACCTAACCCCGATGATTTAGGATTAGTGAGTTGTGATGATTAATTCAGGGTGTGTTGCACTTTTAGAGTGATTCACAAACAAGGTTCTTATTAAGGTTTGATTACTTGGTATAATGTACAAGTTATATGATAAAACATAGTAATCAATTGAGCACACAAAGAATGATAATTGGCATAATGTTAACAAGTGAAGAACAGTGGTCAGTTTTAGTACTATATGACATGGTTAATGATTAATTATCATATACTTTAAAAGAATAACTTTTGAAGAACATGTTCTTTAATAAAGAATAAGTATGATAATTAGGTTGAGGGGTTTCTATGGTTGACTATGGTTTATTATGAGTTCCAACTAGTTTCTAGGGTAAGGAGTAGATGGATCCCAATATAGTTGGATTCATTAAAAGCTATAACTTGTAAGTGTTGAGCTAAGTCAAAGCATCCCGAGCTATTTATTTTAAATAGTGGCCATCAAGGTTGATATACCTTGTTGGTGATAGATGGCTATTGTCTATAGGTCCTATTAGGCAGGATTGATGATGATTCCTTATTTTCTTTAAAAGAATAACTTTTGAAGAACATACTTCTTAAATAATGAGAAGTATATCAATTAGGGTTGAGGTTGTCTAGGATTTACTGTTGGTTCGTTAAGTAAGGAATAATTGGCTTTTAAATAGGATGGTTGATAATTAGTATCCAACACTAGTAGGGTTTAGTGGACTTGGTTATGTAATGATAATTATTGAGCCTATATGCTATTGGGTTTCATCACAACGGTGTGATGCTAAGCATGGTTAATTAAAGATGATGGTTTTGGTAGTGTAAGCTAGGGTTTGGACTTGGTTAACCCTACTTGATTATTTAGGTCTGCTGAATATGAACACATGGGATACCCATATATTAGTGATAGGTCTTCTACATTTTATGTGGACATGACAAGTATTTAATTGTTAATTATGGTTTGATGGATCAAAAGGGAGTACATGATCTCATGTTGTATCTAGGGTTTAGGTCTTGGAAACCATTTAGGGCTCACACAAAAAATAGTGGAACTAGGGTTCCAAATGGAATTAGGGTTTTAGGAGTCATATGGAATGATAGGGTTGTAATATCATTCCATGTGGAATTTAGGGTTTTCACATGAAATGGTAAAGTTGTGGTTTCATTTAATAAGTAATTAGGGTTTGCTATTTACCATGTAATTATTTGAGTAATAACTTCATTTTGAATTGAAGTTATTAGTAACTTGGAATTAAAAATAATATAGAATTTGGCATCATATTATTTTTAATGAATTAATAATTAAGGCAATTATTAAGTAGGGTTTAAATTCTTCTAATAAGGATTTAACAAATTATCAAATATAGAAAATTTGTTTTCCTAATTTCTTTACTTGTTTACTGGTTTTATTTATCTTATAAATGTTTTTTAAATTTCTGAATTTTAATTGCATTTAGAATTAAAAGAAAAAGGCTTAAATTAACCAGTATTAAATAATTAATTTTTTATTAAAACAAAAAATTTCATTTTATATTTTTATTGGATAGAGTTTATTTTTAGGATCATTTTGATACCACATTTGGTATTATTCAGAATTGAAATGAATTTGGTTTATTTCTGTAAAGTTGCAGCAATTGATGAATTTTGAATTAAAATGAAACTGCTAAACCTACCCGGGCTAATCTACCCACAGCCACTGATCCGTGGGTCCCTGGCACCGTCAGCTGCCACGCGGGCATTGACCGAGGTCAAAATCCACGACGTGGCAGAGAACGTTCTCTGCCGGCGGGATGCCGGTGACGGCGCCGCCGTTCTCGGGCACGGGCGGACGGGCTCCTCGCACCACTCGACGCAGCACACCGCTGAGATTCGAACGGTACCAACGCCGCCCGCCAATGACCACCGGAGCATGGTCGGCGGCGAGGTACCGCGGCGGCGGACAGAGGTCGACGATGACAAGGTGCTACGGCACGATCAGAGGCTCAATAGAATGCTCATTAGATGCGTAATCTCACCCTGATGCTTTCTAGCTGGTTGCTGGAGTTGATCGTGGTCGGTAGCGACGAGGTGGTCGCCAATTCCCTCGCAGTACTGCGAAAGGGAACGGCCGATTTCTTCATCCTCCAGGCCCCCCTTGACACGGGACTCCACCAGGAGCATCAGCAAGACGAGGCGCTCCTCTGGAGCTAATCGGCTAGCTTAGGGGTGGTCGGATACGGTGGGGCGAGAGGGTCACCGGTGAGCTAGGGTTTCGAAAATTCGGGCGTTTGAGACGAAGAGAGGGAAATGGAAGGGCTTCTGCGCCTTTTATACGCCCTCCGTTGTGTGCTGGCGGTCAGCATCGGTGGCGGCGACCGCGGGACGTGGCCACACCGCCCCGGTGTCTCGCTCCCGTGCGTCGAGCTGGGCAGAGACGAAGACGACGACGCCTCTCCGTTCTTATCCGAGGCAAAGAGGTATGTGGGTGTGTTTGGGCCGTGTTGGGCTGGTGATGATGGGCTGCTCGGCCAGGTAAGCCTGGTAAGTCCTTTTCTCCTCTTTTCTATTTCTGTTTGATTTTCTGTTTGTATTTACTATTTGAATTCATATTTGAATTCAATTCTGTTTGTAAATAATATGTAAATATGCTAATTCACCCAAGATTTAGAATACTAATTATTGTTTTACTATTTTATTTAAATTCATATCTTATATTAGATTATTTGCATATTTGTGATCTTATTCAAAATAACATTTAAACATAAACTTATATTTTTTTTACTTTAATTCACTTTTCATTATGCAATCAATTCTCTTTAGGATTATGAGAGTTGATACTTTCATCTCAAAGTTTTTCAGAGATTGTTATTATGTCTTGGTTTCCATTTGAGGAATTAATCACTTGCACAATATTTTATGTGAGCAACAATTTATTAAGGTTTTGTAGGTTTGGTGGTAACCCATATTAAAGCTAACATTAGTGTTATGGTTTCATAATCCTTTGGAATACCTAGAGTAAATATTACTCTCCTCAAGGTTGGGTCTTAATTATATAGATAAGTGGTTGGTAATCTCACTTATGGTCTTTTTTATAAGATGTATCACAAGGGGTTTTCTCAGGTTTAATATGTGAAGCATAAGATTTCATTAATATGCCATTCCAGGGTTCTAATGATATTTCCATAATGGCCATGGGTTTGATTCTCAATTATGGTCTAGGTTTTATATTGCAATCTCCATAGTGATACAATAGTTAGGGTTGAGATATAACTTTAATTTGTAGAAGTAAGATGGCATCATATTGCAATTGCTAGGGTTTAATCTCCCCTAACCAAAATATTAGGGTTACTTGCTTAATTGTTTATGTTCTCTTTTAATTACTAAGGACTTGAGAATTGGTTTTATCTTATACCAATAGATCTCTATTATATCCTTAAGCTGTTGTTAAAGTAACTAAAGTTGTTATAGTTCTTTTTATAGTTAACTTTGGTCATATGGATGGATGGTTTCTCACCATAATGAGTATGTAGTTTTACTCTAAGGTTTTCTTAGGTTCTTTAATTTATGAAGTATAGATATGGTAGGATTCTACTTATGTTCACCAAGTGGTTAACAAGTAAAGGTTGGAGTATAAGCTTAGGTTTTCTTACTAGTTACCTCCCTAATATTTCATGTGGTGAATGATATCTAGTTATCCTATTAGGGTTTAACTTATCCTCACATATCTCAAGAGCATGATCATGGATTAGGCATGATCAACTTGTTCTTAATATCTCTATCTCAAGTTCTTAGGGTTTAGGATCATCACTCAATTTATAATGATCAAGATTTGGCTTCCTGAGGTATCTCTCATTAACTAGGTTTCTCACTTCCATGATCAAGCATTGTCTTGATCAATTAAGGTATTGCACTTTTATTTTACTATCTAGGATGGTCATGGTCATGGTTGTCTCAATAGTTTTATATTCCAGGAAAATGCCTGAGATATTTACTTAAAGTTCCCTCAAGAACTGATGGTTTAACCATTTGGATATTTGTATAGATAGAACTAGGATTAGTATGGATGGTCTCTCTCATTTGGGAAGGACTTCAATGCTAACCTAATATTAGGCTCCATTAAGGTTGATGTGATCATCAAGATCTATGTTTAACATTAATGGTTACCTCTTTCTAAGGTTGTCTTGAAGATGCTGATTTGAATACTTGGATGTATATCCAAGGTTTAACTCAAGGTTTGTTATTGCTTCTTTATTAATTATAATAGAACTCTCACCTCTCTAGGTTTGATGTAAAACTATTTGGAATAGGGAAGAATATATATTTCTTAAATTGAATCTCCTTGTCTTGTCTCCAAGGTTGAAATAGAATGAATACCATGTGGTTCATGTTAGGATCAAGGATTAGTTTAAGACATGGAAAAGATAAGTCAAGAATGGTTTCTCCATTTTATTGTTACTTGGTTTGTAATTGATTTGGTGTTCATATGCTATGACAAGGATTACCATATTATAATCTTTTATAAGATCAAGCAATTGATCATTGAGTAAAGTGTTGTTGTGTTGAGTATTAATTCCATTTGATCTAACCCCTTAGATCAAAACATCTCTACCCAAAACAGGGTTTTAACCAAAGTCACATTGAGGTTTATAGCGCTTGACTTGATGAACTACTTCAATTCCACCAAGGTCAAGTGAAACTTCGATTCATTGTGACTGTTTTACTTTAAAGCGCGAAAATTTCCCAGATTTTCTATGCATGAATGCAATGCACACATCTGTTTCCTCTATTTTTGTAACCCCATTACCTGGGATATTACAGTCTCTACCCCTTAAACTAAACTTCGTCCTCGAAGTTTGAACTCTCTCACGTTTCCGAAGTGTGGATCTGACTTGTATAGACTAAAACTTTTCTCGAACTCCATATTGATCTCACTAGATATAATTGAATATATCCCTTGTCCAGATTCTTCCTGGAATCAATTATGGTTTATCTCTGAACCATGGTTCTTACTTTGATTCTTTGATTTCTTCCAACTCTATATGCTTATTTCCTTTCTCATTGAAGATTCAATGCTTGAGACTTCTTCTGGTGCTGCTAGTCTTATTCGAGGACTAATTTGATAATAAACTCCTAATTGATAAATAGGTCCTTATTTTACCTTACTACCAAAAGTGCAATAATGGTACTTGGTAAGGTACTAACTATGGAAATGATCATACTGGATTATTCCTCTAAGAATGGATTAGGCTCATTAAGTTCATCCAATCATGGTTTATAGTTGATACCTATAACTATTTTGGTTTATTTAGGTTCCATGAAAGGAATCATTCAAATAGACGTTAGTTTTGGTATGGTCAATCTACTTCGGTCTTTGGCCTTCTTGAGTTGTATTTGGTCTATGGTATTTTCTTCGTCCAACTTCTTTATGCTTAACTTACTTGAGCTTTCGTACTTCTGAGTAAATACTACCCACTTTCTCAAGTTATAGTCCACTTCTTACTTCCTCGAGGTATGAACCTCGGCTTCTGGTCTGACATCCTTCTGAAAGTAGTGTTCAATAATCTTATGAAAATAAGATCGAACTTCCTCTCAGTTCAGACCTTCTTCTTCTATTATGCTCAAAGTATTGAGTTCTTGTACATCTAGCTCAATCTTTACTCTACCCCTTAGAGTTTTCTTATGGTCTTCAACTCCTTTTCTTCCAATTATTGGATTTATGATTAGAATATTGGTATAGGTCTTGTTTATAATTTATATTCCTCTAAGGTTTTGCGAAGAAATTTTGTGGTGTATCCACTCAATTGTGGACATCCACTGTGAATCCTTTGACTAAATGTTTATAGATCTAGCTATTTGGCTGACAGGATTTTTATATGTTCACGAACTTTTGTTACAACTAATTAAATCGTGGACTATTTGTAATACTAACTGATACCAGTTGTGGTTATTATACCAACTATGGCTATTTGATATCTAAGAATGGATTCTATTATAGGTTCTGATCAACTGGACGAGACATCTTCTACTTTATCTCGCAGTATTGATCCTATACCAATTGTGGTCTTCTGATATCAACTATGGTCTTCTTATATCTGCTATGGGTTCATAGGTCATCTTTCTTTCTTCGAGGGTTTATTGTTGCAAGAAAACCACTAGCTGACACTATGATTATAGTATTCGAAGTGATTTCCCATGCATTCCCTCTTCTATGTTGACTATGGATCTGCTTCAGCTTCACCATAATCACCAGATTTTTTTACCTTCATGCTTCTTATGTACTAAAGTACTCCTCTGTTGAGGTAAAGCATGAATTTTTATTGGTACTTCCTTCTGAATATTGTGGTTGCTTCCCACAATTTTGCTTCCTTCTTCTGATGAACCTTCATCTTGTCTTCAGAATCTTCAGAATACGTCACTTCCTCACACAATACTATTACCCTCTAGATCTATAGCATCAAGTAAGGACTTGATATTGCAACATGCATTTGCATACCAAAGTCAAACTTCATGTATGGATCTAGTCAAACAATGAAAATCCAATAAAATCCAAGAAGATTCAGCTTTGTGCATATAATACACACCATCATAAGCCTGAATATACTAGTTGAGTAAGACATCTCTAAACATCAGGCTGAGATGTGTAGTATATAACACCACATAATATAGGTTTTTATCGTGATACTTAGCACTTATATATATGGGAGTCTACTATTTGTCTCAACCTTTACCTTAATTGCACATTTGCAATGAGATAAACTTGAGACAAAGTTGGCTAGGATAGTTAAAATTAACCTAATTTTCTCTGGAAGTACTACTTAACTTCCATTTTGTTGAGGACTATCCCACATGATAGGTCTAGGTTCTAACATTGCTACTCTAAACACATACTATGGAAATATAGCTCCTATACTTCCGAGTGTTTATATTATCATAAGACTATGGTCATGATGTGCTTGGCACACTTCCCATGGTTTTGGAACATAATTCTTGCACTATTGGTGAACACCTGACTTCTTATTGTACTCCTCCTAAATATTTATGAGGTTCTATTTCATCACATAGTGATTCTCAGGTGAATCTTATATGATTAACAACTCTACCATGTAAGTAGACACATTTTATTTCTATCTCTCTTCCTTACCTCCCATGACTGACTCATCATGGTCTATACTACCTCACATGACTCATAGTTCTCACTTGTTATCAATTGTTTTACAAGTTGAGATATTTTACTTACTCATTACTTAGCTTGGTCTACATTCTCTATTAGGGTATCTTAATTATCTACATCACTTGTTATTACTTCTAATGCAGGTCTGAGTAATATTTAACTATAACATGTGTTGGTACACATCTTCCAATAGGATATCTTCCTTATGGTTGTATCCTCTCTTTGGACTACCATGTATTGTATACCAACTATGATCTACTCATCTATTATTTTAAGGATGTATTGATGTGCTACATGTTTTGCATTAGCTAACTAACTTTGGAAGGATAGGTAAGACATGTTGACTCAAGTGTGTCAGGATTATTCTCAAGTGAATATCCATCTCAAGTCATAAGAAGTATTTGGTTTAACTAAGATGACTTCCTATAGACACTACCAATCCTATAGGTCTCCTTTAAAGGGTTTTAATCCTAAGGTCAAAGCATTTGCTCTGATACCAACTGTGATAACCCGGCATACCACTGCATGGTGTAGTATGCAAGTCTGATATAACACCAATGAAACACCGTTCCACTCGTATTATATCGCTCGCAGTGGTACAACGAAACATATGCGGGTCCAAGGCATGTCTATAGAATTACAACACAGACTCTTTACAAAAGATCCACACAGACTCCTACTTTACAATGAGGTAAAACTGCAAATAAACTCCAAAAGAACGACTCGTGATCTAATCTTATCACGGACTCTATTTGTAGAGTATTTGACTAGCTATAGAGGCTATGAATAGATTCTAGCTAAGTAGGAGCTAGGTTTAGGAAGCTAGTTCCATTCTATGGCTAAACTAGGTTTTCTCCTTGTTGGATGTGGTATTCGACTCATCCGACAGGGTCCTGTCTCTTGAAGTAGTTGTTGACTCCTCGGCCTTCGAGTTGCACTGTAGCTCCTCCTTCGATGCCTCCATATCTAAGCAGGGGATTTAAGAGTGGGATGAGTACGAGCGTACTCAACAAGTTCATTATAGGAAAGAGGTGTTTAATGCACTAGCTACAGCATTAGACCAGAAAGTCTAATACCAATGCAAGATTTCATAATCATTTCTTCAAAAGGTTGCTTTTATTCAGAAGAACTATGTCCGTCAGCCTTCACCGGTTTACTAGAACTTCATGGAGCTCCTTTCCGGCCGCGTTCGCAGTTCCTTATCCCGGAACAGGGAGTGACAGGTCACGGTTCTTTACACTCTGCGAGGTGTGTTGCTTTACCCATAAGAGATCTTAACCTTGGTGCCAACCGGGTGATCTTCCCGTCCACACTTCCTATGGTGTGAGGCCCGGTATAAGGTCTAGCCAATCATGTTCCTCCGCTACCTCGAACACCCACCCGTTGTTGCATGCGCCGACCCTGGGTCCACGTCGGTCCCATTATTCCTGTAGATTTCAAGGTGGACCCCGACCACGACAACAATGCTGGGCTCTACCATACACTCCTACGCCGGTGGCTGCAACCCATCATAGACCGCAATACCGTGGGGACTTAGGACTCCCCAGCCTCACCATCTTGCTCCTTCGGGCGACAAGTGTACTACGGACTATGCCGTGGGGACTTAGGACTCCCCAGCCTCACCGGCTTGCCCCCTTGGATTACAAGTGTACTACGGTAAAGCGCATCCGTTGATGAACGAGAGGTGGAAACACTTTTGACTACTCCGTCCCACTCCGGATCTTATGGTTAACACGGGTATTACGGCACAAGAATCACTAGCGACATTTGTTGTTTAATCCTAGATGGATATAAACCCGTGCAATGGAACCTCCACCATATCAACACAATCCATGGTTCCATTGCCCACCACATAGTCATATTCATAGTTATGAAAATAGTGGTTTTGGTTTTTTATGCAATAGTGATAATCATAGTACTTTGCAAGTAATTTGATAAAGATACTCAAATGACATGAGCAAGTGATGAACTTGCCTTTCTTGACTGCAAGATTATGCAGGCAAGGTCTTTGTTACGCAATAACTCCAAATTCTGAAATTGCATCATTGTCCGGTAAGGACGATGTTTAAAAGATTGGCAAGGATGCGATAATGCATAAGAATGAGATGCAATCGCTCTAAGCGTGACCTAACCCCGATGATTTAGGATTAGTGAGTTGTGATGATTAATTCAGGGTGTGTTGCACTTTTAGAGTGATTCACAAACAAGGTTCTTATTAAGGTTTGATTACTTGGTATAATGTACAAGTTATATGATAAAACATAGTAATCAATTGAGCACACAAAGAATGATAATTGGCATAATGTTAACAAGTGAAGAACGAGTGGTCGAGTTTTAGTACTATATGACATGGTTAATGATTAATTAGCATATACTTTAAAAGAATAACTTTTGAAGAACATGTTCTTTAATAAAGAATAAGTATGATAATTAGGTTGAGGGGTTTCTATGGTTGACTATGGTTTATTATGAGTTCCAACTAGTTTCTAGGGTAAGGAGTAGATGGATCCCAATATAGTTGGATTCATTAAAAGCTATAACTTGTAAGTGTTGAGCTAAGTCAAAGCATCCTGAGCTATTTATTTTAAATAGTGGCCATCAAGGTTGATATACCTTGTTGGTGATAGATGGCTATTGTCTATAGGTCCTATTAGGCAGGATTGATGATGATTCCTTATTTTCTTTAAAAGAATAACTTTTGAAGAACATACTTCTTAAATAATGAGAAGTATATCAATTAGGGTTGAGGTTGTCTAGGATTTACTGTTGGTTCTGTTAAGTAAGGAATAATTGGCTTTTAAATAGGATGGTTGATAATTAGTATCCAACACTAGTAGGGTTTAGTGGACTTGGTTATGTAATGATAATTATTGAGCCTATATGCTATTGGGTTTCATCACAACGGTGTGATGCTAAGCATGGTTAATTAAAGATGATGGTTTTGGTAGTGTAAGCTAGGGTTTGGACTTGGTTAACCCTACTTGATTATTTAGGTCTGCTGAATATGAACACATGGGATACCCATATATTAGTGATAGGTCTTCTACATTTTATGTGGACATGACAAGTATTTAATTGTTAATTATGGTTTGATGGATCAAAAGGGAGTACATGATCTCATGTTGTATCTAGGGTTTAGGTCTTGGAAACCATTTAGGGCTCACACAAAAAATAGTGGAACTAGGGTTCCAAATGGAATTAGGGTTTTAGGAGTCATATGGAATGATAGGGTTGTAATATCATTCCATGTGGAATTTAGGGTTTTCACATGAAATGGTAAAGTTGTGGTTTCATTTAATAAGTAATTAGGGTTTGCTATTTACCATGTAATTATTTGAGTAATAACTTCATTTTGAATTGAAGTTATTAGTAACTTGGAATTAAAAATAATATAGAATTTGGCATCATATTATTTTTAATGAATTAATAATTAAGGCAATTATTAAGTAGGGTTTAAATTCTTCTAATAAGGATTTAACAAATTATCAAATATAGAAAATTTGTTTTCCTAATTTCTTTACTTGTTTACTCGGTTTTATTTATCTTATAAATGTTTTTTAAATTTCTGAATTTTAATTGCATTTAGAATTAAAAGAAAAAGGCTTAAATTAACCAGTATTAAATAATTAATTTTTTATTAAAACAAAAAATTTCATTTTATATTTTTATTGGATAGAGTTTATTTTTAGGATCATTTTGATACCACATTTGGTATTATTCAGAATTGAAATGAATTTGGTTTATTTCTGTAAAGTTGCAGCAATTGATGAATTTTGAATTAAAATGAAACTGCTAAACCTACCCGGGCTAATCTACCCACAGACACTGATCCGTGGGTCCCTGGCACCGTCAGCTGCCACGCGGGCATTGACCGAGGTCAAAATCCACGACGTGGCAGAGAACGTTCTCTGCCGGCGGGATGCCGGTGACGGCGCCGCCGTTCCTGGGCACGGGCGGACGGGCTCCTCGCACCACTCGACGCAGCACACCGCTGAGATTCGAACGGTACCAACGCCACCCGCCAATGACCACCGGAGCATGGTCGGCGGCGAGGTACCGCGGCGGCGGACAGAGGTCGACAATGACAAGGTGCTACGGCACGATCAGAGGCTCAATAGAATGCTCATTAGATGCGTAATCTCACCCTGATGCTTTCTAGCTGGTTGCTGGAGTTGATCGTGGTCGGTAGCGACGAGGTGGTCGCCAATTCCCTCGCAGTACTGCGAAAGGGAACGGCCGATTTCTTCATCCTCCAGGCCCCCCTTGACACGGGACTCCACCAGGAGCATCAGCAAGACGAGGCGCTCCTCTGGAGCTAATCGGCTAGCTTAGGGGTGGTCGGATACGGTGGGGCGAGAGGGTCACCGGTGAGCTAGGGTTTCGAAAATTCGGGCGTTTGAGACGAAGAGAGGGAAATGGAAGGGCTTCTGCGCCTTTTATACGCCCTCCGTTGTGTGCTGGCGGTCAGCATCGGTGGCGGCGACCGCGGGACGTGGCCACACCGCCCCGGTGTCTCGCTCCCGTGCGTCGAGCTGGGCAGAGACGAAGACGACGACGCCTCTCCGTTCTTATCCGAGGCAAAGAGGTATGTGGGTGTGTTTGGGCCGTGTTGGGCTGGTGATGATGGGCTGCTCGGCCAGGTAAGCCTGGTAAGTCCTTTTCTCCTCTTTTCTATTTCTGTTTGATTTTCTCGTTTGTATTTACTATTTGAATTCATATTTGAATTCAATTCCGTTTGTAAATAATATGTAAATATGCTAATTCACCCAAGATTTAGAATACTAATTATTGTTTTACTATTTTATTTAAATTCATATCTTATATTAGATTATTTGCATATTTGTGATCTTATTCAAAATAACATTTAAACATAAACTTATATTTTTTTACTTTAATTCACTTTTCATTATGCAATCAATTCTCTTTAGGATTATGAGAGTTGATACTTTCATCTCAAAGTTTTTCAGAGATTGTTATTATGTCTTGGTTTCCATTTGAGGAATTAATCACTTGCACAATATTTTATGTGAGCAACAATTTATTAAGGTTTTGTAGGTTTGGTGGTAACCCATATTAAAGCTAACATTAGTGTTATGGTTTCATAATCCTTTGGAATACCTAGAGTAAATATTACTCTCCTCAAGGTTGGGTCTTAATTATATAGATAAGTGGTTGGTAATCTCACTTATGGTCTTTTTTATAAGATGTATCACAAGGGGTTTTCTCAGGTTTAATATGTGAAGCATAAGATTTCATTAATATGCCATTCCAGGGTTCTAATGATATTTCCATAATGGCCATGGGTTTGATTCTCAATTATGGTCTAGGTTTTATATTGCAATCTCCATAGTGATACAATAGTTAGGGTTGAGATATAACTTTAATTTGTAGAAGTAAGATGGCATCATATTGCAATTGCTAGGGTTTAATCTCCCTAACCAAAATATTAGGGTTACTTGCTTAATTGTTTATGTTCTCTTTTAATTACTAAGGACTTGAGAATTGGTTTTATCTTATACCAATAGATCTCTATTATATCCTTAAGTCTGTTGTTAAAGTAACTAAAGTTGTTATAGTTCTTTTTATAGTTAACTTTGGTCATATGGATGGATGGTTTCTCACCATAATGAGTATGTAGTTTTACTCTAAGGTTTTCTTAGGTTCTTTAATTTATGAAGTATAGATATGGTAGGATTCTACTTATGTTCACCAAGTGGTTAACAAGTAAAGGTTGGAGTATAAGCTTAGGTTTTCTTACTAGTTACCTCCCTAATATTTCATGTGGTGAATGATATCTAGTTATCCTATTAGGGTTTAACTTATCCTCACATATCTCAAGAGCATGATCATGGATTAGGCATGATCAACTTGTTCTTAATATCTCTATCTCAAGTTCTTAGGGTTTAGGATCATCACTCAATTTATAATGATCAAGATTTGGCTTCCTGAGGTATCTCTCATTAACTAGGTTTCTCACTTCCATGATCAAGCATTGTCTTGATCAATTAAGGTATTGCACTTTTATTTTACTATCTAGGATGGTCATGGTCATGGTTGTCTCAATAGTTTTATATTCCAGGAAAATGCCTGAGATATTTACTTAAAGTTCCCTCAAGAACTGATGGTTTAACCATTTGGATATTTGTATAGATAGAACTAGGATTAGTATGGATGGTCTCTCTCATTTGGGAAGGACTTCAATGCTAACCTAATATTAGGCTCCATTAAGGTTGATGTGATCATCAAGATCTATGTTTAACATTAATGGTTACCTCTTTCTAAGGTTGTCTTGAAGATGATGATTTGAATACTTGGATGTATATCCAAGGTTTAACTCAAGGTTTGTTATTGCTTCTTTATTAATTATAATAGAACTCTCACCTCTCTAGGTTTGATGTAAAACTATTTGGAATAGGGAAGAATATATATTTCTTAAATTGAATCTCCTTGTCTTGTCTCCAAGGTTGAAATAGAATGAATACCATGTGGTTCATGTTAGGATCAAGGATTAGTTTAAGACATGGAAAAGATAAGTCAAGAATGGTTTCTCCATTTTATTGTTACTTTGTTTGTAATTGATTTGGTGTTCATATGCTATGACAAGGATTACCATATTATAATCTTTTATAAGATCAAGCAATTGATCATTGAGTAAAGTGTTGTTGTGTTGAGTATTAATTCCATTTGATCTAACCCCTTAGATCAAAACATCTCTACCCAAAACAGGGTTTTAACCAAAGTCACATTGAGGTTTATAGCGCTTGACTTGATGAACTACTTCAATTCCACCAAGGTCAAGTGAAACTTCAGTTACTGTGACTGTTTTACTTTAAAGCGCGAAAATT